>NC_135013.1:9838406-10167156 GCF_051020955.1 Megalopta genalis
CTCGTCGTCGTGCACGTCCCTCGAATCGCGGAAATTAGATCACCGTCGAACCGACGAACGAACGAACGTTTTCGCCGTCTCGAATTGGTTAGGAGAGCACAGAGAATCGCCGTCGGGGCTTCGAACGATGAGATCGCTGATCGTTCGATTTGCATAATAGAACGGTTAAGAAGAAGAAGAAGAAGAAGAAGAAGCAGCAGCAGAAGAAGCAGAAGAAGAAGAGGAGGAAGAAGTGAAGGAGGAGAGGAGACGAGTTCGGATTTTTCTACTATTTTACCTATATCTCTCTCTCTCTCCCCCCGTTTCGTTCTGGTGTCGTTATCTCAGTTTTTCCCAGTTTCCCCACGTCACTTTGTTCGTTCCTTCCTCTGTTCTTTCCTCTCTCTCTCTCTCTCTCTCACTCTCTCTCCTAGTAGTCTGCCATCTCGTGCTTTTCTTTTCCGTCGCTTTTGTTTCGTAAGAGGAGAGTCCGATCGAATGGGAACGCGTTCGTGTTGTCTGGTGAATTAACCAGTAAGAAAGGAGGGGTTGATACGCACGTTTTCCAGCGGGAAAGATGAGAAGAGCGTGTTGTTGGACGGACCGCCGAGCCGGAGAAGAATCGTGGACGATTTCTATGCATGCCAGCACGTAAATCAACCCCGAAACCAACGGAACATAATGGCGACATCGAGCGAAAAACCCAAGGAAAATCGGATGCTATCGATTCGCCCGATAGTTTCACCCTGCGATTTTAATTCCGCGCCTCTGTGCCGGGACCCGATATAGAAGAATCCTCTCTCTCTCTCATCCTTTTCCGTTATTCTCCCTCCCTCTCTCTCTTCCTCTCTCTCTCTCGCTCTCTCTTCTGTCTTCGGTCTCTGTCTCTCTCTCTCTCTGCCCGGCTTCTGGATTATTGCGCCATGCCAGGAGAAGATTAACGAACCGCGGGGAAGGGATAATTCGCAAACAACCGTCGAGTGAAAGTCGTGCGGAGGACCGACGACGCGAAAATCCTCATTGTCGTGGAAAAACCACCGGTGTGGGAGGGTGAGACGTAGAGAGTGGTGCGTTCTTCGAAACCCGCGACGGTACTACATCCGCACGAAACTACACAGGATCTATAACACGCGTACACGCTCGCGAACACTCGTATATAAATATATAACAACCGCGCGAAGACAAGCAAGCAAGCAAGCAAGCAAGCTCCACATCTAAATATATATACATATATATATATATATCGAAACGACATCGTGGACCGACTATGAGAAAGAGAAACAAAAAATGAAGGGTGTACTCTTTACCCTGTGCCTATTGTTTTCGGGTAAGTGGAAATTCCGCCACGTGCCGCGACCCGATCCCCGATCCCCGATCCCCGGATTGTTCTTTGGAGCCGAGAATACATCTCGAATCGTTCTGTTAACCGGAACGGAGAAATTGAGTTACATCGGCGCCGTTTTCAATGCAGGTCGAACCGAAACCCGCCGGAGAATCGAAGGAACGTCGTCGTTCGGGCTGCATTCGAGCCGCCGATTCCCTATTGAAACACGATTCCCGACCGGCGACCGCGAGTCCTCGCGTTCGCCTCTCGGTTCCTTCCTTTGTGACGGCGTAGTAGATCCAGACGCGTCTGTTTAAAAAATTCCACGGCGAGCCGCCGCCGCCGCTGCGGCGAGCTTAATCGGGGAACGACGATCACAGAGAGAAGGCTCTTCCGCCTTTGCGCGGCCGCCGGCGTAACAACGCCGGAGAAGAATACGCGCGTCCACTTGGGTCGCCCTCCTCGGCGCGGAGCTTCTTGCCGCGAAACAAACGGCGTCCCGTCGCTTTGATAAGATAAAGAACCGCGGCGTACGCCTCGCGCGACCCGACGCGACGCGACCCCTCAGCCCCCGCCCTTATTCGATGATTCGCCTCGGAGCCTGCACAAAGGCGCGAGCCTTTATCGCGAAGCCGGCAGGCTGGCGCGGCGCGCACGCGGTGCCGGCCCGCGATAAAAATCCCGCGGACATTTATTATAACAACGCGCGCGCGTTCCGTTCCGCGGCGTTGCACAAAGGAGACCGGGGAGACGCGCGCGCGGCGCGCGCGGAGAAAGCGTCGACGGGCCGCGGCGATATCGTCGCACACGCCCCCGCTCTCTCTCTCTCTCTCTCTCGCTCTCTCTTTTTCCCAGACGCGCCGCTCTGTCACGTATTACGAGATAAAGTAGTTTCTGAAACTGCGTCCGGAGAAACTTCACCACCTACTTTAATACTTCATGAGGAAGCACGCGCGGTAAGAAGGTCCGTGTCCGAGCGAAAGGGAGATATATCGCGGCTTTTACCCCCGGCACGGCGCGCCGGGACACGTTAAAATGATTTCTCGCCATGGTTCCGGCCGTACATCGCGGACCCCCGGCAAGACTTTCTCTCTCTCCCCTTTCTACACCTCCGCCCGCGTCTCTCTCACTCTCTCTGTCTCTTTCAATCTCCATGTCTCTCCCGGTCTCTCTCGCTCTCCGATTCTCTATCTCGCTTTCTCTCGTCCCATACCGGTAAACACGGGGAGTTAACGAAATTCCGATAACGAACGGCACAACGTGGCGAACATTTCTCTTTCCCCTGCTCCCCGAACAACGCGGCGTCCGCTCGCGCGACGCTCCGCCACGGGAAATAGCTTCTCGGGTCAAAGAACAATCCGCGCCGCAATCCGACAGCCAAAAGGAAGGTCGCGACTCGATGATTTTCGACCCTGCCGTAGGCCCGAATTCCGGCAGCCTGGACGACGAGCCGAAAGAAACTGCGAAATTCGGGTGTTCCGCAACTGTGGTGCAACTGGCCTCTGGTTAAATTAGTATTTCGAATAGTCGAATGGAAATTATATCGAGATCTATTGTTTCGAATGGGGTTTCGATCGACGCTAGATTCACGGGGCACTGAATGCAGCTGATTTCGATTAGCTTATAAACGTAACGATGAGACATTTATTCTGATTTTTAACCGAGCGCATTGTTATATTTTCTACCGAGTACAGTCCTAATGCGAATAAGAAAAGGTACGGCTTGATTTAACCGTTCGAGTCCCAAGCAGCGCGATCGCGCTGCTGAGATTTTCTGTCGAGAAAACGCAGCACATTTCGAACATTGTGAACAACCGACGGTGCGTTGCCGATTGTCGAAGCGCGCTCAGATTTACCGAAGCAAGCACATCGCACAGCTCCTTTTAATGTAAATAGTATATATACAGTTTACAATAGGTAGAATAATGGAAATTATATTGAATCTATTGTTTCGAATGGGGTTTCGATCGACGCTAGATTCACGGGGCACTGAATGCAGCTGATTTCGATTAGCTTATAAACGTAACGATGAGACATTTATTCTGATTTTTAACCGAGCGCATTGTAATATTTTCCACCGAATACAGTCGTAATGCGAATAAGAAAAGGTACGGCAGCGCGATTACCGAAACAAGCACATCGCACAGCTCCTTTTAATGTAAATAGTACATTTTACGATAAGTAGAATAATACTATAATAATGCAATAATACATTGCGAAATAAAAATTTTTAATTCATTATTATCGCGCTGCTTGATATTTCTCGACATAAAATAAAACAAGTGCTGTCGCGCTGCTTGGGTCTTTTCGTACTCGTTTGGAGAAAGCGCGGTTGCGTTGTTTGGGATTCTTCGACAGTGTTTTTTCAATACCCCCTGGGACTCAAACTGTTAAGAGAATCGAGTCGACCTTGGAACATCCTCCACCGTGATACGAATAAAAAAAATCGTTGATACCGCGTAAAACACCTTCTTATACCGAACAGCTTTATATCGTAAACATTTTTTTTCATAGCTTCAATATATTCCGGAATATTTCTTACTGTACTCTCGGTCGAAGCACCCTGTATATCGAATAAATATCTCGTAAATGTATCTACGCGATCTGAATGATCGTAAATTGAAAAATTAGTGACCCAGGTCATTTCGATGGGCTCCGGGAGCCCGCTGTCGACGCTCCGAGTGCCGCGCTTCCCAGAAATTCTATTACGCTGGAATTCCGATTATCCGGAGCAGGTAGAGCGACATAAATGTTCGGATAACGGAACAGTTTACTTAATTACAGTTTCAGATTTTATCTCTATCGCCGTGTAAACGCTTTTGTACACGGGTCGTCGCCATAGTTCGAGCCGACAGCGTGTCGAACGCGCGCGAATAATAAAGAGTTCCGATATCGCGTTGGACCGGATTCTACTTGTATTTGTCAGGATTTAGAAACGAATCTCCTTGCTGTAGCGTATTCCGTGCACCAGATGCGGGAAGATTGATCGTATGCGATGAGAGTTTCAATTTTCATTTCATTGAACAAGTTACTCGCCAGTTTTGTGGAATTTTCGGGCTTGCCCGGTTCCCGGTCAAAGCGCGAACGCGAAGTTCGCCATTGTAATACAATTTAGGAAATAATTTCTGAAACTATTCCGTGTTTTGTATTTGAAATACTAATTTATCGAGCACACGAGCCGCGTCGTTGTTGTTGTTAGTGTTAGCGTTAGTGTTCTGTACATAAGAGGCGTCGTTATCGAGTGGAATAACTTTAATGTCCGAACGATACGTTGTATAATCTTCTGAGTGGATTAACAATTTAAGGGGCTAATAATCTGCGCGATACGGTTACCGCGGTCGAAATTTTGTAGCTCCGCATTCGTAAAGTTAGGGTCCCGGGGAAATCGTACATAGAACAACCGAACCTCGAACTAAATGCATAATAAGGGAAGCTAATACGATAACTTGTCACTAATTATGATACTGGCGATAACGGCAGGAGAATAATAACAGTGTTGATGGCTTTAAATCCAAACAACCGGTATAATCAGATTTATCGGGCCGGAATGAACAGTAAATAACGCATACGCGCGTATAGAATAGACGCTCGGAATTTTGCTTTTGCCTCGAGAACGAAGTTTCATGTGCGAGAAACTCTAATTCTACATTTTACAGAGCAATAGTTGCCACACCGTTGCCGGAAAATCCTGTATTTGCGATACAGGGCGGTTTCGTTTTATCCTGCTCGCTCTAATCCGTCGCGGTTTACCGGTTTCATACGGAAGCCACCATTTTATTTTCTCCCTTCCAGAGGTTCTTCAGGTTCACGACGATTCGAAATGTCGCGGTAAAGAACATTCCAACCGTCCACTTATATACGACGCGTTCTTCTCACTTACACGAAGCGTTATTTTTACTTATGGAAAGCATTATGTTCACTTGAACGAAACGTTCCGTTTAGTTAACCAGTTAGCTGTGCTCGACGTGTATACTCGTCGTGGAGAAATGGCAATATTTCGCGACACGACGAGTATACTTGTCGCGCGTAAGAAGTAGCGACCATTGGCTGTTTAAATTGTAATTTTAAAGAAAACAAAAACATATTCTCAAATTTCAAGATGTTCAGAATATTTTGAGGCCGATCCTGCGCGAAGTTGTTTACATTGTTATAAAATTGAAATTAGAAAAGAATCACGGTATTGGTGTTCGACGTGCAAAGTGCCATTATACAGGCTGTCCCAGGTTTTAATGTTCAAACTTTGTCAGTGTATTCTATGGCACAAAGTAAGAAAAATGTTATGTAAACATAGGTCATATAGAACTTTATTAAGAAGTTATAACAAACATTCAGAATAGAAATAGTAAACAACTTGCTCTTACTGCGAGCATTGGTTTGAATAGATCAGCACATGCCGTGTGTTTATGTAAGCTGTGTTTATTAATACATTTCGAAATGTATTAATAACCGTTGTTGACAATACATGATTGACATCGATCGAAGATTTTTTTTTTTAGTTGATTACTATTCCTATTCTGAATTTTTGTTATAACTTCTTAATATAAAGCTCTATATGACCTATGTTTACATAACATTTTTTTCTTACTTTGTGCCATAGAATACACTGACAAAGTTTGAACATTAAAACCTGGGACACCCTGTATATTGTTCCTTGCTTTGCTAAATACCATTCTTTCTACGGCAGCAATTTGAATTTTTCACTTTTATAAGTATTCGATTATCCCTGGTTTTTTCGTTTATTTTGTATATGGTATATGTGAACGTCAAGCGAATAAGTAAATATTAGTAATAAAATTGTTAATTTTATCGAATAAAACCGTCTTTTCGATCCAATATTTTAACAGCGACACTTGCATTGTGTTCGACGAGTATACTCGTCGTCGCTCGATTCTCGCGACACATATGGGCGCGCGCTCTGAAACGGAGGCGCCACAGCTAACTGGTTAAACAATACGTTCTTTTTACTTAAACAAAGCATTCCTGTTTACTTCGACAAAACATTCTGTTTACTTAAACCAGAACATTTTGCTTTCCCGTACAGATGTTTGACCATGTCCGACGCAAATAACTTCACACCACTGATTTCCTTTCCCGTTCCGTTATTCGCATCTACTTCCCGTATTCACGTTCGGTTCTGGCGAAATTAACGAAAATATCAAGGTCCCTCTAAAGACGAACGAAACACACCCTGTACACAGCCGGCCGGTTTGTGCAAAAAAAGCTTTCAACCCCGACCCTTGTGCACGGTTCGTGTTAATTGAATCCGAAACGGAAATTCAGCATGTAACAACGTTTTAATCAGTGATTCTATTTACCTGCAGCTTTATTGACTTTCGCTAAAACTATTCGGGGAATGCGGTTTCCCAGAAAAGTTTCATTCGATCGAGATTCATGCTCTTAGCTTGTCAATTTGCCGTAAAATTTTGTCCACGCGTAAATATCAATGTATACGCGAACGGACAACGACGCCCGATAATTTCGCTCTCGGATTAAATTAATGGAATTAATATTAGTTTAATTAACATTGATGAAAAGCTGCAGGAAAATATGACACGATGCGCCAAGGGCCGAGGGTTAAAACTTAAAGCAAACTTTCTCTAAATCGAGTTCAACCCTTTCAAAACGGTATCGCGTTTCTTATACATCGATCTCTGCTTTTTAATGATCGTTGTAACCTAGACTGCAATTAATAGTCGTTGAACATTCTGTGTAACTTTGATGAGAATTTCGCTGGGATATACAGGGTGTTGAAAAATATGTCCAAGAGTTTAAAAAGAGGAGCAAAAAGTATGCGATCAACGTAAATTCTATAATCAATCTTTTCCGTGCATAATCAACTTTTATTATTCACTTACAACAATTCATGTTCGTATTACAGCGCTTGCAATACAGAGGGACGTTAGCTCAAGAATATAAGCAGATAATAATTATTTCCGCAGAAAATAATAATGTTTATATTTAAAATAATTGTTAATATCGACGAAAATGATCTATATTACTATTCTGCATCATAGCTGGTTCTCTACTCAATATATTGAACTTACTAGCATACGCGATACTAAAAAGCGCCCCAATAAGGGATGCTTTTAGAACCTATATCGACAAGACATGTTTTGCTCCTTTACGGGACTATGAGCCCTTAAAATCTTGTGCACTATTTTCTCGGCACCCTATAGACACACCCAGCCGCGTTGAAACGTATATACGGTACAAAAGCACCCGATAGCGTTAATTTTTAGCGCACAGACACATCCAATCCTGTTGAAAGGGTTGAGAGAAACGAATGACTGTTCGAAAGCTCCCGACGATCTTTAGCCCCTTGCACCGCGATTTCTTTCACGGCTACGTCGATTCGCACTTCTTCGTCCTTAACGATTTTTCCTAATAGAATCGGGCGATTTTTGTTCCTTGTACATTTTCATTAACTTTCATTGCTAAATTTTGATAACGGTAGAATCAAATTTCGTTTCGATTTCGAAGAAACGATTAACTCTCTTTGCACTCGCTCGAATGTCGCCGATACGGCGAGATTTTCACGTCGAAGTGGAGTTTCTTTGTTATTATTATTTCTTGCTTCACGCTGTAAGGTTA
Organism: Megalopta genalis; assembly: GCF_051020955.1. Lineage (NCBI taxonomy): Eukaryota > Metazoa > Arthropoda > Insecta > Hymenoptera > Halictidae > Megalopta > Megalopta genalis. Next base: position 9,846,300 of record NC_135013.1, read on the forward strand.
TTTATTTAGGGTTATTTATTTATTCGCAAAATACGCACGTAAAAACACAAAATCTGTTAGTTATCATTTCCTATACAATTTCACAGCGGTACAATGATTTTTATTTCAATTCGACCTTCTGTACAGCAAAATTACAATGCTTGCATTTCCTACGATTTTTGCTGGCGGGCATGTCAGAAAAATCTTGCTAGTGCCGAGGGTTAACATTCACACTTAATAAATTTGTATTTGGTAGATTTATTTTTGGTAGATTTATATTTGACAGAGTTGCATTTCGTAGATTTATATTTAGAAGATTCGGTAAATTTTGCGAGTGCCGAGGGTTAACATTCGTATTTAATAGATTTATATTTGGTAAATTTATTTTTGGCAGATTTATATTTGACAGAGTTGCATTTCGTAGATTTATATTTAGAAGATTCGGTAAATTTTGCGAGTGCCGAGAGTTAACATTCACACTTAATAAATTTATATTTGATGGAGTTGCATTTCGTAGATTTATATTTAGAAGATTCGGTAAATTTTGCGAGTGCCGAGGGTTAACATTCGTATTTAATAGCTTTATATTTGGTAGATTTATTTCTGGTAGATTTATATTTGACAGAGTTGCATTTCGTAGATTTATATTTAAAAGATTCGGTAGACTTACAAAGTCATCGCCGCGGAGTCGGACTCGTTCTATCGCAAGGGGTTAATGCGCGGCATAAATGAAACCGGTGGTGAAGTTGTCGCGTGGTCGCCCTAAACTGTCACCCTCTCCCACGATTTCTCCGATCCGTGCCTTTGTTTCGGTCGCGGCGGGATCCGTCGCCGCGCCTCGATTCGCCGATTTGCCTGGTCCAATCGTCTGGTTGTTTTTGTTCCGGGGGTGGTTTTCCGTTCGCCACCGGAAGTGCAAGGCCTGGCACGGGGCACCACCGATCACGGAATGTACGAGAACCACGCGCTGCTGGAGCCGCTCGACCGTGGACCATTCTTCGACGTGACGGCCTCTCACAATGTCACCGCGCTGGTGGGCAAAACGGCCACCCTGAACTGCCGGGTCCGGAATCTCGGGGATCGCACGGTAGGTAACGCCGCGCCGGCCGCGAAGAAACGAATTATAGCCGGCCGAAACCTGGCCGAACGGTTATCGGCCGTCAGCAACGATGCATGGACGGCCGGGGCTTCGGCTCGAGCCCTGATTCCGTTCGTCCGGCGAACGATCGAACGCTCCGACGTTTCCGCGGCCAAATTGTTTATTTGCCAGCCGGGCGCCACTTTTATGGCCAAACGACCGTAGAAACCTCGGACGCGTTGTTTCCCGTCCGATGATCCAGCTTCGAGCGAAAATGTCGGCGCGTTCCGGAATCACGGATCTTTCGGCGCTTGTTATGCCACCTCGAACGCGTTCGATGGAAATTACCATCGCGGAAAGAATGCATAAACAGCGGCCGAAAGATTAGGACGAAAAAGAAAGAAAGAAAGCGATTGGTTAAATGCATTGCGATCAAAAATCTTCTTCGAAATCACGCGACACTCGACTCGCCCGTGATTCTTTCTGCGAAATGAAAATCGTCCACGTCATTATCATTGGACGGCGGATTCGATGGCTTTCTTCGGAAAAACGACTGGATACGAATAACGAGGCTGTAAAGACATTGACCGAATTTCACGCCAGAACTATCGAGCCAGTCGGAACGACTGGTTTCTGATTTTTTCTTTTACGGTTTCTGATGATGTAAGAATATTTCTAGGAGAAATTTTTAGGCGCGCGTTTTCGGGATATTAATCGAACGAAATTTAAATGAATCCAGGCTTGGCGTTATTGTAAAGCAATATACAGGGTGTCCCGAAAATGTCTCGCAATTCGGAAATGGGAGGTTCCTGAGGTCATTTGAAGCAACTTTTTCCTTTGCGAAAATTTTCTCCGAGGCTTCGTTTACGAGTTATTAACGAAAAACACTGACCAATAAGAGGCGAGCTCGGCTGGCGCGCGGCGGCCCAGCCAACGAGTGCACGGAGCCCAGTTACGCTCATTGGCTCGGCCGTCTCGCGCTAGCTGAGCTGGGATTCGACCGCCTCGACCGCTGGCGCCGTTGCCACGGCCGCCTTGACCGCTGGCGCGTTGGCTCGGTCGTCTCGCGCCAGCTGAGCTCGCCTCTGATTGGTCACTGTTTTTCGTTAATAACTCGTAAACAAAGCCGCGGATTGCATTTTCGCTAAGGAAAAAGTTGCTTCAAATGACCTCAGGAATCCCCTTACTTCCGGATTACGAGACATTTTTGGATTGCGAGACATTTAGTCGTGTTTAGGACTCGGTAGTTCTAATTAATTAGTCGTCTTTTATGTTATAAGGAACTTATGAAAATGATTGAAGGATAGATAAATATCTTTATCGAACTTACGATTTTTTATAATCCATTTAGATAATTTTTAGTTCGTATACAGATCCGCAGTCTAATTATTTCGGAGTTTGGGCTGAAATTATGTAAGATATTCCTTTTTCTAACAACTTTAGTAAAAGCAAACGAACGTAACGGAGTTCGTTAATTCTTCAAACGAAGAACACTTTTCGCCACGAATGTACAAAATCAACGATCCGTTGATCGCACGGCGCACTAAGCGTAATTGGGCAATAGCAAACATACACAGTAGCGGATAAAAAAAGAAGACTAAGATAAAAATTTCAAAATGCCTGGTAACATATTTTCTGTTTTAAAGTCGCTGAAATTAGAGCGGCTCTTTCGTGAGATAACGATCGAGTAAATCTCTTAATCCAAGCAAAAAAATGGCGGATGGTCTAAATAATTCTTTTCCAATACAGCCTTTGGTTTCTAGACAACAGAAACAAACAAACTAAACAACAGAAATTAAACGTGTAACAGAAATTAAAATTTTATGCCCGCGTTATCGCATTTATCCGTTTACTGATAATTGTATTTTGCATGGACTCGAAATAACGCGGCTTAAGCTACAGAAAGCGATTTCTGATCCATTTCATCAAACACGGTTTGCGTGTGCGAATAGAATCATTTCCACAATTTCTGTTCTCCGTTTACGCGTTTCTACGAGTGCTCGTTTATACGAATTCTGCTAAAGAAACGTGTCCTTATTAGAAAAAATCTCCCGTCTCGATGGCAACCGAACGCATTCGTAATCGAACATTTTTTGTGTTCTTGCTTTTTTACAACAACGTTGATTGTAAAAACACGCCGAATATGTATGTACATACGTATATATCATCGCTCGGTTGAAACGAACGTCGGAATTTTGGAAAAAATCCGCGGCATTTGAAGGAGCACCGTGCACGGAATTAATATGCGGGTTCACGAACCTGGGTAATTTCCTACTGAAAACGTAATAGCCGAAAAGGGAGAATCGTTCGATCGAGAAAGGTGTGGCGCACTATTGATTTGCGTCACGCTGCAAGGGAAGTCGGCAAGTAGAATTTTATCCAGCGATATCGCGCGACATAATATACAGGGTGTCCCAGAAATGTCTCGCAATCCGGAAACGGCGGGTTCCTCGGATCATTTGAAGCAGCTTCTTCCTTTACAAAAATTTTCTCCGAGGCACTGTTAACGAGTTATTGACGAAAAACAGTAACCAATAAGAATCGAGTACGGCTGACGCGAGGCGGCCCAGCCAACCAGCGCGCGAAGCTCGGTTCTGCTCATTGGCTCGGTCGCCTCGCCTCAGCTGAGCTCGCCTCTCATTGGTCACTGTTTTTCGTTAATAACTCGTTAACGGTGCCTCGGAAAAAATTTTTGTAAAGGAAAAAGTTGCTTCAAATGACCTGAGGAACCCGCCACTTTCGGATTGAAAGACATTTTTGGGACACTCTGTAGAATGTTAGCGCCGTAACGGTGGGTTTTTAGTTTGCCGAACGTGGATCTAGTCGGGGTTTGTTTCGTCGACCATCTTCCGGCTTAGGCGTTTCACTCGAAAACAACTCTCGGTCTTAATTGAATATTTTTATCCGGAGATTTGACCGACGATTCTAGGTCGCCGCGAGCCGGCACGGTGCCCGATTTAGAGTGACTCGCATTAATATTCGGACACGATATTGTTAGAAGAATTATTGCTGCTTTTTATTGTTTATGATAGTATCATCGAATCAATTGTTTTCTCATATAATAAGGCACTTCTTAAAGTAAGTAGAAACATAAATTTTGTTTATCTATCGCACATGTTCTTTTGTATAATAAGCGATAAACAAGATTGCGAGAAAATTTAACGTCGCAAAAATAGTCGGACAGTGAATGAATTACATTAATTTTATATAAAATGAAAAACTTTTTAATAATCATGTTATCATAATATTAATATTTTGTCGGTCGACCCTTTTGTTTTATTACTTTATGCAATCGCTCGGGCATGTTACAGATGATTTTATTTAAATAATCCGGCGAAATCCGTTTCCATTCGTCTAACAAACGTTGTTTCATCTCTATCGTTGTCTTTGTAGGTGTTGTACGAATTTTGCGGTCCAATTGATCCCATAAATTTTCAATTGGATTTAAATCAGCCGATCGAGAAGGAGGATGCAGTACTTTTGGACAAATAGTTTTACAAAATTATTGTACAAAAGAGCGTGTGCAATAAATAAACAAAATTTATGTTTCTACTTACTTTAAGAAGTGCTTTATTATATGAGAAAAATTCGATAATACTATCATAAACAATAAAAGAGGAGCAATAATTCTTCTAACAATATCGTGTCCGATTATTAACGCGAGTCACTGTATTTCTAATAACCAGGACCTGGTTCGTGCAGCTGGATCGGCTAATTGCGCTCGCTGTTGCGCGCCACAGATATTCGAATCTTGACTTTCGTCAAAGTTTCGAGTCGTAGAAATGTCATTCGAGAATCGATATCGACGCGTTCGTCGTCATCGTGATCATCGACGTTGTTCATCGAACGACGTTGCGAAGTACATAAAATCGTTCTCCAATTAGTTCCACAATTTCATGCAGCGTCGAACCAATTAAGATCCGGCTGTATTTCATGAAATCTTACGCCGCGTCCGATTGTAACGATACGCCGTCCCGGAATAGAACAACAGATTGTTTATAGGCGAACAACATGTAGCCGCGGCGAGCTGTGCAGCTGCCGTAACGCCCGGCAAAACAACGAATTTGAATAATTCGAAACGCCGGTGTAACAAAGTTTTTTTCCGTCCTATCAAAAGAAACTGATTAAAACAGCAGCAGAATTCCGCATCGTGTGCCCGCGTTCGTTAATTAGCTGGCGAAGTTTTCTATTTGCATAAAGATCCGCGGAGCGCAGTTATTACGTACGGGAGGCAACACGTGTTGTTTCTGTTTCTGTTTGCGACAGAAAGAATTTATTTGCACTTTATATCGCGCTCTGCACGACGCCGGGGAAAGAAAAAGGTTCGATGTAGCGTCGGGTCGGCGGGAAATACGCTGCCGGAAATATTTATTGCATTGCTCGAATATTAAACACGTTATCACTTATATTGCTCTTACTATCCTTGGTTACTTTCGGAGGTTCTTCTGTATGGAATTTATTGCTCGAGAAATACCCGACAGAATAAGTTTGCGCGCGTCACGCATAACTTTGCGCAGAACGTATCAACGTTCGCATACCGCAAGGATACGGCGAGTCGATACGAGCCGACGAAATATGCAACGGCACGGAATAATTTTACGACCGAGTTACTTTATTAGAACCGTATCAGAAAACGTATGGAAAACGTTGTTTTAAACGTTCCGATAGCTTGCCGACGATACCAAGAGTTCCGCGAGACGGAAGTCGGTTGTTTTCGTTGGCCGCATTTTGATGAATCTTGTTGCGGTGGTGGTTGTTCGATCAACCAAATAAGCCGTACGAAGAATGCAATGTCCAGAGAACACGGAGGAGAGCGATAAAGCTGTCAATGGTAATCCTTTCAGTTCTCCAGAAACGATTTTCGCGACGATTGTTTCCACGTTCTGTTCGTCAAACGGACAGCGCTTCGCGAGCATTTTCTGTCCGGGAACAGCTAATATTTCATCGAAATCGCGAGACCGCATATTCATCGAAGATTTCGCGCGATCATTGTCGTTTATAGTTTCTATCGATTCTTTAATCCTTTCGCTACGGCAGCTCCATTCGCCGAAGTACCGTCACCGAACGGAAACTCGCTTCGGAAATATGCACAGTGCGCGTGGTTTCTGTATATATGTTGTTCCAAGTTTTAAGTAACAACTGTGTCGAATAAAACAATCGTTGCTCTAATGTAACAAGTATATATTTACATTTTTCATTTAAAATTATAGGCTTACAAAATTATAGGTAACATAGGTATTTGTATAATTACAAAGCCTAACGATCAAATGTTTAATATAATTAATAACGAGACGAAAATGATTAAAATATAATAATATGTAAAAACTAATGATATCATTCTGTGCGACAGATTTGAAAGCAAGGATCTATACAAAGGCCAACATTGCAATCTTTGCACTCGTACCGCGAATCCGTTCTTTTATCATTTTTACTACAAATTACACATCTGCATCTTCTGTATACACTTCATTTCTGTGCCGCATGTAGACTGTTCCAAAAATTTCTCGCAATCCGGAAATGGCGGGTTCCTCAGATCATTTGAAGCAACTTCTTCCTTTACAAAAATTTTCTTCGAGGCACCGTTAACGAGTTATTAACGAAAAACAGTGACCAATAAGAATCGAGTACGGCTGACACGAAGCGGCCCAGCCAACCAGCGCACAAAGCCCAGTTCCGCTCATTGGCTCGGCCGCCTCGTGCCAGCTGAGCTGGGATTCGACCGTCTCGACGGCTGGCGCCGTTGGCTCGGTCGCCTCGACCGCAGGCGCCGTTGACTCGGCCGCCTCGACCGCTGGCGCCGTTGGCTCGGTTGCCTCGCGTCAGCTGAGCACGCCTCTCATTGGTCGCTGTTTTTCGTTAATAACTCGTTAATGGTGCCTCGGAGAAAATTTTTGTAAAGGAAAAAGTTGCTTCAAATGGCCTGAGGAACCCGCCACTTTAGGATTGCGAGACATTTTTGGGACACCCTGTATGCGGCGCCTCTACTCACAAGTCGTCGAGTGGATGTCGCATATATGCGACGCTCGGCGCGAAAGGGTTAATCAGTTTTCACCTTCGTAATATCAATAATCGTAAAGCAAGCGTAAAGCATCTCTAGAACCGCGGCAACGATATCGGCATAAAATCTTTTCGTTTAGCTTCTTCGTTAATAACGCTCCCAATAGACGCTACAATTAATTACATTCGTATTATTTGTCGTTACAGAGGCTTGCCGAATTCGATGCATTTTCCGCTAATCGTTAGAATCGTCGGTCTAGCGGCCTGTCGCGAGCAAACCGATCGAAATTCGTATTTTCTCAGCGTAAAATAAACACCGCCGCGTGATTTATCGACGAACAGTTCTGTGTATCTTAACCAGTTAACTGTGTTTGACGAGTATACCCGTCATGGAGAAGTGGCAGTATTTTGTGTTACGACGAGTATACTCGTCGCGCGTAAAAAGTAGCGACCATGTAATTTTTGTAAAAACAAAAACATATTCTGAAATTTCAAGATGTTTAGAATATTTCGAGCCCAGACCAGAATAAAACAAACGAATAAACCATATGAATAATTATACGAATAATTCGCGATATTGGTGTTCGACATGCAATGTACCATTATGTATCGTTCCTTGCTTTGCCAAATACCACTCTACAGCAGCGATTCGAATTTTTAACTTTCACAAGTATTTGATTTCTCTTGCGTTTTTCGTTTATCATGTATGCAGTATATGTTAACGTCGAGTGAATAAGTAAATATTAGCAATGAAATTGTTAATTTTATAAAATGAAACCGTATTTTCGATCCAATATTTCAACAGCGACGCTTACTCTGTGTTCGACGAGTATACCCGTCGTCGCTCGATTCACGCGACACGTATAGGTGCGCGCTTTGAAAAGGAGGCGCCACAGCCCGTTAACAAAAACGGGCCCGGTTATACATATTTCGTCGACGAAGAGTGGCCGCGTTTTCGCGGATTCGCGGGCCGGACAATAAATAATTCCGGTACCGTAGATTTCCGATAATCAATCATATCGTCGACGCCGCTGTCCATTACAAGCTAATTGAACTTTATGAGCTATAATTTACACGGCCGGTGTGTTGTTTGTTCTACAGAGTAATTTGCGACGGATCGATTCCTGGGGAATCGAGATGTCGATGGCGGAAGTGGATAATGTCGTATGATGGCCGATATTCCCTCTGTTAATAGAAAAATCCAGCAACAGTCGGTCGATCGGTCGGTCGGTCGGGCGGGCCGACCGTTCCTATTCGAAACTCGCTTTCGGAAAACCGGTTTTTCAAATCGGATTTTCTCCGGAACAAGGTTCCGCCCGATCAAAATTTTATTCGACATTCTCCGCTCGCGCGTTCCTTCCTCTTTTTTTTGTTGTTGCTTTTATGCGGAAAATATATCCGCCCCTTCGGCGCGTATCGCGTTCTTTTTCTGTTTCGGAATACCTCTAACTGAGACCCTGTTCCGGCTACAAGGTTTGTTTTTGTCGGCGTTCCGAAATCTGGACAGTTCTGTTTTTTTTCTTTTCGATGAGTGACGAACAGCTGGGGAGGGGACGGGGTGAATAGACGCGTGTTTCTGCGGGGATCCGAGCGAGAGAATAGCGGCTGGCTTATCCGAACCGTTTCGACTTTCGATAAATAAAAATGGATACGTTCGATTACATAGGAGGGCATCGCGGCGCGCCCGGCCTTTCCCGACCGGTATTAATCATCCCGGGGACATCCTGTAGATTACTCTTAATATGCCGGCTTTATAGGAACCTCATTTTTCACGGCGCTCGACTCCGAGTTTGATAGTCACTGTGGAAGTCGACGGAATGCGAATTTCGCGGTCTGTGCGCTGCCTGGGCGCCATTAACCCTGGAATGACACTACGAGGTCACCGATCTCCCCGGCAAATTTTAATGTTCCCACGTAGCCGTGCCAATGGACGCTGAAATGTCGAACTTTTGCTAATCTCTATCGTTCCTGACCTGCTACTCCAGAAACCGGCCAATTCCTCGACATCGTGTACGAAATAATTACCGGGATAATTACGTTCGTTCTATTCTATTTGAACCGAACACTCGTCGAATTCACAATTTCACCGCAACCGTTACGATAAAACGATTTTTAATTGTCGCTACGGACACCTGTAATGTTGCAATAATAGTTAACTATCGCAATAATAGTTATAATAATTAGGATTACAGTAAATTCTCTCTAATTTTCTTTCAGCTTATTTTCTTTCAGTAAATCAAAATGGACAATTTGAGAAGAGGAGATACGATTATTGAAATTGTTAACACTATGCTGGTGCCATGCAAAAACTATCTGTTGTATGTCGGCGGTACCACTTTGGTGTCATTTTAAAAAACTGAAATAACGTTTGAACTATATTTCTTGGGTTTTAAAAGGCAGCAAACTAACTGTGGCATTGTGCTTATTCAACTAAGAATTAAGTACGAAAATTCTTCGATGACTTATCTTAATTTTAGGAATTTATATTATCGCCATCTTCGAAATTCTTTTTTAAATCTAAAATTTCCAAGCTATTACGCCGGCGTCAAACAAAAGACGGCATAGTGTTAACAAAGTTTACATTTAAAAAATTGTTAAAAGTTTTTCTCAATTTTATATGCATAAAATGCACTTTGTCATATAAAATGCAAATACTGTAAGCCAGAAAAATTATTTTAGATTTGTAGTAAAAATGGTTTCGAGTGCAAAGGGTTAAGAATCTATTACAAATTAAATTTGTCATAAAATTATCATTAAAGTATCATCAAATATATCATAAATTTGTTATAATCGATATCACTGCATTTTAAGATCGATCAACCGAAATATCTAGCGAAGATATATTACAATTAAAATTTATAATAAAAATTCGTTACAGTTAAGTTCGCATAACCTGCAAAAGCAGGTTATAAAAAAAAAACAGGATAAAGTCCGGACAGTTTTTTGCGCGCTGTACGAATAAAATTAAAAAGAAATCGTGAGAAAAAAGTGGTGTATGCATTACTAAATAAAATATTAAAAAATGTAAATCAATTTTTGTATATTGTTCGAAGCAGCAATTTCTGGCTGCTGCACCGCGAGGTTTTTTTTAGATTATTTTGTATGCGACACTTGTTTCACACGGTCCCTATTCACCGCGTAAAAAAATTTTTTTTTAAAAATTCGTTGCGAAAACTACTTTTTACAGCTGCCCCTGAAGTTTCGGGATGTCTTTTTTTCCGTCCCGGTTTTTGTTTTATACGGTCCCTGTATACACCGCGCGGCACAACAGGTTCGGATGTAGTTTGTGTGTTTATTGCATGTCTACATTTATTACAATGCTCGAATATTGGTAACGGCGGATTTTTTAACAAAAATGAATTTTTGACAAAAATAACTGTATATAATAACGAACGAAATAGAAACAGAAATAACTGCGATTCGATAAAGTGATTAAAAGAGAAAAGACGTTTTTCTCGAACTTGCGATTCTTACATTCGACTTGGACAGTTCTTAATTTGCCTAAACATTTGCGATCCGTTGACGACGGATTTATACGTGACTGTTTCGATAAAATTGTACCGATACAAAGTACAAGATCAATTTTGCTATTACCATATGAGCCGTTTATTTTGAAAGTGGCATAAGTCACTAAAACAAACATTAAAAAAGCACCACTTTTCATTACGGTAAAGTGGCATAAGTCACTTTACACGACTTATGTTTATACGAAATATAATAATAAAAATATATAATATAATATAATATAATATAATATAATATAATATAATATAATATAATATAATATAATATAATATAATATAATATAATATAATATAATATAATATAATATAATATAATATAATATAATATAATATAATATAATATAATATAATATAATATAATATAATATAATATAATATAATATAATATAATATAATATAATATAATATAATATAATATAATATAATATAATATATATATAATATAATAATAAATATAATAATTTATTATGTTTATACGAAATTATTTATACTGAGAAAAATATCAGTATCCTGAGATAACAAATACAAGTAAATCTTCTCGAAAGTTAGCATCCATATTTTTAAACGTATTAAAACGCAAACCCTTAAATATATCGACTTAAAAACAAAGTGACTTATGCCACTTTCAAAATAAACGGCTCATATGTCGAAATAATCGCGAGCCAAGATTTCGCAGTTTTGCGACGGGAAACAACAAAATTGAAATGGAAAGTCGTGTATCCAGGCCGCAGATTATTTGTTCGGCGAGATCCGAAGGTATTCGATAACATTTTTTCGCGATAAAAGAGCGCGGTTGATTTGTTCGCTGTAATGTAAACGACGATTTATTTGCCGTCGAAGAGGACAGCGTATTTTCCGCTCCGCGGTTTGTTTGTTAAACCGTAAAAGGAAGAAAAATTCATGCGGCATAGTGCATCGCGCGGCAGTGACAATTCAGCGCCACGGTGTCGCGTGTCAAACAGCCGGGGATAAAGTTATTTTACTCGTTCACCGACTCGAACAGCCCATTTCTGCGTTTCCAGCAAAGATCTTCTCCCTCGCAGTCTCCTATCGATCGCCTGTGCGAGGCTGCTCGGCGATCCGCGTAGATACCGCGGCCGACGGTCCCGAGGAAACTGATAACCGTCGATCGTGCATGAATTTCTAATATTTAAAACGCCTGCCTTTGTTCGTCCCGCATGTTTATTCCGACTACCGTATGAATAAAGTTCCCCGTAAGAGGATCGATACCGGCTCTAAATAGAATGAATTCGATGCGCGAGAAAATACAGTTCGATCGCGTCAGCGGCTCCTATATTTTGGCGTTGTCGCTGTCGTTATCGGCTGTTCGTTTCAAGAATTATAAAATATCTGGAATCTGCGACGCGAACTGCTGCGGATTTTTATGCGATATTGGAGTCGCGTGCGTCGACCGCAGCACACAGAGGCCAAATAAAAATAAACATTTGTTCCTATTGGGATCATGGCTTGGATTATTCCGCAGATGAAAATGATATTAATTCTTTTTCTTAATAGTTTTATTTTTACTTTTATTTGAGACAAGGTATATATGTATACGAAATGACTGAGCGACCAAATTCAACTGAGAGACTGAAAAGTCGCCTGCTTATACACCCTTTTTGGTGCGGTCTTCTGCACCAATCAAAGACGGCCATTCATCACGTTTTACATTGTATACGCGATACTGGGATCACTAACAGTCACAGTACGATGTGCTCTAAAGATACCGGCGATGATGTATCGCGGTATCTATAGAGTGTCGCAAAAATGTCTCGCAATCCGAAAGTGGCGGGTTGCTCACGTCATTCGAAGCAACTTTTTCCTTTACAAAAATTTTCTCCGAGGCACCATTAACGAGTTATTAACGAAAAACAGTGACCAATGTGAGGCGAGCTGAGCTGGCGCGAGGTGACCGAGCCAACGGCGCCAGCGGTCGAATCCCAGCACAACCGGCGCGAGGCGGCCGAGTCAACGGCGCCAGCGGTCTAGGCGACCGAGTCGACGGCGCCAGCGGTCGAGGCGGCCGAGCCAACGGCGCTAGCGGTCGAGCGGCCGAATCCCAGCTCAGCTGGCACGAGGCGACCGAGTCAATGCGCACTCGTTGCCTGGGCCGCCGCGCGTCAGCCGAGCTCGCCTCTTATTGGTCAGTGTTTTTCGTTAATAACTTGTCAACGAAGCCTCGGAGAAAATTTTCGCAAAGGAAAAAGTTGCTTCAAATGACCCCAGGAACCTCCCATTTTCGGATTGCGAGATATTTTCGGGACACCCTGTATAATATACAGTTTACATCACCATCGGTGCGCGCTGACGGAACCGGCGGAAATGTAAACTGATATTTTCGAATCTCAGCCCTAAGTAAACTATAGATTAATTTTTGTCCGAGGCTAAAGTTTCTTTTTCAAAAGTTCCCTTAATAATGATTTTGGTAAATTGAATTTGTGGCAAATTCGTATGATAACGTGATTCGATGAAACGTGGAAGAAATTCAAAAGGTCGCGCGATCAATGACAATTACAGTTAACGGGAAGAATTTGTTTCGTTACGAATAATCAATGTCGATGATGGAAATTTCGATCATTTGTAATAATTTTAATAAACGAAAATTTCAATTATTCGTAACAGTTATCGGTCAGGGAAATTCTGTTTTGGCCGCCCATAATAACTATGAGTGACGGAAGCTTGATTCCGGTCGCCGATAACGGTTATCGACGTGAAAAATTTATTTTAATTGTTCGCGAAAGTTAAGATCAAAAGAAATTGTATTTTGTGACACTGTACCGGATTGTTTCGCATTCGTTGTCATGGATTTATGAAACAGTCTGTATAATATATATATGATGCATATAATATATATATGTACAGTTTCTCTTATTTATAATTAATTATTACGACCGATTGAAATAGTATCCTCGTTTCCGATAACTGCCGCGAGCAACCGTTCTGTTTTCTCTCAACGATAATTCTTTTATCTTGCATTTAAACACACGCAACGTGATGCAATTATACAATTAAAATACAATTTAATTATACTTACGATGTATACATACACGTATATGTATATAAATATTTGTTAATATATAAATTACCCGGACAAATTTCTCTCGTCAATAATGATTACGTAGAACGAAAACAGAATTTCGGGCACAAATAACTACCATTTATAATTCAAAACCTTTGAATCGATATAATAATTGTTATGCAACTAATGTGAAAACATTCGCCGGTTCCCGCGTTTATTCATCGCTTATTTCCGTCAGAAATACGAAAAGTCTGCGCTGTATAAATTGTTAAAAAAGCGAGACTAGAGTTTTAGAAAAGTTCTATTTCAATGCTGCTTAATTTTATCGAATTTAACCTTCATTTTTGCAAACAAAAATGGACAATTTGGAAAGAGAGGATACGATTATTCGAGTCTTGCATCTCATTTTTATAGTTTCCGACAACATTTTTATAGTTTCAACAATCATAAAAATGAGGCGCAAGGCTCAAATAATCGTATCTCCACTTCTCAAATTGTCCATTTTTGTTTACAAAGCTTCAGGAAAATTCGGGAGAATTTACTTTATTTTGAATACAATTATTTGACGAAGCATCGCATCCAAAATATTACAGTGGGATACAGTAATTTCCAAAAATGGACAATTTGAGAAGTGGAGATACGATTATTCAAGCTTTGTGGCTCGTTTTTATAGTCACCGATTTTCAACAACTATAAAAACGAGACACGAGGCTCGAATAGTCCTCCTCTTGAAGCTCGTCCTAATAAAGCTCCCAATTAGGCTCCTCTTCCCAAATTGTCCATTTTTGTTTACAAAGCTTCTGGAAAATTCGGGAGAATTTACTTTATTTTGAATACAATTATTTGACGAAGCATCGCATCCAAAATATTACAGTGGGATACAGTAATTTCCAAAAATGGACAATTTGAGAAGTGGAGATACGATTATTCAAGCTTTGTGGCTCGTTTTTATAGTCACCGATTTTCAACAACTATAAAAACGAGACACGAGGCTCGAATAGTCCTCCTCTTGAAGCTCGTCCTAATAAAGCTCCTAATTAGGCTCCTCTTCCCAAATTGTCCATTTTTGTTTACAAAGCTTCAGGAAAATTCGGGAGAATTTACTTTATTTTGAATACAATTATTTGACGAAGCATCGCATCCAAAATATTACAGTGGGATACAGTAATTTCCAAAAATGGACAATTTGAGAAGTGGAGATACGATTATTCAAGCTTTGTGGCTCGTTTTTATAGTCACCGATTTTCAACAACTATAAAAACGAGACACGAGGCTCGAATAGTCCTCCTCTTGAAGCTCGTCCTAATAAAGCTCCTAATTAGGCTCCTCTTCCCAAATTGTCCATTTTTGTTTACAAAGCTTCTGGAAAATTCGGGAGAATTTACTGTACTATGCGTTTCACTAAAAATATTATCTCGAACAACGTGCTGCATTTTAGAAGAATGTTACGTTACATCTTGTAATTGCATATCTTTGCGCAAAATAACCATTTTCTGTATTCTCTACGGACATCGGAGTTCTCGAGTTATTCTAATGAATTTCAATCTCCATCTACTAAGTATATTTTGCCATAAACGCGCAGTCTACTAGCGACTTGCAAAGCAACGGGCGCTAGATGTAAACCGGTGTCGATGTTATCCGGAACAATGAATAAAATAATAACGAATAAATTTAATTACTTGTTCGCGAACAACGTTGATTAAGTTGTACGTCGTTCACGAGTAAGAGATAAATTTAATTTATTCGTTGTTTTCGTCTTCGTCGTTGAAAACTTTCGTATAAAAGGATAAATATTAAAGGATAACGAACTGAAATTGTTAAGGATAAAAATAATACACACGAAAATTATCGATCGTTTCGAACACTTTTTTAAATGTAGAGGTATGTAAATTCATCGAATGTTTTCTGGGACAGACGCGATAGCCGAATAGAATATTATTCGAATACAGTAATGTCTCTCTAATTGACACTCAGATTGTCCACAAAAATAGACAATTTAGGGAGAAGAGAGACGATATTATTCGATCCTTGCGGTACATTTTTATAGTCACGAATTGTCGACAACTATAAAAACGAGCCGCAAGGCTCGAACAATGGTATCTCCTCTTCCAAAATTGTCCATTTTTGTGGACAATCCAAGTATCAATTGCGAAGAATTTACTGTGATTCGTTAACTCTAAATCTGTTATGCTTTGTTGTTGGAGTTATAGAGTCGCATTCCAAATTGTTGCAATTGTGGGGACGCTTTTGTAGAAAATACAGCGGGAATTAAAAATTACTGTAAATTACTGTATTCCACTGTAATATCTTAGATGAGACGCCTCGTGAAACAATTGTATTAAAAGTACAGTAAATTCTGCCTAATTTTCCTTCAGCTTGCAAACAAAAATGGACAATTTGCGTAGAGAAGCCTAATTAGGAGCCTTATTAAGAGGAGCTTTAAAAGGAGAATTATATTCGAGCCTTGCGTCTCGTTTTTATAATCGTTGAAAATCGGTAACTATGAAAACGAAACGCGAGGCTCGAACAATCGTATCTCCTCTTCCAAAATTGTCCATTTTTGTGGACAATCCAAGTATCAATTGCGGAGAATTTACTGTGACTCGTTAACTCTAAATCTGTCATGCTTTGTTGTTGGAGTTATAGAGTCGCATTCCAAATTGTTGCAATTGTGGGGACGCTTTTGTAGAAAATACAGCTGGAATTAGGGAGAAATTACTGTATTCCACTGTAATATCTTAGATGAGACGCTTCGTGAAACAATTGTATTAAAAGTACAGTAAATTCTCTCTAATTTTCCTTCAGCTTGCAAACAAAAATGGACAATTTGCGTAGAGAAGCCTAATTAGGAGCCTTATTAAGAGGAGCTTTAAAAGGAGAATTATATTCGAGCCTTGCGTCTCGTTTTTATAATCGTTGACAATCGGTAACTATAAAAACGAAACGCGAGGCTCGAACAATCGTATCTCCTCTTCCAAAATTGTCCATTTTTGTGGACAATCTAAGTATCAGTTGCGGAGAATTTACTGTGACTCGTTAACTCTAAATCTGTCATGCTTTGTTGTTGGAGTTATAGAGTCGCATTCCAAATTGTTGCAATTGTAGGGACGTTTTCGTAGAAAATACAGCGCGAATTAGGGAGAAATTACTGTATTCCACTGTAATATCTTAGATGAGACGCCTCGTGAAACAATTGTATTAAAAGTACAGTAAATTCTCTTTAATTTTCCTACAGCTTGCAAACAAAAGTGGACAATTCGCGTAGAGAAGCCTAATTAGGAGCCTTATTAAGAGGAGGATTATTCGAGCCTTGCGTCTCGTTTTTGTAATCGTTGACAATCGGTAACTATAAAAACGAAACGCGTTTCAACGCTCTTCCAAAATTGTCCATTTTTGTGGAGAATCTGAGCGCCAGTTAGGGAGACATTACTGTAATGGGCGAGCACCGATGTAAACGCGGTTTCTTGCACCTAAAATTATGGGAGACGTAAACCGCTTGGCGAAGTGGTTCGATAATCGCGGTGCCGGGGTCGAAAGTATTTTGTTTCCGATAATATTTTACGGCGTTACCAGCTTGGGGACATTTTAACGAGTACTTGGGAGACATAGCCCGGTAATGTCTATCTTCTAGCCCGTCCAAAGGATTTAGCTCCTAGTCCCGAGATAATCCTCCGAGCAAACGACCAGCCGGTTACGATCAACAAGGCGAAGACGCCAATAAAACGTTCGTTCTTCGTCGAGCAACAAAATCTTCCTATCGGTCTTTCTTCTTCTTCTTCTTCTTCATTTTTTTTCTAGCTCGAAGAAACCGAAGGCTCGATGAATTTTCACGTTGAAAACGAGCCCAAACACCGTCTTCGCCGAACTACTTTAAATTTCAAAGCAGCGCGCTTTATCGTTTGCCAAGGCTAGCTAGTGTACCAAACCTGCTCGAAGGAGAAGCTGGCTTGGGCGGGGTTCTATTTAATCATCGACCGACTGCCGGTCTTTAAGCAAATTCTCGTTTTTATTTTCAGATTATTTCGCGGAAACTGAAATAACCGGGGAAGTTTGTTTTGAAAAAGTTTCGCCGCGCGGTAAAAAAAATTCCGCCGGCAAAACCGCCGGGTGCGTTTACCCCGCTTTATTTCCTTGCATCTTACGATTACGAACGCGTAACGAATGTTTATGCTTACCGTTCGTACACGAGTTTACATGTTTCCTTAGCGGTCCACGCGTATCCGCGATGTTTCGGTATTTGCGAAACGAAATAGTCCGGCGTGTCGGCGACGCGCAAGAGAAATCGTCGGGAGAGTTTAATCCGCGGACGCGGCGAAAGGCCGCTGATAAATTCCTAGAATTTTTTTCGATCGTCGACATTCACCTCGGATCGTTCCGCGCGCGGCAAATAACGAACATTTCCGGCGAACAATCCCGCGTCGGTGAATAACAGTTTTTGACGGTGTCGAACGAATTATTCGTTGCGTTGCCTGCAGTGAAATTGATTAAAACAGCGTGAACGGAAAGTCAGCCAGAATAAGCTCCGCGGTAATGTGTTAATTAACGAGGCATTGTTCCGATGAACGGTCCTTTGTTCCTTTAAAACAATTTATTGTTGCCGATCCCCTCGTTAAAAATGTAACACGGTTACCGCGGACATCAGAGGAACGGCGCTAGGCAGTGAAATGATAATTGAATTTCTGAACAGAGTCCGTCTGAGTATTCGGCCAATATAATTAACAGCGGTTTAGTAACGCCGTATCATCCCGAGATTGCGAGTCATTTAAAATTAATGCCAACATGGAACATTGAATCGCGCGATCATGACTGCGCGGTACGATAATCTCGGTTCCTTTGGTTCGTTATCAATCTCTATATTACGTCACCACAGATGTTATCGATTGATATTGTTAATAATACAATTGGGTCGGTGCACACCGCGTCATATTTTATCACCGCCAGCGTCATATTTTGACAAAAAGGATATCTTCGGAGTTCTGCATTTTTGTCATTCGCTTCGAGTTTTGGCATGAATATGAATTCTGCAGATATTTTGATGAGTCGAGTTTATTCGTTCGAAAGACCAGAACTCATTTAACCCTTAGCGCTCCGCGCGTTTCTCGAGTACTGTCTACCAGCAACTCCGGCACATTTTTGGAGCAAAGCGCCCGAGATAAAGAAAGTCTTATTTTGAGCGGAAAAGATTACACGTCCTTGCGAATGCATTTGATATTTTATTTATTTTATAAATATACATTTTCCTATTGTAATTAAAAGATAAATTTTCAATTTTGTAATTCACCATGGTGCGATATCTTTGGTAACAATCTCCCATGTGCGTTCTGGGTTTACTTGGACAAGTGTCACAGTATTCGCTTTGCCAAATAGAGTTACTAGATAATTCTTTCGAGTTTAGAACATTTCCTGCGTAATTGTCGGTTTCCTTTATAATTTCATTTTCCAATTCGTCCGTGAAAAATAATTTAAAATATCGTATCGGCTGTTCAATGTTTGTAGGAACTTGTGGTTCAATGACCCGTGGCAATACGCTAAAAGGTATTCTATCTGGAATATGTAATTCTTCCGTAACATCGCGCCGTTCGTCTAAATCTTGTAACGAATCTTCGCTTTCGCTTTCAATAATTCTCATTCTTCGTCTCTTTGGTAGCATAATTTCGCTACTACTACTCGAAGTGTCAGAATCATAACCAACATTGTCTTCCACGATGTCTTTTAACCCTTCAAAATCAAATACGTCTTCGGTATCGCTCGGCTCTAAATTCTTATCGTAATATTTATTTTTTCCATGCTGCTAACCATAGAAAAGGTCAAAAAATGGTTTAATCGTAATGGTACGGACTTAGCACGTTTGAACTACAGATAACAATTGCTAAAGCACGTAGCACAAAGCACTAGTAACTAAAATAACTAACGTTATTTATGTTACTTTTGGCAAATGTTACAGTAACGCTTGTTAACAATCAGAATAGAATGTCTTATTGTTACTTTTATAAACTAATATGAAACAGCTGTTCTTCGTGCTCCGTAAGTGTAATGTTAAACATGATATCGGTGGGAGTCAATCGACGGTACGGACTTAGCACGTTTGAACTACAGATAACAATTGCCAACGCCGACGATAACGTATGCGAAAAACATTTCGTTCCGCAGCGGAGCCTTCGGAGATACGGAACAAATGACAAATGTCTCCGTAGCGGAGCCTTCGGAGCACTAAGGGTTAACACGTTCTATGCCGAGTTGTTTTTACTCGACTTTTCACGCTGGCCATTTGATATTTTACTAAAACTTGATATATTATATGTAATTATTAATCATCGTATGTAATAATAAAACAAACTTATCATGACCCATTCTTGCGGTAGAATTAAATCTTCGGTTCTATATTTGCTACAAACTATTTTGTTAACGCATTAAAGAAACATGTAAGCATGTACCATCGATGGTACACATGGCACGGAACGTGTTAATAATGGCATTTATGCATTGACAACTCGTTGGGAGAAGTGAATCGAAGCAAAATGAATCAGACTTTAACGAAATAAACGCCTTTCAAAAGACGATATGAAATTTTTACTATTCATATAAAAATCCGACACTATCGTGCGCATCGACGTTAACGTTAACCCTAGAAAGATAACCATATGACAACGTACGTAAAAGATAACCATACGCTTCAGAGGCGCATGCTTTTCTAAGGCGTCAATTTTATACTAACAATGGATATTTATTTAAGTTAATCTAGTCATTTTAAAGGTTTGGCATTATTGTAAAAATAAAATGCATTTATATTATATTTTTTTATATTTTAAGTAATTTTAAACTTAAATCACTAGACCTCTATGAAAAATTAACAAAAATCAACAGTCTTCGCAGGCGCCTCTGCGACGTAGGTTATCTTTCTCGGGTTAATGAATATTTCGATTTCTTTTTTCGAGATCTTCTTTCTTTCGCTAGATCGGCGTCCCTCTAGCTCGATCTTATACGACGCAACCACGTGCACTTTTTCGTCGGAAACACGGAAGGTCGTTCTCATTTACCAAATCCATGGTGCACGACGCAAGCGTAAACGCGCTGTTATGTTGTTAAAGAAAAAAACAGCACGCCGGCTGTTTTCTCTTCCAATTCTCCCCGCATGTTCAATGTTTACGAGAAAAACACGGGCTTGCCCCGGGAAATCTGCATAAGCGTATTTCGTGCCGCATCAGTTTGATGCGATACGACGTCGCTCAAGGTCACCAACAATATTCCGCACAGCTCGCCGGTGCATTTTAGCTCGCGCGCATTGTGGACATTGAAACTTTCGCAGCTGTCATAGAAGTTTATCGCGCGCACCGGCGCCGTATAAAGATTCAATGCAATTGCGAGCTAATTAAGGCTGTTCAAACTTAGTTGGATCGTAACACCTCTACATACAAAGGTGGCAAAGGCGAAAACATTGCTCTAACAACCGAAGGTTACGACCGGAGCTCGGTAGACTTCGTCGAACGGCAACAGAAATTTCGCTTCCGTGACCTCTATATCTATATGGCTATTACGCGATTATTCCGCGATTGTTTCGTGATTATTTTTGTAATTGATCACGAGGAGTGAACTCACGGCAGTCGCAATAATTTATCGATCAATCGTCGGCAGAACAAATCGGTAATCGCGATCGCATTCGGTAATCTCAAAAATTTTTATAGAATTAAAATATTTCATTCAGTTAACCCTTTCGCTACGGGCGGATTTTCCGCCGCGGTACTTCTGCTGGACGGCGCGCTGCGACATCGCTGCACGCTACAAGACGCCGATCGTTGCGGGGGTACCGCAGCGGAGAACCCGCCCGTAGCAAAAGGGTTAATCCAAATAAAGTTGAACAAAATTGAAAAAAATAAGGCATATCTATTTATCCGTTGTTGAGAGAAAAATAAGGTGAATTAGCTTTCTGCAGTAAGCACTGACTTTATTCGCTACAAACGATCGAACTTATGGAGGGCCACTATAGTGGCCCTTAGTACCTCGGTGGCATCTTATGGAGGGCCACTATAGTGGCTCGTAGTACCTCGATGGCATCTTATGGAGGGCCACTATAGTGGCTCGTAGTACCTCGATGGCATCTTATGGAGGGCCACTATAGTGGCTCGTAGTATCGAAAGGGTTAAACAAAAATTACGAAGCAAACTTATATGACATCAATTGCTTCTTCAGCACATTCGTATATCATATAAATTTTAATAAAATTAAGCAATCGTTCTTAATTCTTCATTAATCATCCATTCGGTCGTCGATCGACTGAATTTAAAACGGGGAGATCTCCCCATTCGGTTGGCTAATATATCTCTTTTTTTTATAAAAACTATTCGGAATCGTTATCGACAACCGTAATACAAAATTCTGATTATCTGTTCGTTCGGATCGTTCCTACAACCGATCTCTAAAGACCCGACATTCGATTCTAACGTTTTCATCGAATTTCTCTGTCGAATTTCAAATCGCCGGTCTTCAAACTGATTCAAACGAACGCGCGCGCGCGCGCGTGTATCTCGTTCAAATAAAACTATAAAACCGTGATCGAAAGGGGGAACAAAATGAGAGAGCAAAATTGTCAAAAACTTTGATATGCAGCGATATACAGTTTCGCTCGATCTATTTTTCGTCGATGCGATCCGTTAACGTTCCTCCCTGTTGTTCTACGATGACGTGGACGAATGACGCGATGACGTAGCGAAAGAATGACGTATGACGCGACGATAATATCGCAGAAACGACGCGCTAAACAATCGACGAACAAATCGACTGGAAATCATTATTTCGGTGATATTCCGGAAACGTACCAAGCGTCCGAATATTTTTGAACAGCGGGCCGCGTGTATCAATTAGGTTCGATATTTTTCGCGCGATATGTACACGCGACACGTTTAACACTAATCCTACCAAACAATAATACCAACTGGCATGTACCGCTTCGCAAAAGTGAGAAGACCGAATTGATTTGGAATTTGTGAAGTTTTTATCATAAAGCTTGCTCCAATGATATAACTTATTCGAGCGTTTTCCACGGAAGAGTCTCGGAACTTTGCAGAATTGCAAAATAAGAAAGCGGTAGGTTTCGTGTTAATCGGCACTTGAACGGGTTAATTTCTCAAACGGAGAACACTGTTTACCGCGGATGCGCGAACTACGGGATCCGTTGGTCGCACGGTGCTCGTAGCATAATTGGACGATAGCGAGCATAATACGCTCGGCGACGATCGGCTATTATCAAAACTGAAGCACAGGGCGCAAATGAAAATCGCGGACGGTCTCGCCGACTCTGTTTACCAGCCGGGGTTAAGCCGGCATTCGGTGGAAATCGTTCCGCGAATGAACTCTGAACCCGGCCCCGGCTCCCTGTACAGGTCTCGTCGCGATTCCCGCGGCGCGTCTAATAGCGAGGCGTGATTCGACGAGGCGTGAGAGGGCCTGCGCGAAACAACAATACCGCGGATAATGCGAGCGGCGTAATATAAGTTGGCCCATTAGGATAGTAACCGTATAATAAGCCGGAACTAGTTTCTCGGTACGATAGACCGAACCGGCGAAGTTTCATTTTTATCCGCGGCCATTGTTCGTACCTCGAACCTCGTACATTTACCGGCGGGGAAATTTAAGTAAAACGGAGGGCTTCGAGCACTCTATTCTTTTTTACACAATACGCGCGAGCAGTTTTTATTTCGCGCGCGGCTGAACCATCCGCCTCTTCCGACTCTCCCGCCTTCTCTTCGGATAGCGCGTTCTCTTCTCTTTTTGCTCTCAATTTCTCTCTCTCTCTCTCTCTCTCTTTTCTCTCGGCTCCGCAACTCCGTTCCGGCATTTCGTCTTGGCTCGACTCGCGCGACGTTGATAACGTTGAACGCATAGCGTTTTCAGGAACACGACCGGCTAGAAGTTTCCCCCGTTGAAAACGAATCACGTTATCGAAGGAAAGCGACGCGGGCCGTGTATAACGGCGTGAATAGAATGAAGGATCGCGCGAGATAGTATACTCGAAGGTAACGATACGGCGATGCAGTAAAACCCAACGGGACCATAAAATAGAGACTCTCCCTCGGCGGCCTCGGGCCAGCTGAATTCCTCGGACCCAGGAATGCGGAGTGCTCGTTCGCCGTGTCCTGGAGATGCTTCACCCTTCCTCTCTCTCTCTCTCTCTCTCTCTCTAGGCACTTTTAAGGAGTCGTTCCGCTCACGCGTAGACGTTGCGCCGGTTGTTAGAGAAAAGAGGACTCTTAATGAGCAGGAACGTTTTGTTTAACGTTTAACGACCCTCCGCTATGCGGCTGTTTAATAAAAATGGGCCGGCTTAGCGAGGATATTAGGATAAATGAGAGAGCATCTTTTTAATACCGCGCTCTCCCGTCCGGGATGCGCCCGTTACGTTTTGGTTGCGTACTTGAACTTTGAAACCACTCGCCGAGATAGGGATCCAGTGATTGTTGCAATCGTATCTCGTGGTTTCGGTCAAGAGTAGCCCCCATTCCACTTCTCTGCTTCGCCAAGGATTGCACTGTTCCACTCGTCTAGCTTCATATCAGTTTCCATTTACTTCCTCCCCCCCCCCCTCTCGACCAAGAAACACGTCTTATTCCACTTGCCTGATCAGCCTCGATCCGATTCTACTTGTCCGATCGGGGACCGTCTTGCCGGGCTTCGTGGCATCCGGTTTCACGCAGATCCACTCGCCTGGTCAAGAGCACATTTTGTTCTACTTGCTTGATCGGCCACGAGAATTTTCTACTTGTCTGACCAGGGACGCGACTTCATCCGCTCGATCGGTCAGATGTAATTCTATTCGACTTGTCTCATCGGGGACCGTTCGATCAGAAATCATCTCGCTCGACTTGTTTGCTTAGCATTCTGCTTATCCGATGAACTGCTTTTTACGCTGTTTATCCGACAGCGGGGTCTTGTTGCGTTATTCGACGAGAATCTCTTGTTGTCCGACCAGGCACGCGACTTCATCTAATTCCTCGATCGTCCGATCGAGGAAGGTCGTAGTTCTGTTCTACTTGTCTGGCCAACGATTATTCTACTGGAAACAATTGTACTTTACAGTAATGTAATGACGCTCAGATTGTGCACAAAAATGGACGATTTGGGAAAAGGAGATACCATTAATCGAGCGTTGCGGCTCCTTTTTATAATTGTTGACGATTCGTAACTATTGGGTTGGGGAATAAGTTCGTAGCGCTTTTATCAAGCAATTTGAAGGCGATTTTCTTTGTTGTTTTCGTCAAGCTCGTGAGGCACCCAGGCTCTCAATTTTTCGGCAAATCCCATTGAATGAAAATGATTGAGAATCGTTTTATGATCGCAGTTCATGCTTTCGGCCAATACACGACTTGTTTGGTGACCGTTCTCCTTCAAAAGTGCTTTTGAGACGCTCTTCGTCGAATTCAGAAGGTCTTCCGCTGCGGGGCGTGTCGTCGACGTCAAAATCGCCATTTTCGAACTTCGCAAACCATTTCCGTGCTGTAGACTCGCCTATGACACCTTCTCCGTATACGTGGCAAATGTCCCGGGCTGCTTCGGCAGCTTTTTGGCCTCGATGAAAAGCGAAGAAGAGAAGGTGTCGAAAATGTTGCCTTTTACCTCCTGGATATTCCATTTCTAAGCCTCAAAAGTAATAGGAAATTAAATTACTCAAAAAGACGATTAGCACGGTTTTGTAGAGCAGAAAGAGCTCTATCGAATGAATATTATATACTTTGTCAAACAGTAAAAAATCGTTGTAAAATAAAAGAAAATATAAAAGCGCTACGAACTTATTCCCCAACCTAATATAAAAACAAACCGCAAGGCTCGAATAATCGTATCTCCTCTTCCCTTTCCGGGGGCAATCTGAGCGTCAATTAGAGAGACATTACTGTATTTGCCTGCTTAGTACAGTAATGTCTCTCTAATCGACGCTCAGATGGTCGGTTCTGTTTTCTTCTTGCGGTTCGTTTTTATAGTTACGAATCGTCAAGATCTATAGAAACGAGCTGCAAGGCTCGAATAATCGTGTCTCCTGTTCCCAAATTGTTCATTTTCGTGCACAATCTGAGCGTCAGTTAGGGAGACATTACTGTATTGTCCAATTAAATGCCATTTCGCTACGTTTATTTGGCTAGCGATTTCTCGGTGCATTTGTCCGACCGATGCCGATTCTATTCCACTTGCCCGGTCAGAAACAATCCTACTACCTCGTTCGTCCGCGTAGTTTATATTTATCTAATTAACTGCCATTTAGTTGCATTTAATTGCATTTAATTCCATTTACTTGACCAGCGATCTCTAGCACCACTCGTCTGATCAACGGCCCTCCTATTCCACTTGCCCGACCAAATTAATCCTCCTTCACTTGGTTACGCGAAAGACTTATTCTACTTGTCCGAAACCATAGGCCGCTTCGTTCACTTCTCCGGCCACTAATCCCGACATTCCACTTGTCTGACCACTTCCAGCAGACCACAGATATTTTGTTCTACTTGTTGGATCTCGAAATTACTTGGTTCGGTATTGCTACCTGTTGTTCACTATAATGCGCTGCTTTAATTAAGCCTTCGAGGATGAGGATTTTTTCGGATCTTTTTTGAGGATTTTTTAAAAATATTTTCTGCTTAAAGGTCTAGATTGTGTATGGAAGGCTATGATAACAGGAAAGATGACGTCTTGATCTTCTGTTATACACATCGCCGAATTAGATGCTCACAACTTTTGGAATGAGATGTACAGTTCTAATGTCGTGGATCTGTCGACATTGTTGTCGACGTTCGTCCTGAAATGGTTGTACAATAAATTTTCTCCAATTGTCCCTCAGTCTGTAAAAGAAATGGACAATTTGGAAAGAGGAGATACGATTATTCGAGCTTCGCGACTTGCTTTTATAGTTGTTGACAGTCGGCGGTCATAAAAACAAGCCGCGAGGCTCGAATAATTGCATCTTCTCTTCCCATATTGTTCATTTTTGTTTACAGTCTGAGGAAAAATCGGAGAAAATTTATTGTATAACTATTGTACAACAATTCCCTCAGCTTGTAAACAAAAATAGACAATTAGGAAAGAGTAGATACGATTATTCGAGCCTTGCACCTCGTTTCTATAATTGTTGACAATAGTCAAGGCTTGAATAATCGATTATTCAAAATAAAAGCTATGTACAGTAAATTCTCTCCAATTGTCCCTCAGCTTGTAAACAAAAATAGAGAAGAGAAGATACGATTATTCAAGCCTTGACTATTGTCAACAGTTATAGAAACGAAGCACAAGGCTCGAATAATCGTATCTTCTCTCCCCTAATTGTTTATTTTTGTTTACAGGCTGAGGAACAATTGGAGAAAATTTACTGTACATAGTTTTTATTTTGAACGAATTTACCTTGTCTCCAATATAAACAATGCTTTTCCAAGTTCTAACAAATTATATTAAACACGAATATTGTTCAGAAAATATACAATACGAACGAAGAACAATGAAGAAATTTGGTCAAATTGTAGAACATGGAGATATTCTCCTAAATCATAGCAGTCGAGTTAAGCAAGACAAATACAGCATTTTAGAGATACACAATGTCATAAAGGATCAACCAGCTTCACGTGCTCAACTGTTTACAATGCTTTGACACCGACACTGACCCCTAAAGTGTCTCGCGATGATACCAGACTTAAGAAGGCCTCGCACCGAGCGGATCGACTATTGTCTCGCATCTAGTGGTTTACGCCGCGTCAATCACTATTGTGTTGCAAGCCAAGACGCTGGAAGCGCTCGTGTTTACCAGCATACTGAAGCGATAAATTAATTTCGAGAATTTTGCCTCCAAGATGAACCCGATAGCAGCTAAATCGCGAACACCGTGTCGTCGTCTCAGCGATATTAGATTTCGATAAATCCGATAATTGATAAACCTGGAAAACTAAAAACTGAAAACTGAAACCTAGAAACTTCTTCGAAACGAGCGTTCGTGCTATATCACGACGTAAGAAGAAGAAGAAGGGACCGACTTCGTTCCTACTGCTGTGATCTTAAGATCCCTCCCTTAAGGGGAGGGGGAAGGGGGAGGCTTCGAGTAAACCGCTAAAAATAAGTATGAATTCTTTTATAACGTAAAACGTTGATGAAACTTCTCGTCGCTTTACATACGTATTCTTTGATATTTCATGATGCATACATTATCTTTCCGGTAGATTTTATCGTGCCTTTCTTCTCGTACCGCCTGCTACACAAAGGGAAATCTATTTAGGAGGAGGTGGCTTTGCGCAACCAATTCCTGACATCATTCTCCCACTTCCATGGTGTTGATCCCGACCTGTGTTTATGGGCACGCGGGGTTTTCTATCTCCCTGTATCGTTACTGCCTGGCAAAGCAGGGTGAACGGTCTTAGGGATGAGTTATTAGGACAGAATGGATACCCTTGTTCCTTTTATTATCTCTCCCTCCCTCCCTCCTCTCTCTCTCTCTTTCTTTCCCACTCCATCTCGCTCTCCCCCCTCTCTCTTTTTCTGCCACACTCATTCTCTATTTCTTTCTCTCTCTCTCTCTCTCTCTCCCTTTCTCTCGATTTCTCTCTCTCTCTCCCCCCTTCTCTCGATTTCTCTCTCTCTCCCCTTCTCTCGATTTCTCTCTCTCTCCCCTTCTCTCGATTTCTCTCTCTCTCCCCTTCTCTCGATTTCTCTCTCTCTCCCCTTCTCTCGATTTCTCTCTCTCTCCCGATTCTCTCTCTCTCTTTCTCTCTCTCTCCCGATTTTCTCTCTCTCGATTTCTCTCTCTCCCTCTCTCTTTCAAATTCTCTCTCTCTTTCTCAATTTCTCTCCCCTCTCTCTTTCGATTCTTTCTCTCTCTCTCTCTCTCTCTCTCCCGATTGTCTCTCTCTCTCTATCGATTTCTCTCTCCCTCTCTCTTTCAAATTCTCTCTCTCCCTTTCGAATTCTCTCTCTCAATTTCTCGGTCTTAGGGATGAGTTATTAGGACAGAATGGATACCCTTGTTCCTTTTATTATCTCTCCCTCCCTCCCTCCTCTCTCTCTCTCTCTCTTCCTTTTCCACTCCATCTCGCTCTCCTCTTCTCTCTCTCTTTTTCTGGCACACTCATTCTCTATTTCTTTATCTCTCTCTCTCTCTCTCTCCCTTTCTCTCGATTTCTCTCTCTCTCTATCCCCCCTTCTCTCGATTTCTCTCTCTCTCCCCTTCTCTCGATTTCTCTCTCTCTCCCGATTCTCTCTCTCTCTTTCTCTCTCTCTCCCGATTTTCTCTCTCTCGATTTCTCTCTCTCCCTCTCTCTTTCTCAATTTCTCTCCCCTCTCTCTTTCGATTCCTTCTCTCTCTCTCTCCCGATTCTCTCTCTCTCTCGATTTCTCTCTTCCCTCTCTCTTTCAAATTCTCTCTCTCAATTTCTCGGTCTTAGGGATGAGTTATTAGGACAGAATGGATACCCTTGTTCCTTTTATTATCTCTCCCTCCCACCCTCCTCTCTCTCTCTCTCTCTCTCTCTCTCTCTCTCTTTCTATATACAGGGTGTCGAAGATCGAAACCGGTAAACTCTGTCAACACGTTCGGGACATCATTCCGAGCAACAAATGTTATGTACACCATAGATCGTGTCGTCTTCGTTTCCGGGATTA
The DNA here is from genome assembly GCF_051020955.1 of Megalopta genalis. Lineage (NCBI taxonomy): Eukaryota > Metazoa > Arthropoda > Insecta > Hymenoptera > Halictidae > Megalopta > Megalopta genalis. The sequence continues at coordinate 9,875,512 of NC_135013.1, forward strand.
TGAAAGGAAAGTACTACTACCTCTGGCAAAAAGTATTCGAATACTTCTTAAAACGTGATCGCTTCTTTAAACGTTCGAGTCCCAAACAGCGCGATCGCGCTATTCAGATGTTGTGTCGCGATCAAACCTCAAGACTAGAGAAATTCACAGCAACCAGAAATTTGGCAATTCTGGGAGAAATTACCGTAGTTGCGATATCAAGAGCGTATACCAAAGTTTAAATATTGCGACATATAATTTGATTATGTACGTAACAAACGATCGTAACAGATTCTCCAATTTTTCCCATCAGTGTTTGATAGGGAAGATCGGGGGTAAGTTGTTCCGATGGTAATATATTTCAAATAAAACTGAATTGCATTATGCTTTCAATAGTTTTGAAACGCCACCCCGTCAACCATTTTAATAGCGTCCGCGACAGCGGATTTCATAGTTTTAGACAAAATAGTAGTCGCATACCGGGTAAGTAAATATTTCGCAAAGTTCCGCTCGAATTGATCACGAAAAGACGAGTTTCTGTGAAAAACTTATTGCAATATATTAAATTTGAGTTGAGACAATCTTAAAGTGGAATAAATTTAACCGTTTGAGTCCCAAGCAGCGCGATCGCGCTGTTCAGATCTTGTGTCGCGATCAAACTTTGGTGACGCACGTACATCGCATAACTGCTTTTTTACATTTTTTTTTCTTTTTGTTTTGCTTGTCAATCTTGACGAGCGCTATCGCGCCGCTTGATTACTCTTCGCAATCAATTGAGACAAGCGCTATCATGCTGTTTGGCATTTTTCGATCGTGTTTTCTGAATAATCCCTGGGACTCAAACGGCTAAAACTGTTCTAAAGGAATCTAAATTTTTAAGTGTTATAGATACTCGTTTATTGCACAATCATTAAAATACTTCTCTCAATTCTTTATTATTGCTTTTTAACTCTTATACGCACGGAGCCATGGGTGCTTCCATGGATTGCATCGATGTGATTTTTTGAATAATATCGTAAGTATTGAAACATACGAGCGCGATAAATTACGCTAAATAATTCAGTACGGAATATTTCGTGTGTTTACATTTCTGTTATAGGATTAGCGATCAGTGTACAGAAATTGACACACAGCGATTAAAAAACGCTCGGTAACTGACACGCGGACATTAACTTGTCATCTCTTTAAAGGCACAATAACTCGTTCAAAAATTGTATCGTCTATTTTTTAAAAATATTTTCTGTTCTTTATCGCATATTTCAATTGCGAAAAAAATTTGCGCTAAAAGAAATCGACACATAATTTAAATGTTCAAGAATTACAATATAGAATTGCAATAAAAGAAACTATTTAATTTGTCGAAAACTGCTGAGATCGCTTCAACGAGCACAGTAATTGGCACACTTATCCTCTCTCCATCGAAATCACGAGGACGAATCGACCTACGGCATGTATAATATTTTTTGCTCCGATTGATCCCTCGAACATGTCAGAAAAGTTCGCGGATTTCGATCTGGGACACCCTCTACATATATATATCCGTTCGTCTACTTATCTCCGCCCAATCACGTGCCCTTCTTTCGTTCCTCTACCCTACATCCCTACTTCGAACCCGCACCCTTCGCCTCCCGTTGACCAATTTAGCTGTTCCACCTCCTTTCTGCCGACTGCTCCCTAAAACCATGTACTCCGCCTTGCCTGGCCAAGTCTACAAGTATGCTGTCGATAGAACAATATACTGGCTCTCTTGGGCCGCTCTCGAGTGGCCCTCGCCCGGCCAAACTATAGCCGACGCTGCCGAGCATGTTCCATAATGAAAGTAATCGGATGGACAAAGTCGATCGTCTTGGGAACAGCAGGCGTTAAGTTCTGTCCACGTTGCAGCAACGACCGCCAACTTTCTCGATCATGTTTCCTGAAAATTTATCGTTTGTTTCCTCGCGTTTCCGCTGCCAGCTGCAAATACCGACGCTTCTCGCTTTGTTTCGCCTATCGATACGTCTAAAAGCAGACGAAAGGATCTTTTTGACCCATTTTCCACAGTACGATATCTTGGAAATGGTTTCTGAAAAATGCTTGCGCCCGTCGAGGTGACAAAGTTACGACGGCGACTTTTATGCGGCGATTCAATTCTCGAATTAACTGCTACGGTATTGCAGTAGTTAACCCTTTGCACTCGAGCGGCGAATCCGAGGCACCGCAATATTTGTTATATCATTTTTTAGGATAATTTTGATATCGACAAAGTTTACATTTGAGAAATTAAATGTTGCGCGAGTCCCAAGAGTCAATTTTCATATGCGCGTAACATGCATTTTCTCGTATAAAATAGAAATGCTGTAAGTTAGAAAAATTATTTTATATTTTCGGTTGAAATAGCTTCTAGTGCAAAGGTTAATTAACCACTGATGCAGTAATCAATCGCCTGGCTTGTGATTTTTTGGTTTTTGGTCACCTGTACGATGATTATACATTTTCGTATAAATTCTTACAAGAGGAGGACAGTTTTTATATTTTTTCGTGCGTCTGTGTCAACTTTAACGATATTTACGCAAAATAGAAATGCTTAAAGGAGATTGTAAGAAACAGAAATGAAATAAACGTTCTTTTAATAATTTTGATAAACCAAAAGTAGCGTAATAAAATTATTGAATTCTTATCGTTTTACAATTTTATATTTCAGTCACCCACTTTTGCCATAAATACATAAAATCCGCATTCTACTGGTAACAATAAACGTTACAGCAACGAAGAGCAAATCTTTTCGAAGCTTTTTCGAATCTTTTCTCCGGAACGGTGTTCGCGCGAACAAATCATTTTCACGGCTCCATTCACCACGTTTCGAAACTCTCGGCAACGAGAAGTCGATCGTTATTGCTCGAGACAGATCGCAACTTTAGGACGATTTCGCAACTTTCGTTCCGATTACAGTAATGTCTCCCTAACTGACGCTCAGATTGTGCACAAAAATGGATAATTTGGGAACAGGAGACACGATTATTCGAGCCTTGCAGCTCGTTTCTATACCGATGTCCCGAAAATGTCTTGTAATCCGGACATGGGAGGTTCCTGAGGTCATTTGAAGCAACTTTTTCCTTTGCGAAAATGCAATTCGCGGCTTCGTTTACGAGTTATTAACGAAAAACAGTGTGACCAATAAGAGGCGTACTCGGCTGGCGCGCGGCGGCCCAGCTAACGAGTGCCCCAGTTCCCCTCATTGGCTCGGCCGTCTCGCGCCAAATGATCTCGCCTCTGATTGGTCACAGTTTTCTGTTAATAACTCGTAAACGAAGCCGCGGATTGCATTTTCGCTAAGGAAAAAGTTGCTTCAAATGACCTCAGGAATCCCCTACTTTCGGATTGCGAGACATTTTCGGGACACCCTGTAGATCTTGACAATTCGAAACCATAAAAACGAACCGCAAGGCTCGAATAATCGCATCTCCTCTTCCCAAATTGTCCATTTTTGTGATCAATCCGGGCGCCAATTAGAGAGACATTACTGTATTATGGAAATCCGTAAGTTCGCTAGACGTCTGCGTAATTTTTCGCGGAGACTCGAGTTTAGATGGGGTGAGTCGCCCCCCCCCCCCACTCCTCCGGATACCGCTGGAGCCATCGGCGGAGCTATCTCGGGAACCGTTGCAGATAAAAATACATTTTAAGTTGCGAAGTTGTATGGTTTTTTATGCACGGCGGTGCAGGATAGACAACTTCTTGGCTGGACGGTGAAATGAGAAAAGGAAGAAAAAGAAAGAAACACAAAAAAATAGGAAAGAGAGCAGACCGGCGAACCTTGCGTTGAAGTTTTGCCTTTTTGATGGTAACAACCGGGAACAGGGTGGGTCGTCGTCGGTGATGGATAGTTCGACATAATGCGTGCGGTGGAAAAGTGCGCTTTGTCGGTGGCTAGTGGCACTCTCCTAATTTGGCTTTAATATAAGGGTTGTCATCCCCGTTTCTTTACCATTATTTTTCTTTTTTTTTGTTCGTTGCCGCCGACAAAAAGCTATCTCTGTCGCGGCGCCGTACATAATAAACCGAGCAACTTTGCAATTTAAAGTATACCTTTATCTCTAATAGTGTCCGCAGATAGCTCCGGGCTGGTAATTTCCAGAAGGGCGGCTTCATCCCTTAAACTCGCGCTCCCTTAGTTTTTCCCCCGGCACCACGAATCTGCGAAGTTCGTTAACCCCTTACCTTGTAACAAGGCCTTGATGTCGGGACTTGTAATTAATCCCGCGTGATATGCATGCTTTATACTTTGCCGTACGAAAATGTAAAATATTCATCGGGTAAAAAAGTTGTAACGGTGTTAGCCCAGTTTAGGATTGCCGCTAGACAAGGGTAGACGTACCGGTTATGGCCACGTTGGGGATTTATACATGAATTTCGACGGAGATATTCTTAAACGCTTCTATCGTGCACGAGAGATGCGCAACTTGTAACAGATTATTTGATATCTTTAGCTTCGATATCGAACTTGCGATAAAGTAACAAAACGATCGAAGAATTGTTACAGAAAGAATAATAGTAAAATACGAATTTTTCATCATTTTTAGCCGGCCCAACAATTTAATATCAAACGTGTCATTTTGTGATAAGAATGGATACAAGTGATTACAGTAATGTCTCTCTAATTGACGCCCAAATTGACGCCTAAAAATGGACAATTATTCGAACCTTGCGGTTTATTTTTATAGTTATAAATTGCCCACAATTATAAAAACGAGCCGCAAGGCTCGAATAATCGTATCTCCTCTTTCCAAATTATCCATTTTAGTGGACAATTTGAGCGTCGGTAAAGGAGACATTACTGTAAAATGTATAATTGTTTAAAATTGTCGCTTTTCTATATCTTACTTTATAAATAGCATATAAAGTATAGTACATAATGATAACGTAAACGCAATTTTATTCCGTTCAATTTTAAAAAATCCTTTTGCGTTATTCTTTCACGTTTTTCTTCATTCTTTCATTCTTCGCATTGTTCTCGTCTTTCAATTTCCTTCGTTTCGCTTCTGATTTGTTTTTATTCATTTTTCATGCTTTCTCCTGTTTTATTTTGTGATTAATTTTATTCGCCTTGCATTCTCCTCTCGCAATAATTTCTTCTTTTTCGAAAAACACAGGAAATATGCAATTTCACAGGTTCTTTGCAAAGAATACTTTGTGATATAGAAAAAATGTCTTTTTTTCATTATTTGCACGTATTCGCTAGAAACAGAGGACGTCCTCTTCTATACAGGGTGTCCCAAAAATGTCTCACAAACCGGAAATGAGAAGTTCCTGGGATCATTTAAAGTAACTTTTTCCTTAGCGAAAATGCGATCCGTGGCTTCGTTTACGAATTATTAACGAAAAACACTGACCAATGAGAGGCCAGCTCGCCTAGCGCTTGTCGGCCGAGCCAATGAGCGCACGAAGCCCAGTTCCGCTCATTGGCTCGGCCGCCTTGCGCCAGCATATCTCACCTCTCATTGGTCACTCTTTTTCGTTAATAACTCGTAAACGAAGCCGTGGATTGCATCCTCGCCAAGGACAAACTTACTTCAAATTACATCAGGAATCTTCCATTCTCGGATTGCGAGACATTTTTGGGACACCTTGTATATTCAATATAAATTTTAATTATCATTGGTAATTGTAAACCATATGCCGCTGATGATCTTGCAGTTAATTCGACCACGCTAAAATAAATAAATTTATAATAACAACAACAACAACAACAACAATAATAATAATAATGTGTTAATAATAATAAATAAATAATAATAAATAAATAATAATATATAATAATTATTATTTATTATTATATATTATTATTTATTTATTATTATTAATACATTATTATTATTATTATTATTATTATTATTATTATTGTTATTGATCGCTAAAAACTGCAGCCAACTTCAAATAAGAAAGTACGAATTGCGATACAGGTGGCCAGAAACGGTGCACCAAACTTTGACCTAATCGTAACGCGATCTTTCGTTGGTTCGCGAGAAAGATCGCGAACTAGGGACCAAGCCACTTAACGCGTTTAGCGGTATCGCTCGAATGCGGTTACGTTAGACGCCCTAATATTTAAATCTTCAATTATGCAAACCTTCTATTATGTGAACGGTGCTTTCTGGAAACGCGAGGCTTGCCAAATACCTGGCGGTTGTGTACAATGTACATACCACCACATTATTTGACCAGGCGAATTCTGATCGCAATGACGCAGCACGATGCCGCCGCCGCCGCCGCCGCCGCTGCCTGTATAATGCGCGTTGAAAAATTTATGTAATTTTGCGGACAGAAAGATACGAAGCCGCGGGAGAGAATCGGACTAAACGGGACACTTGGGAAATGATGGGTTGCCTTAATGTTTTCCTCTAAGCGCATAAAGAAAGATATATCGTGTCGGACGGGACAGAAATAACTATCGCCGGCTCTTTATTTGGTACATGTTTAACACCTTCGCGGGACGCAATACCGAACTTTGTTTGCGACAAACTTTCATTAACTACGCGGCTGACACTCGATATATCAAATACAACGAGCTTCTCTCGTAGTTGCACCGGTGATCGTGATTCAACGATTCGGCGTGCTCTATCGCAGAACTGATAAAATTGCCGGCGAAACTTCTTTTTTTTTTTCGCCGTCTACGGACCGTTGTGCTCGAATTAACCCTTAACCCTTTGCACTCGAAGCTATTTTAATTCTAAAATATAAAATCATTTTTCTAACTTACAGTATTGCTATTTTATATGGCAAAATGCATTTTATGCACATGAAATTAACGCTTGGGACTCGCCCAACAGTTACATTCTTAACAATTTTTTAAATATATATATATATTTTAAATATATAACAAATTTCAGTGGTGCCTCAGAGTCACCACTCGAGTGAGAAAGGATTAAATTAACCCTTTAATGTCGAAGTTATTTGAATTCGAAATCCAAAACGGGATTTCTAATTCTACTTTAATAATTCTATAATTATTAATAATAATATATATAATATATAATATATAATATATAATATATAATATATAATATATAATATATAATATATAATATATAATATATAATATATAATATATAATATATAATATATAATATATAATATATAATATATAATATATAATATATAATATATAATATATTTAATTAATAATATCCTAATTCGGTAATTCTACTATATATAATTTATTGCGATTTATGGACATGAAATTGAACCTTTTTGGCAAGTACAATGCAATTTTAACAGTTTCCTTTTTTAAGATTATAAACGAATCCGATGCTCTTGCAATGATTATGAAAAATAGTATAGCAATTTTTAGTGACGCCTCAGAGTCGTCTGTCGAGTGCAAAGGGTTAAACGATCAAAATCGATGGCTACCTTAAGCTTCCAATTGCGAGCGAGTTTTCGATTTTTCAGTACGAAATCGCGGACTACACTAATGTCTCCCTAACTGACGCTTAGATTGCGCACAAAAATGGACAATTTGGGAAGAGAAAATACAGTAATGTCTCCCTAATTGACGGCGAAATTGTGCACAAAAATGGACAATTTAGGATTATTCGAGCCTTGCTGCTCGTTTTTATAATTGTTGACAATCGATAATTACAAAAACTAACCGCCAAGGCTCGAGTAATCGTATCTACTCTTCCCAAATTGTCCATTTTTGTGCGCAATCTGGGCGTCAATTAGAGAGACATTACTGTACCATTATTCGAGCCTTGCAGCTCGTTTTTATAGTTCTTGACAATTCGTGACTGTAACAAATGAACCGCAAGGATCGAATAATCGCCTCTCTTCTCCCTAAATTGTCCATTTTAGTGGACAATCTGAGCGTCAATTAGAGAGACATTTCTGTAGTTTCATTTATGCAGATGCATCCTAAGACAGATTAACACTAAACCTACCAAGCAGTAATACTAACTAGCACGTACTGCTTCACAAAAGAGTGAGAAGACCGAATTTATTTAGAATTTGTAAAGTTTTTATTATAAAACTTGCTTCAATAATATAACTTATTCAAGCGTTTTTCACGAAAGAATCTCGAAACTTTGCAGAATTGCAAAATAAGAAAGCGGTCACTTTGACCGCGGTAGGTTTAGTGTTAAAAAACATAACAAGAGAAACTAAGAAAAAGAAGAAAAAAGTTATTTAAAAATTAGAATTTAAAATTGCTTCGATCTAGTCTTTCTGCTAAGTTTCACGAAAAACTTAGAACGCGAATTCCCGGTTTTAAAGTTGCTTTGAATAAATACAATCGATTCAGCGTTACAAAGGAACGTGCGCACGCACGATAATACGGATAAAGATTAATCGATGTATCGATAACAAAGAGAAATGTTCGTCTGTCATCGATCTTGAAAATACGAACAAGCGAGTCGGTAATTAATTTTTATTATAAAACCGTTTTAAATATCCGGTTTTTGTCGGAAATTCGGCGGTCCGGGGTGAGTATTGAGCAATTTCGTAGCTTTCATAAATTAATGCACGATCGAAATATTCGCCTGTTTCGGTAAACAATGCTTATCGATTTCCTATTTTCCCAGGTCAAATAACATTCTACAGCAGACACTCCCCCGATAGGTTTCGATCCGCATAGATACTTCCCAAATATTTTCCACCGTGGTTTGTTTGCAAAATTATTTACGACAACGTTCATTATCACGCGAAACCGACTCGGCTATTTATTATATTTGCCGACCAAACAGCATAATTATTCGGCAAAACGGGCGGTCCGAAACGTAAAAATAACGTTAATTAGTTGATACGGGTCAGACATTCCTCTTTTTATTAGACGTTTCTCTTTAATTCCAATATGATTTTAATGAGTTGAAAATTATACAACTCCATAGAACGCCGTATACTTTGTTTTATGTTTGATTGTGATTTCTTTTACTATTGTGTTTCTCCTCCCGATAATTTTAACGAGCTGAAAAATATACAACCGTCCGGAGCACGGTACATTGTTCTATGTTTAATTCACTTGCCGACGTCATAAATGCAGGCAGCTTAGTTTATAACAATTCCGTCTATAGCAGAATCTATCAACGATCGTAATTTCCGTTGTACTATAATAAGGGTTCCCATTGTTCTATTGTACGATAAGACCGTGCAGAAATAACTTAATAAATAATTACCACGATCTTCTGTTTTCAGTTACGTTAACACTTGTTTGTCCTCGATAGTTTCTCTAACAGAGAAGAATTCGTATTCCTTGTGCGTGTCTACATTTACTTTCGTAGAGATTTGATGTCTGAAAGAAGCACGGTAATGTCTCCCTAACTGACGCTCAGATCGTGCACAAAAATGGACAATTCGGGAAGAGGAGATACGATTGTCCGAACACGCTGCATCTAGTTTTTATAATTGTTGAAAATCGGTAACTATAAAAATGAGTCGCGAGGCTCGAATAATCGTATATCCTCTTCCGAAATTGTCCAATTTTGTGGACAATCCGAGCGTCAATCAGAGAGAGACATTACTGTAAATTGTGCTTCGATTTAGGAGAAATGATGATCGATGTATGGTCACACTATAATAACTATGGTCAATCAATTGTTTCACTCAAATATTTGAAAAAATAGATTTAATAAGAAAATTTTTATTTGGATAATAATATTATCGATAATATAATGTAATGATTATATTATTATCATATATTATTATATTATTAATATTATTATTATTAAAATATTATATTATTAATACTATATTATTAATATTATTATTATTAATATTATATTATTAATATTATTATTATTGATATTATTATTACTAATATTATATTATTAATATTATATTATTAATATTATTATTACTAATATTATATTATTAATATTATTATTATTTATATTATTATTACTAATATTATATTATTAATATTATATTATTAATATTATTATTATTTATATTATTATTACTAATATTATATTATTAATATTATTATTACTAATATTATATTATTAATATTATATTATTAATATTATTATTATTGATATTATATTATTAATATTATATTATTAATATTATTATTACTAATATTATATTATTAATATTATATTATTAATGTTATATTATTAATACTATATTATTAATATTATATTATTATCAATATTATTAATATTAGTATTATTATTATTATTATCATCATTTTATTTAAAGCAGACAGATAATTTAGAAATTGATTCGCTATGCGACATGGGCCAGTACACCGACACCGGGTCAAAGCGAACCCAGTATCCAAAATAGTGTTGCGCGTACAATGGAAATTCTTGCAGCGGTGCTCGAGGTCCTAAAATCGTTTGACGAATTAGGTTGTGACATACCAACGGTGGTGGTGTCCCGTTCGTTTAATGTTTTCAAAGGGGGGAGTGGGGAGAAGCGGGAAGGAACTTACGTTGAAGCCGAGCATCCGCGTTGTAGCAATTAAAATAATCAATTTGGAAACGCAATGCGCCTGTTAAATTACTCGCGGGTCCCGGGCACAAGAGACCGGGGACAAAACGATCCTGCTCGTTTGCCACGAGGTCGCGTTCACGGAAGCGATATATTCATTCCGCAGTTGGTAAATGCACGCATTTAACCCGAGCAAAGCGTCTTACTCGGCGGAGCGAGCGTCGCGCACGCATAATTCATCGGCGCGTATCAGCCGGAGCCGGCGCGGTTTCCCGGTCGCTGAAACTTTCAAGGGACCGTTAAGTTTTCATTGAACCCGACGGGTCGGTCTCGATTCAGCTTCAATTACAAGAAACACTTTAACCTGCCACTTGAATTTTAAACGGCTGACTGGCCAGTCGTCGCCACCGCCTCGTCCCCCGCTCGCCTCTCGCTCGTTTTCCGCTCGTTTTCCGTAGCGGAGAGTTTTCGTACCAACGGAGGCCGCATCGAGAGGAGCCTCGCGGTCGCGGCGGTTTCCGGCCGTGTGCACGGTTGTCCGTGACTCATTAATATTCCTTTGTGCCGCGCCACCGCCGATTATCGGCGCATTCTAAATACTAATTTACACTTTGCGCGGAGAAACACGCCGAGCCGGGAGAACCAGCGCGAACACCGTTGCAGGGCGGTGTTTAACGAGCCTGTCCAACGAACGGCATTAAACCATCAGCGCTCAATCGGCGACACGCGTCATGTATGACCGTTTTGCTCCGACTATGGCACACATCAAAGAAACTCGAGTGCTTCTGTAGCGATCGTAATGCATGTTTCAACGGTCTGACGTTATCTAATCGAAGTCGCGCATGGTTTAACCTCGGATTATACGTCGCTCTGTAACAACCAGACGAAATCGAGATGAACGTATCGTAGATCATTTATTAGCGTCTTTTCGCGGTTGTTTGCCTATTTATTGAAGGTGCGAGGGTCGGTCGAATACTAAATATTTGTATTTTAACACTATGCCGTCCGCGGATCTTAGTTATGATTCTTTTGTTTGACGCCGGCATAATGGTTTGGAAATTTAGATCAGTATTTGAAATTGGTTACGTTTCTGATCTCTGTTTCTCAATGCCACGCATGCGCAGCAAATTCTCCCTAGAATGCCAAATTTCGGGTCGCTGTGAATTTCCCTGCGCCTAAGTCCTACGCCTATGTGATTTATTGATACGTCGGTGCTAAGGTTCGACAGAGTCCGTCAACGTAATTGCCTTCGAATCGTGGCATGTGGCCTCTAAATTGCCTTCGAATCGTGGCATGTGACCTCTAAATTGCCTTCGAATCATGGCATGTGACCTTCGAATTGCCTTCGAATGTAGGCCCGAATAGCATAACTCCACTGATATTTTCTCTTGAACGACATACATACCTTCTTCGACATTGCCTTGAATATTGATCTAATGCTTTTTTGTTACAATTATAAATTCTGTAATGAAATAAAATAAGTTACTTGCTACGTATAATGAATAAATGTAGCCTAAAGCACGTCGTGTTTGGTCTCATTTCAATTGGCGGAATCTGACCAATATATTAACAAAATTTTTTAAATGTAAACTTTGTTAACATTATGCCGTCCGCGGATCTTAGTTATGATTCTTTTGTTTGACGCCGGCATAATGGCTTGGAAATTTAGATCAGTATTTGAAATTGGTTACGTTTCTGATCTCTGTTTCTCAATGCCACGCATGCGCAGCAAATTCTCCCTAGAATGCCAAATTTCGGGTCGCTGTGAATTTCCCTGCGCCTAAGTCCTACGCCTATGTGATTTATTGCTACGTCGGTGCTAAGGTTCGACAGAGTCCGTCAACGTAATTGCCTTCGAATCGTGGCATGTGACCTCTAAATTGCCTTCGAATCATGGCATGTGACCTTCGAATTGCCTTCGAATGTAGGCCCGAATAGCATAACTCCACTGATATTTTCTCTTGAACGACGTACATACCTTCTTCGACATTGCCTTGAATATTGATCTAATGCTTTTTTGTTATAATTATAAATTCTGTAATGAAATAAAATAAGTTACTTGCTGTGTATAATGAATAAATATATAGCCTAAAGCATGTCGTGTTTAGTCTCATTTCAATTGGAGGAATCTGACCAATATATTAACAAAATTTTTTAAATGTAAACTTTGTTAACATTATGCCGTCCGCGGATCTTAGTTATGATTCTTTTGTTTGACGCCGGCATAATGGTTTGGAAATTTAGATCAGTATTTGAAATTGGTTACGTTTCTGATCTCTGTTTCTCAATGCCACGCATGCGCAGCAAATTCTCCCTAGAATGCCAAATTTCGGGTCGCTGTGAATTTCCCTGCGCCTAAGTCCTACGACTATGTGATTTATTGCTACGTCGGTGCTAAGGTTCGACAGAGTCCGTCAACGTAATTGCCTTCGAATCGTGGCATGTGGCCTCTAAATTGCCTTCGAATCGTGGCATGTGACCTCTAAATTGCCTTCGAATCGTGGCATGTGACCTTCGAATTGCCTTCGAATGTAGGCCCGAATAGCATAACTCCACTGATATTTTCTCTTGAACGACATACATACCTTCTTCGACATTGCCTTGAATATTGATCTAATGCTTTTTTGTTATAATTATAAATTCTGTAATGAAATAAAATAAGTTACTTGCTGTGTATAATGAATAAATATATAGCCTAAAGCATGTCGTGTTTAGTCTCATTTCAATTGGAGGAATCTGACCAATATATTAACAAAATTTTTTAAATGTAAACTTTGTTAACATTATGCCGTCCGCGGATCTTAGTTATGATTCTTTTGTTTGACGCCGGCGTAATAGCTTGGAAATTTTAGATTTGAAAAAAAATTTCGAAGATTGCGGTAATATAAATTCCTAAAATTAAGATATGTTATCCAAGAATTTTCGTACTTAATTCTTAGTTAAATAAGCACAATGCTGTAGTTAGTTTGCTGCCTTTCAACACCCAAGAAATATAGTTCAAATGTTATTTCAGTTTTTTCAAATGGCACCAAAGTGGTACCACCGGCATACAACAGATAGTTTTTGCATGGCACCAGCGTGGTGCCACCGGACGGCACAGTGTTAAATTATATGTTTTACAAAATTTCTATTTTATATATTTTATAAAATTCATCTGATTAAATAATACGTTCAATCGCGTTGCTTCCAAATCCGTAATGTGACTACTTGAAAAAACCTCGTTTCTTTCGTCAACGGCCATATCACGCTGCAAAAGAACCGATTCTCGTCCGATCATCGAAGTTAAACAGCGTTGAGCGTGGTTAGTACTTAGATGGGTGACCGCTTGGGAACACCACGTGCTGTTGACTCTTTTCTTTTTATTTATTTCCGTTATCTAAATTAATAAAATCAGACAACTATTCTCCGTACAAAATTTCTGTGTGACGCAGCAAAAGCGTATGATGTAATAAATGGCAATGTATATTATTTACTCATTAGTTTTACGAACAATTGCGGGTGAAGATGGTATACAGCGTGGTGCCACACCGGACGGCATAGTGTTAACAGCGAGCCATACTCGAGTTGCACGTTCGAATTACACTCAACAGCAAAATTAAAGCGTCGCTAATTTTTCGCCGAATTTTTGGCCGACCTTCGAACAGCTGTAACTCCGTCGAAAGCTATCATAAAATTGTGAATTTATTTGATAACTGAAGCTTGAAATCTGTACTTTACGATACCGTATTCTAATATTTAATATCATGCATCTCCGTGACTGTAGTATCTTAAATTTGAGAGCGTGTTCGTGGTACCGAAAAAGTGTATAGTTCGACGCCTTATGGACTTACCCTTAGATCTTGGATGCTACAGTCATAGCGATGCATGATACTAAAAATTAGAATATGGTGTTGTAAAGTAGAGATTTCAAGCTTCAATTGAAAGGAAAGATCATCATTTTATGATAACTTTTAACGGAGTTACAGCTGTTGAAATATTGACAATTCTTCGGACGATAATTAGCGATGCTTTAATCTTGCTGTTGAATGTACATTAAATCACGGTAATGGCGGATAGTTTTACTTAAACAAAACAATTTTATCGTTTTAATATATCCTTAAAAGGTGTGAAAAGCTATTAAACTTTTATCGATAACGGAAGCATCATATTTTGTTTCGATTTAGAAGAAATTAATAATATTCATATATTTAGTAGATCATGCATGAAATCTTTTTCTCGAGTCTAACTCGTTACGGTTCAAGGGGTTAATTATTCTTCTGTTATCAGAATCTAGAAAATGAATGCGAACGAAGATATGCAATAAAGAAAAATGGTCCCGCTCTATTAAGGAAATGATTAGGACGAAGAAGTGCTAATCAACGTAGTCGTAAAAGGAACGGCAGTGCAATAACCAGTGATTGTACGTTGCAACTGCATAGTCATTCTTATCTGTATGCAACGAATTAAGAGGTCAAGTGGGCATGTCTCCATATTCAATTTGCGATGAATGAGCTAACAGCACTGACTTTCATAATGTAATTGCACCTTGTTTCGAACTATCGAAGGCGCAAAACTCGCTCTAATTTTGCACAGATTGTGTCTACAGTTTGAGAATGAAATATTCTCAATGTGCACGTGTGTTTGGCATTTAACCTCGGGATATGATCACTCGCTGCACGGTAACTGGATCTTTCGCGACCCACGCCGACATTTCACTGAAATAGAACGTGAAATATACAATATGGAGCAATAAAATGAAAACGATGACTTGAGTTGTTTATTTCTAATTTTTTTTCATGATTCGAAGGCAATTCGGAGGACACGTGCCACGATTCGAAGGCAATTCGGAGGACACGTGCCACGATTCGAAGGCAATTCGGAGGCCACGTGCCACTATTCGGAGGCAATTCGGAGGACACATGCCACGATTCGAAGGCAATTCGGAGGCCACATGTCACGATTCGAAGACAATTCGGAGGACACATGCCACGATTCGAAGGCAATTCGGAGGCCACGTGCCACGATTCGAAAACAAATTTGGAGGCCACATGTCACGATTCGAAGGCAATTCGGAGGCCACATGTCACGATTCGAAGACAATTCGGAGGACACATGCCACGATTCGAAGGCAACTCGGAGGAGGGAATAAAAGGATTATTACTATATATAATAATTATTATAATAATTATAATAACAAAGGATTATTATGATATTAATGTATCCCGGCATGCTGACTTAGTATTCTCGGATCTGCCAATTCCAATTCCGTCCTCCGAACATTACTGTATCAAGTTACTAATGCGCGCAGCTTCGCCGATAGTACAGGAGGGTCTCTAAAGACCCCATTACCGGAGCGCGAGGGTTAATTATCTGTTGGCGGGAAACAATATGTTCGAAGAACAGGGCATCTCCGAGCCGTGCCAGAAAATATTGAAGACGTCAACTGTTCAAACATCAAGCCCCGAAATTCCAACAAAGTGAAATTTAATGAACGAAATCGATACCGGCAAAGTTGAAATTGATCGCGGCGGATGCTGCCTTAACTTCGTCGCGTCCTAATAGTAAAGTCCAATTCAGTCGAATGCGTCGCAATCAAAGTTTCGAAACCTTGTCAAAGATTAGCATCGCCTATACGTGACCGAAGCGACGACCTGACACTTAACTAATTACAGAGCACAGAAGACGCGAATGTTCGCGGATACCTTTGCTTATAACTTTGTTGGCGGAACACGCTGACGCGGAAACCTTCGGAACTTGTACTCCGCTTATGAAAATTGTGAATACGGTATCGACTTGTGCCTTATTAGCTGCGTAGCTCCGAAAGCTGGAGCCAATTGGGCGGCAACACACGCGAAGAGTTCTCCAACTGGGTTTCCAGCCCGACGCCCAAACCCAATTTTGATTAGGTTCGACGCGACGAACGCTTTCATTGTCACGCCAAAAAGTTTCACAAAATTAAGGTATTTCATTTACGTTAAATATACGGTAATGTATCTCTAATTGTCCATAGAAATCTGTGGGTCAATTGGAAAGAGGAGATACGATTAATTTGAGTCTCGCGCCTCGTTTTTACAATCACCGATTCTCAACAACTATAAAAACGAGGCGCAAGGCTCGAATAATCGTGACTCCTCTTCCCAAATTGTACATTTTTGTGGACAATCTAAGCGCCAGTTAGGGAGACATTACGGTATATCGAGAACTTTGCACTCACGATGCAGGTGAAAATTGCTTCTCCAAACGAGATACAAAAATTTGATTTATATTTCCAAATATTTTATTTGCACGTGCGCGTGCCTCTTTTTCCGCATGTGTAGAGCATTTTCAGAATGAACATATTTATTCGTATGTTTTATAATACAAACCGTATATTATGACTGATTTCTGTCTTTAGCCCGCTGATGTTTTATTTCCGTTTGTTTCACTTTCGAGTGAAAAGTTTTTCATACACTGCGTGAAACAGTTCGCGCAAAAAAGGTCGCAGAAAAAACATCGCGCAGAAACAAGTTTTGAGTGTATAACACGTTGGTGTGAAAATTTATGTTGTACGTTTGAGACTGAAAAAGCGAAACACGCGAAACACGAAAGTGAAAACTGATTTCGAAACGAAACAGACTAAATTGATTGTCGAAAATTGTACGATACGCGTGCAACTGAAATGAAAATTTATCTTCTTATGACCACTACTTATTGACCATTTTCGATCACTATTGGCCTTTTATGACCACTATGTACTACCGTACGTGGGTCACAGCGGTCATTGAGATCAGAATCTGATACGGTTTACGTTTCTGACCTCTGTTTCTCAATGCCACGCATGCGCAGCAAATTCTCTCTAGAATGCCAAATTTCGGGTCGCTGTGAATTTCCCTGACCCTAGTTCTATGCCTATGCGATTTATTGCTACGTCGGTGCTAAGGTTCGACAGAGTCCGTCAACGTAATTTCCTTCGAATCGTGGCATGTGGCCTCTAAATTGCCTTCGAATCATGACACGTGACCTTCGAATTTCCTTCGAATGTAGGCCCGAATAGCATAACTCCATTGATATTTTCTTTTGAACGACATACATACTTTCTTTGACATTGCCTTTAATATTTATCTAATGCTTTTTTGTTATAATTATAAATTCTGTAATGAAATAAAATAAGTTACTTGCTAAGTATAATGAATAAATATATAGCCTAAAGCATGTCGTGTTTGGTCTCATTTCAATTGGAAGAATCTGACCAATATATTAACAAAAATTTCGTATATAAAAATAAAACAGTTACTGCAGTTTCATATATAAAAGAATAAAACAGTTAAGGCATCGTTTTTATTCTAGCATCATTGTGAATTTGATTAATGTACACCGGCATGGTGGCCGCTGCTTTTTTTGCCGATTGCCCGAGTTTCGTTCTCTCTCTCTCTTCCTCTCTTTCTCTCTCTTTCCCTCTCTTTCTCACGAGATGTCAGCAACTATTCCTCTCTCCCCCTCTCTTTCTCTCTCTTCCTCTCTCTCTTCCCTCTCTTTCTCACGAGATGTCAGTAACTATTCCTCTCTCTCCCTCTCTTTCTCTCTCTTCCTCTCTCTCTTCCCTCTCTTTCTCACGAGATGTCTGCAACTATTCTTCTCTCTCTCTCTCTCTCTTCCTCTCTCTCTCTCTCTTCCTCTCTCTCTTCCCTCTCTTTCTCACGAGATGTCAGTAACTATTCCTCTCTCTCCCTCTCTTTCTCTCTCTTCCTCTCTCTCTTCCCTCTCTTTCTCACGAGATGTCTGCAACTATTCTTCTCTCTCTCTCTCTCTCTTCCTCTCTCTCTCTCTCTCTCTCTTCCTCTCTCTCTTCCCTCGCTTTCTCACGAGATGTCTGCAACTATTCTTCTCTCTCTCTCTCTCTCTCTTCCTCTTTCTCTTCCCTCTCTTTCTCACGAGATGTCAGCAACTATTCCTCTCTCCCCCTCTCTTTCTCTCTCTTTCTCTCTCTCTTTCCCTCTCTTTCTCACGAGATGTCTGCAACTATTCTTCTCTCTCTCTCTCTCTTCCTCTCTCTCTTTCCCTCTCTTTCTCACGAGATGTCTGCAACTATTCCTCTCTCTCTCTCTCTCTCTCTTTCCCTCTCTTTCTCACGAGATGTCTGCAACTATTCCTCTCTCTCTCTCTCTCCCTCTCTTTCCCCCTCTCTTTTTCACGAGATGTCAGCAACTATTCCTCTCTCTCCCTCTCTCTCTCTCTCTTCCTCTCTCTCTTCCCTCTCTTTCTCACGAGATGTCTGCAACTATTCCTCTCTCTCTCTCTCTCTCTCTCTCTCTCCCTCTCTTTCCCCCTCTCTTTCTCACGAGCAGTCGGCAACTACAAAAACGAGCCGCGCGGCTCGAAGAATCGCGTCCGAGTGTCCGCCGATTACCGTTTTCAATTCCGAGCTCAAGCTATTCTAGAGAGAATTTACTGTGCCTCGGCGTTTCACGCCGATTTCAGCGGCGGTGTTCACGTTCTTAAGGGTCCCTTGTCAGCGCGTCCTCGACGAGGACAAGTAGGAGAAAGGGCGACCGAGGCGTGGGTGTTCGCAGCTACATATTTAACCAGCAGTGCCACAACGAACGGCATTAAACCATCAGCGGGCAATCAATGACACCCGTCGAAGGCGTGAAGTATGACCGTTTCGGTCAGACTCTATGACTACGGTGCATCGTATAATGCATATTCAACGATCGGCAACCCCACTCTGGAGGTCGCAGCGCGCAAACGCGAATTCACGTTCCGCCGGTGCCCGGCGAGCACAAAAAGTTTGTCACGGATAACGTTAATAATTATTTAACGGACAACAATCGGTGTCCACCCGACGGGAATTGATGTTTGCGAAAATATCAGGACTCGTTACAGGACCATTAATTGCAGTTATCCGACCGGTCTATCGTTGTTGTTGTCCCTGGTAACAGCACATTTCTTGCGCGCCCCGCTGCACACACGCGTTTCCCCGTTCACCGACGATGTTACCTGTACGTAAATATGCACACGGGGTGTCCCATTTTCGTCGGCCCGGCCGAACACCGACGGACCTGTCGGCGTTAGTCAAAAATGTTTTCGGGAAATCGCTGTATACGAGCTGCCCGATTTTCAACGAATATTCGGTTTCCTTCGGCACGCGTTAGAACTTCGATTAACCGAATTGAAAATTGATAGTTAATTTCTTTTTATTTTAGATAAATTATTCATTCGGCAGTCCTTCGATCGTTTCATCGTTTTTACTTCGAATAATCAAAAATTTAAAGAAGTAAGATCGAGGAGAATCCAGTTCGGTTAATCGAGGTTATATTGTAATGGAAGACAGCATTGTTGATAATCCGAATGAGTTCGGTCATTTCTTTTTATTTTAGATAAATTATTCATTCGGTAGTCCTTCGATCGTTTCATCGTTTTTACTTCGAATAATCAAAAATTTAAAGAAGTAAGATCGAGGAGAATCCAGTTCGGTTAATCGAGGTTCTACTGTAATGGAAGACAGCATTATTAATAATCCGAATGAGTTCGGTCATTTCTTTTTATTTTAGATAAATTATTAATTCGGTAGTCCTTCGATCGTTTCATCGTTATTATTTCGAATAATCAAAAATTTAAAGAAGTAAGATCGAAGAAAATCCAGTTCGGTTAATCGAGGTTCTACTGTAATGGAAGACAGCATTATTGATAATCCGAATGAGTTCGGTCATTTCTTTTTATTTTAGATAAATTATTAATTCGGTAGTCCTTCGATCGTTTCATCGTTTTTACTTCGAATAATCAAAAATTTAAAGAAGTAAGATCGAGGAGAATCCAGTTCGGTTAATCGAGGTTCTACTGTAATGGAAGACAGCATTATTGATAATCCGAATGAGTTCGGTCATTTCTTTTTATTTTAGATAAATTATTAATTCGGTAGTCCTTCGATCGTTTCATCGTTATTATTTCGAATAATCAAAAATTTAAAGAAGTAAGATCGAAGAAAATCCAGTTCGGTTAATCGAGGTTCTACTGTAATGGAAGACAGCATTATTGATAATCCGAATGAGTTCGGTCATTTCTTTTTATTTTAGATAAATTATTAATTCGGTAGTCCTTCGATCGTTTCATCGTTTTTACTTCGAATAATCAAAAATTTAAAGAAGTAAGATCGAGGAGAATCCAGTTCGGTTAATCGAGGTTATATTGTAATGGAAGACAGCATTGTTGATAATCCGAATGAGTTCGGTCATTTCTTTTTATTTTAGATAAATTATTAATTCGGTAGTCCTTCGATCGTTTCATCGTTATTATTTCGAATAATCAAAAATTTAAAGAAGTAAGATCGAAGAAAATCCAGTTCGGTTAATCGAGGTTCTACTGTAATGGAAGACAGCATTATTGATAATCCGAATGAGTTCGGTCATTTCTTTTTATTTTAGATAAATTATTAATTCGGTAGTCCTTCGATCGTTTCATCGTTTTTACTTCGAATAATCAAAAATTTAAAGAAGTAAGATCAAAGAAAATCCAGTTCGGTTAATCGAGGTTCTACTGTAATGGAAGACAGCATTATTGATAATCCGAATGAGTTCCTTTTAGTCGAATATTTTATTCGAATAATTCTTTGTTCGAATAATTCGAAAAATTTTATTCGAATCAATTTTCATCGAGATAAATTTCTATTTTAAGAATTTCTTCATTCTCTCAAGCTTTGTATTTTAAGAATTCCCGTCCTTTATGCGTTCAATTTCACGAAACAATTAACTGAATGAATTTGAACAAAAAGTTTTGATACGTTTCGTTCGATAAATATATAATGAGTTTTACGCGAAAGCAAACAAAAAGCCCGGCAACTGGCCACGCACAATACAGTAAACTCCGTTTATCTGAACTCCATTTATGCGAATGAAATTTACGTCAGTGCCCGGATTTGTGAACGCTGGCTGAGCTGCCATTATCTGAACCAGCACCAAACCTCACTCCAATTATACGAAAGTCAATTATATGATGGGCTTTCAGCTATTGCTATAATCCGAGGACTAAGCAAGACATATGATTGAATCCACTTACCCGAACGTGAACTCCAGTTATTCGAACGCAAAGTCGCAAGAAGCGAGTGCAGGCAGCCGACTGCTATCGAAGGAGTTCTCCTATCAATTTATATTTACCGACGAGTTCGCATAAACGCAGTTTTCTCCGTTACAATTAATTACCGCTTTAATCGTGGAACGATGATCGACTCTACGTCGATCGACACCCACCGATACCGTGTTTAACATTAGATTCACGGAGCACGAAGAACAGCTGTTTCATATTAGTTTATAAAAATAACAATAAGACATTCTATTCTGATTTTTAACAAGCGTTACTGTGACATTTGCCGTAAGTGACATAAATAACGTTAGTTATTTTAGTTACTAGCGCCTTGTGCTACGTGCTTTAGCAATTGTTATCTGTAGTTCAAACGTGCTAAGTCCGTACCATTACGATTAAACCATTTTTTGACCTTTTCTATGGTTAGCAGCATGGAGAAAAATAAATATTACGATGAGAATTTAGAGCCGAGCGATACCGAAGACGTATTTGATTTTGAAGAGTTAAAAGACATCGTGGAAGACGATGTTGGTTATGATTCTGACACTTCGAGTAGTAGTAGCGAAATTATGCTACCAAAGGGACGAAGAATGAGAATTATTGAAAGCGAAAGCGAAGATTTGTTGCAAGACTTAGACGAATGGCGCGATGTTACGGAAGAATTACATATTCCAGATAGAATACCTTTTAGCGTATTGCCACGGGTCATTGGACCACAAGTTCCTACAAACATTGAACAGCCGATACGATATTTTAAATTATTTTTCACGGACGAATCGGTAAATGAAATTATAAAGGAAACCGACAATTACGCAGAAAATGTTCTAAACTTGAAAGAAATATCTAGTAACTCTATTTGGCAAAGCGAATACTGTGACACTTGTCCAAGTAAACCCAGAATGCACATGGGAGATCGTTACCAAAGATATCGCACCATGGCGAATTACAAAATTTAACATTTATCTTTCATTTACAATAGGAAAATGTATATTTATAAAATAAATAAAATCAAATGCATTCGCAAGGACGTGTAATCTTTTCCGTTCAAAATAAGACTTTGCTCCAAAACTGTGCCGGAGTTGCTGGTAGGCAGTACTCGAGAATCGCGCGGAGCGTTAAGGGTTAAAAAAATAACAACAAAAACAATATACAGTAAATTCTCGCTAATTGGCGCTCAGATTGTGCACAAAAATGGGAAACATTTGGGAAGAGGAGATATTATTATTATAGATATCATTATTCGATAATATATCTATAATAATAATATCTCGTCTTCCCAAATGTTTCCCATTTTTGTGCACAATCTGAGCGCCAATTAGCGAGAATTTACTGTATATTGTTTTTTTGTCGTTATTTAATAAGAGAAGATACAATTATTCGAGCTTTGCGGCTCGTTCTTATAGTTGTGTCGAGAATCGGTAGTAATCGTATTTTCTCTTCCCAAATTGTCCATTTTCGTGTGCAATCTGAGCGCGAATTCCGGAGAAATTACACTATTTTCAGACAATTGCAATGTTATACACATTTGGATTCGACTAATTAGGTCGCAAACATTTCAAAGCTGCAAAACTGTAATAAAACGATTCAGCTGATGAACGCTCTAAATGCATTCGCAAGGACGTGTAATCTTTTTCGCTCAAAATAAGACTTCCTTTATCTCGGTCGCTTTGCTAAAAAATGTGCCGGAGTTGTCGGTAGGTAGTACTCGAGAAACGCGTGAAGCGCTAGGGGCTAGTAAAGTAACATAAATTGAATAAATAACTCGTAAACGTGTCTTTACGATATGCATAATCGTAAATTAAATAATTAGCGACCTGACATTTCGACGGGTTCCGTATATAGATCTAGTGTTAAAAATAAGAAATTTAAAAAAGAAAATAAGAAATTCGGACTTGAAACATCCGATTCGAATGTAACGCGCGCGCAGAGATAATAGTATTTCTTGACGAGAACTTTGAACAACCTCGGCGTTGTTCTTGAATGAACTTTATTTTTCAGTTTCCAACGCAAGATAGAGGCGCGAGATTGCGTTGGACTTGGTAATTTTCGGCGACACGAATATAGATGCGGATAAAACGTGATATCGTATAGCAAATGGTATATTTTATTTGGAACGGGGTCATAAAACTTCGAAAGTAAAATATTCTATGTCTCGTAAAAAGTTATACATCGAGTTTGCTTGAAAATAGTTCAGCTGTGTTCTCGATGTGCTTTGAAATATTTCGAAACGAGGAAATTGTTCGACGATGTATTCTGTTACGCTGGAACAGTCGAACCGACGCGTAACAAATTTTCGTTGCCCGCGTATTTATTATTACGCGTCCGTCTGTAATTGAATCGTCGCGTCGGAATGCACGTTAACGCCTTTTCGAACGGCATAACTATTCCAAAATTGCTCCAAATCGCTCGAATTCGTTCGAGGCGTCTCGGACCGACCATTCTCTCTGGAGAACGCAAATTATTTAAGAATGTACGCAAATTATTTTAGATTGTGATTAGTTGGAACGTTAAAAAAATTTTGTTAAATGCTGTTCTATCGACTGCAATTTTCTTTTTGGTATCGTTTTTGAATATTTTTATTATCTCATTCGGTCGCAATCCGACAAAATTTCTGCACATTCTATAAAAAGATCTGGTCGGTCCAGCATCCCGTAAAAATGTGTAATTTTTTCACCGATTTGAAAAAAGTCATTCCGTTCGAGATGGTGTTCGCGTACTTTCCGACGCGAGTGTACCGTATTTTGCTTTCGCGCCGCGTATTTTTCTCGTGTGTTTTCTACGACTAGATTTTCTATGGAAATTCCGAAGGAAAAAGTTTTTGTTCGCCGTCCCCCGTCCGAGCTGTCTCAAATATGTGCTTTGAAACCTCGACTTTGTGGACTTTTATCAATGCGAACAATGGCCGATAAAAAAATACGCGTCCAATATTTTCGTACGCGGCGCTATCTCTCGCATAAGTCCCATCAAAATCAACACGCGGCCCGTCCAGTGATCGTTCCGACTTTTATTCGCGACATTTGTCGGTGTCGTTTGACGCACGGCGTTACGAATCACCCCCCTCCCCCCCGCCTCGGCAAAAGTTATTTCGATGACCGTCGTAAAATCTTCGAAATTTTACGGCCAGTCATCAAGGAACAATGGTTAAACAACGTTCCCGTATCATTTCCAATTTACCGAAGCCGTTAAAGTAAGAAATAAAATTTAACACCTGTTCCTTGCGACAACTACGGATCGCGCCGTAAAGAATTCTGTGTATGAAAAACGTGTCGGTGATATATTTTTATGTTCCCTGTCTATCCGAAGATGCGATAAATGTTATTCCATCTTCCTCTTTTTTGCGATATTAATATATTTTCAAACGTATCAATTCCATAAGCAAAATTTATGAACTGCGTCGATTTATTGCAAGTTCCCGTAGACTTACAAGGTGCTCCCGGTAACCGCTGGGGTATTTTTCCTCGTAGCATTATATTGAGTGATCCATTACCTGCAGAATGTGCCATAATTTAGCTGTCTAGAGGCACGGTAGGTCAAGCTATTTCAATTTTTATCCATGCGGCGCATGCTTGTTCCTTTCGGTACTATGTTTATTTCTTGACATTTCTTTCGCGCACTGCACTCTTTTCAGTAATATAAAGCGGTTCGTTCGGCGTAACATTTTTTAATCATGCGATGCGTCCCGAATACGCTTGTTTAATCATGCCCGGTTTTCCGAGTTTCGCTCGACAAATTATTCGGAGGTTCAGTTTCTCTGATCTTTGAAACATCGACGCTCGCCGAAAAATATATTGCCAATTTCCAAACTGTAAAAACTTTCATTTTGAGAAATAGCACAACGAGATAAACATGAACTCATTTCACAGCTTGAAGCCTCTATTTTCGCGGCTCATTGTTCATTTTCTTCGAAGACATCTTTTACATGGCCGGGGGCAAAATTGAGGACCCTTGTTGCGGCAAAAATATTAGAACAAAAAAAAACGTTTAATATATCTCTTATTCGATAAATATAAAGACGATTATAAAATTTTTTTAATTCTTTCGTGTCGTTTATTTTTTAATGGAGAAATGTAGTATCTAAATATAAAGTTATTGGATAAATATAAAGTTAATTTAATAATTTTTTTAGTTCTTTCATGTTGTTTATTTTTTAATGGAAAAATGTAGTATCTAAATATAAAGTTAATCGATATATATAAAGTTAATTATATAATTTTTTAGTTCTGTCATGTTGTTTATCTTTTAATGGAAAAATGTAGTATCTAAATATAAAGTTAATCGATATATATAAAGTTAATTATATAATTTTTTAGTTCTGTCATGTTGTTTATCTTTTAATGAAAAAATGTAGTATCTCTTATTCGATGAACATAAAGTTAATTATATAATTTTTTAGTTCTTTCATATTGTTTATTTTTTAATAAAAAAATGTAGTATCTCTTACTTGATCAACATAAAGTTAATTATATAATTTTTTAGTTCTGTCATATTGTTTACTTTTTAATGAACAATGTAGTATCTCTTCTTCGATGAACATAAAGTTAATTATATAATTTTTTAGTTCTTTTATATTGTTTATTTTTTAATAAAAAAAATGTAATATCTCTTATTCGATAAACATAAAGTTAATTATATAACTTTTTAGTTCTGTCATATTGTTTATTTTTTAATAAAAAAATCTAATATCTCTTATTCGATAAATATAAAATTAGCTATACAATCTTTTAGTTCTGTCATGTTGTTTATTTTTTAATAAAAAAAATGTAATATCTCTTATTCGATAAACATAAAGTTAATTATATAACTTTTTAGTTCTGTCATATTGTTTATTTTTTAATAAAAAAATCTAATATCTCTTATTCGATAAATATAAAATTAGCTATACAATCTTTTAGTTCTGTCATGTTGTTTATTTTTTAATAAAAAAAATGTAATATCTCTTATTCGATAAACATAAAGTTAATTATATAACTTTTTAGTTCTGTCATATTGTTTATTTTTTAATAAAAAAATCTAATATCTCTTATTCGATAAATATAAAATTAGCTATACAATCTTTTAGTTCTGTCATGTTGTTTATTTTTTAATAAAAAAAATGTAATATCTCTTATTCGATAAACATAAAGTTAATTATATAACTTTTTAGTTCTGTCATATTGTTTATTTTTTAATAAAAAAATCTAATATCTCTTATTCGATAAATATAAAATTAGCTATACAATCTTTTAGTTCTGTCATGTTGTTTATCTTTTAATAAAAATATTTACCATGTCTCATTCGATAAATACAAAGTTAACTATGCTTGAAAATAAACTAGAGGCACAGTAATTGGCTACCGGACGGTAACCGGCACCACCACCGTCACCATAGACACTCTCAGGTCCGTTTTAATTTCGACACCGCGTGCGGCATTACACGTGCGCGTGATCGACGCGGATCTGCGCCGGGCGTTTTTCACGCGTCGCATAATACCGTCCCGGGAATAATAGGCTACAGTTTTTCGCTTTGCACGCGCGCTCGGAGCACGCCGCGCCGCTTCGCTACTCTCCGTTACGCTCCGCGCCGCGCCGGCCCGGAATTTACGCCGATGCTCCATCTTCCCTCCGCGGCGGGGGTTATTGTTTGAATTAACGCCGGGAAATATTACGAGCGCGCCGAGAAGCTGGAAATTATCCGACGTCGAAAAATGGAAAACCGTGAGGTCCAGGGCCGGACGAAGAGGGCGGCACCGGCGGGGCGCAACGAGCGTGTAATCGACCCGGGCCGGGGGCGAGCAGCCTCCGGCCTGCGTGGCCTATTATTTAAAAGTTACGCCGGGCCGGGTATCAGAGATGAAATCAATCCCGATCGTTATTCATTCAAAGGGTAATCGAGCGCGCGTTCAATTTAAAGTTTAAGTAGATCCGCGCGCAAATTTCCTCGACGACGTATACGGCTCGTTCGCGTTCCCCGCTTCGGTTCCGGGCTTCCGACTTCGGCAACTCGCTCTTTTTCTTTTTTCTTTTTTCATTCTTTTTTTCGACCGTTCCCGCGTCTTCGCGCAGCTTCATATTTCACGCGGCTAGGCGATAAGTATGTCGGTAACTTACGGGCAACTTTTGTTTCGAACGGGCCGCTATATACAGTCAGCCGTGAAACTATTCGAACGGCCCGGGAACAACTTCTTTAAAACTCGGCCGAATGATCGACATTTTTTTTTCCCCGAGGTATTAGAGAGACCGGTTGCAATTGATCGCGATGACGAAGAGAACGGGAAGAAAATGGTGTTCGCCGACTCTTTTTATCCGCGCCTCGAACAGAAACTGGAACGAAGCGTTTTCTAGGTCTGTCGTAGGCTCGGACGAAAATCGTGCGGAAACAATTATGTACTCTTGTTAATTTTTTTATCGTAGCAAACCGGTCGACATTTTTCAGAAATATGTATTTCTTTTTTCATTCGTTCTCCAGCGAATCGATCGGTCTAACGACTGAAAAATTTCGTTCACATTTTGTACGATATTGAAAAAGTTGTTCCATTTCGAAGGGTCGAGACATACTTTCCCCCCGGCGATTCTGTATGCATGCTGAAAATTCCATCGAAATTGGAATATCGCGGGTAATTGCCGTCTCTGCTATTTTTTAATTGTTCGACTGGTCTGTACGGTTTAAATTGCAACCGTCGCAGCGGGTATCTTTATCTTTCTTACATCATTCGATTGTAATCACATTTTAGTAATTTATGATCCTTTATTTTGATATTTTATTATCTTGTTATTATGATATTTTATTATCTCATTAAGAGGAAAAGATGCTGATTAGTAATTTATGATCCTTTATTGATATTTTATTATCTTGTTATTATGATATTTTATTATTTCATTAAGAGGAAAAGATGCTAATTAGTAATTTATGATCCTTTATTGATATTTTATTATCTTGTTATTATGATATTTTATTATCTCATTAAGAGGAAAAGATGCTGATTAGTAATTTATGATCCTTTATTTTGATATTTTATTATCTTGTTATTATGATATTTTATTATCTCATTAAGAGGAAAAGATGCTGATTAGTAATTTATGATCCTTTATTGATATTTTATTATCTTGTTATTATGATATTTTATTATTTCATTAAGAGGAAAAGATGCTAATTAGTAATTTATGATCCTTTATTGATATTTTATTATCTTGTTATTATGATATTTTATTATCTCATTAAGAGGAAAAGATGCTGATTAGTCATTTATGAACCTTTATTGATATTTTATTATCTTGTTATTATGATATTTTATTATCTCATTAAGAGGAAAAGATGCTAATTAGTAATTTATGATCCTTTATTGATATTTTATTATCTTATTATTATGATATTTTATTATCTCATTAAGAGGAAAAGATGCTGATTAGTCATTTATGATCCTTTATTGATATTTTATTATCTTGTTATTATGATATTTTATTATCTCATTAAGAGGAAAAGATGCTGATTAGTAATTTATGAACCTTTATTGATATTTTATTATCTCATTAAGAGGAAAAGATGCTGATTAGTAATTTATGATCCTTTATTGATATTTTATTATCTTGTTATTATGATATTTTATTATCTCATTAAGAGGAAAAGATGCTGATTAGTAATTTATGATCCTTTATTGATATTTTATTATCTTGTTATTATGATATTTTATTATCTCATTAAGAGGAAAAGATGCTGATTAGTAATTTATGATCCTTTATTGATATTTTATTATCTTGTTATTATGATATTTTATTATCTCATTAAGAGGAAAAGATGCTGATTAGTAATTTATGATCCTTTATTGATATTTTATTATCTTGTTATTAAGATATTTTATTATCTCATTAAGAGGAAAAGATGTTAATTAGTAATTTATGATCCTTTATTGATATTTTATTATCTCATTAAGAGGAGAAGATGCACCCTTTACGAAGACAGGTACAAATGCCACTGAATGTAAGCAAGCGAATTCATTCGATCATCGGGGCCAAACAGTTAGTCGATCTATCGCACGATCAATCAGTGCGCCGTCTGCACCGTCTGTAGTAAATAATGCTTCTAATCCAGACCCGGGGTGTAATTACTTCCCCTGTAACCATTACAACCATTACACGCTGCAATCTTCTTCTGGCGTCGGAAAGCTGAAAGCGAATACCGTGTGGACGCAATTTTCGAATCGACTCTCCGATTTCTATTGACTACAATTTACTGCAGTTTAAATTCCGAATCAAAATTTAATTTAATTGCTGTCGTCTACGGATGTTCGAGAATGATGTTGGACAAAATATCGATAGTAAATAATGCTTCTAATCTAGCCTTCGGTCGGAAATCGGAAAAGAATTCTTCGCAAATGCAACTCTCCGACTTCTATTGAAGATTCACTAGAACTTAAATTTCTAATCAAAATATAATTATAATTGTTATTGTCTGCGGATGTTCGAGAATGATGTTAGTCAAAAAATCGATACTAAATAATACTTCTAATCTAGACTTCGGTCGGAAATCGGAAAAGAATTCTTCGCAGATGTAATTCTCCGATTTCTGTTGAAAATTCACTAGAACTTAAATTTCTAATCAAAATATAATTATAATTGCTATCGTTTGCGGATGTTCGAGAATGATGTTGGATAAAAAATCGATAGTAAATAATGCTTCTAATCTAGACTTCGGTCGGAAATCGGAAAAGAATTCTTCGCAAATGCAACTCTCCGACTTCTATTGAAGATTCACTAGAGTTTAAATTTCTAATCAAAATATAATTATAATTGTTATTGTCTGCGGATGTTCGAGAATGATGTTGGACAAAAAAATCGATAGTAAATAATGCTTCTAATCTAGACTTCGGTCGGAAATCCGAAAAAAGTTCTTCGCAGATGTAATTCTCCGATTTCTGTTGAAAATTCACTAGAACTTAAATTTCTAATCAAAATATAATTATAATTGTTATTGTCTGCGGATGTTCGAGAATAATGTTAGTTAAAAAATCGATACTAAATAATGCTTCTAATCTAGACTTCGGTCGGAAATCGGAGAAGAATTCTTCGCAAATGCAACTCTCCGACTTCTATTGAAGATTCACTAGAGTTTAAATTTCTAATCAAAATATAATTATAATTGTTATTGTCTGCGGATGTTCGAGAATGATGTTGGACAAAAAATCGATAGTAAATAATGCTTCTAATCTAGACTTCGGTCGGAAATCCGAAAAAAGTTCTTCGCAGATGTAATTCTCCGATTTCTGTTGAAAATTCACTAGAACTTAAATTTCTAATCAAAATATAATTATAATTGCTATCGTTTGCGAATGTTCGAGAATGATGTTGGACAAAAAATCGATAGTAAATAATGCTTCTAATCTAGACTTCGGTCGGAAATCGGAAAAGAATTCTTCGCAAATGCAACTCTCTGACTTCTATTGAAGATTCACTAGAACTTAAATTTCTAATCAAAATATAATTATAATTGCTATCGTTTGCGGATGTTCGAGAATGATGTTGGACAAAACATCGATACTAAATAATGCTTCTAATCTAGACCTCGGTCGGAAATCTGAAAAAAGTTCTTCGCAAATGCAACTCTCTGACTTCTATTGAAGATTCACTAGAGTTTAAATTTCTAATCAAAATATAATTATAATTGTTATTGTCTGCGGATGTTCGAGAATGATGTTAGTCAAAAAATCGATACTAAATAATGCTTCTAATCTAGACTT
The DNA here is from genome assembly GCF_051020955.1 of Megalopta genalis. Taxonomy (NCBI): domain Eukaryota; kingdom Metazoa; phylum Arthropoda; class Insecta; order Hymenoptera; family Halictidae; genus Megalopta; species Megalopta genalis. The sequence continues at coordinate 9,906,638 of NC_135013.1, forward strand.
CGGTCGGAAATCGGAAAAGAATTCTTCGCAAATGCAACTCTCCGACTTCTATTGAAGATTCACTAGAGTTTAAATTTCTAATCAAAATATAATTATAATTGTTATTGTCTGCGGATGTTCGAGAATGATGTTAGTCAAAAAATCGATACTAAATAATGCTTCTAATCTAGACGTCGGTCGGAAATCGGAAAAGAATTCTTCGCACATGCAACTCTCCGATTTCTGTTGAAAATTCACTAAAATTTAAATTGCTAATAAAAATTTAATTCAATTGCTATCGTCAGCGGATGTTCGAGAATGCTGTTTCAAAGGACGTTGTATTGTTTACACTCGTATTTCTTGGGGCGTCATAGAGAAATTCGTAGAACGGTTCGGCGAGCTTCAAAATGAAGCGTTTCTATGGTCTTGTGTACTTTCCAACTGAACTGCAGGACGTGTTCATGCAAATTCGCACGTTCACGCAGCAGTTTAAAGGCACCGGAGCCGGATGAAATTATCATCTCCACGTCGATGGAATTATCTTTTCTTCGCCGACGGAATTCTCTTTTCTTCCTTCTCGAGCAAATTAAGACTAATGGGAGAGGTCTGACGAATTCGGTCGGGTCGCTTGGATGTACCGCCGCGCATCTCGCCGAAGATAAACATTTGCAGTATTATTATTGGAGTATGAATTACGTTTTAGATCTGGGTCGGATACACGCCTTGGGAAAGAGAAATATTTGCAGTGTTGATTGTGGCATTGATTAATTAACGGCGGGCTGTTGATCTTTATGCAAATCTGTACGCGCGTGGATGATTTTATAAGAATGGAAGCACGTCGAGTTCTCGCATTGAAACGTTTACCGTGGCGGAAATACAATAGATTTTATTGTGCATTTGTAGCAACAACGATTACATTGAATGCGAAATTGTTCAAGACATTCCGATATACTGTTATACGAGTTTTAAGTCGTTGAGATTTAAATTTAAGAGTCGAGTTATGTTCGAATGTCGAATATTGTGATATTTAATATCTTTTAATATAAATTTCGTATAAATACGCAAAGCTTTGCAGTTATCATTAATAACTAGGCCGCGGATTTTTATGCAAAATTGTCTAACTTAATCCTAAGAATCAGAAATGTGAAATTTAAAAACGCGTCTCGTTTTTGTTAGTAATTTTAATAAATCGTAGACAAGATAGAAATGTTCATCAATTTTTATCATAGTTTTTCTAGTTATCTTGATCATGGTTGCATAAAATCTGCAATCCAATAACAATTCTTTACACAAAATAAAAGTCGTCTGTTGTAAAAAACAGAAGTAAGCTTCGTTCCATCTTTAATCATTTCGATAGTTCGATGGCGGTACATCAAAATTATTGATTACTTTTAATCTTCCCACTCTTTCAAATTAGGGAAATAATCACGTTCGCGACGAATGCATAAAATTCGCAATCTGGCAATAACGCAAAAACAATTCTCGCGTTTCGATTAGAATCGATTTTGAAACTTTCGACCGAATCGGTATTTCTATTTTCACAAAATTCTACGCCGACCGAAACGGTGGACGAGTAAACTCGCGAAGGTATGGAATTGATACGTTTAACAGGTGTGCCTGAAAAAAACTGTTCAGCGCCGAGACTTTGGACAGACGATGATCAATCGCGGAGGTTGGCTTGTTAATTAATCCTGGTGGATTAATCCCGAAAGCCAGCACCGGTCCGCGTCCGCCGGTTCCATCGGCTGTAACATTTCAAGCAAAAGTTACCTTTTATCGTAACAAAAATCCCCGCGAAAGTATTGCTTCGTGAACGGTGCGGCTCAATGGGCACGGTAATATGTAATTGCTTCGGGATCAGTCATGACGACGGTCACTTATCGATTTTATCGGGGCTCGTTTACTGACACGGTTACATACTTTCTCGGAATTACTTTATTTTTCTTCCTCGGCATGTTCGTTTTCCTCCCTTTCTCCGCCCTGGCTGATGACATTTCACCCTGTAATCGTTGTTTTCTGCCGGTTTTATCGCTCGGTTTATTATTACCCGGAGAGATCGCGGGGAAGAAGCGTTCGACAGCCAATGTTTAAACCACTTGCCGCGGCGGTTAGCTCAAGACAACGAGGAAATAAAATTCGAAACCGAATTACCTTCTCTCTCTTGAGTCACATGCGACGTCCTAAATATCGTTTTACGTCGGGTCATTCTATCCCGTCGACTTTCGAAAATCGGGACCTCTGGATCTACAATTGGAACGATACCACGGCGGATATCCTCTTTCGCCGTAATTCTTTGCGGCGAATTTCTTTCCTATCCAAACAACCCGTTCGAAATGTCCGTAACAAGCAAACCGCGGATTTTGTACGCTTAACAAATAAAAATAACTTCGCGTCGATCGCAAATAGTAGAAGTTAAATAGACGGTCGTTCTTGCGATTGATCATTTTTCTTCGACGTTTTTATCGTTTCGTGTTTCATGCACTGAATAAACTGAAAGAACAGAATCGTCTCGTATTTTTTCCTGAGCGCATTTTCATCATGAAACTCACCTGTATGGGAATTACGAAAGAAGGAACTAAAATGCAAAGAGAAAATCAGTGCTTACATTCGAGAAGCTTTGCTTCTAATCCTTAACCAGTTAGCTGTGCTCGACGAGTATACTCGTCATGGAGAAGTGGCAATATTTTGCGTCGCGACGAGAATACAGTAATGTCTCTCTAATTGACGCCCAGATTGTCCACGAAAATGGACAATTTGGGAAGAGGAGATACGATTGTTCGAGCCTTGCGGTTTATTTTTATAGTTATAAATTGCCCACAATTTAATAAAAACGAGTCGCAAGGCTCGAATAATCGTATCTCCTCTGCCCAAATTATCCATTTTAGTGGACAATCCGAGCGTCAGTAAGGGAGACATTACTGTAACTGCAGCTTGAAGCAATAAAAAGATTGAAAGTCCATATTACTGCGATATGTATTATTTGCAACGAATTTGCATTGTTAAAGAAAGAATGATATCTCCAAGTGACTTCCGTCTTTTGCAATAGCAGCAGACAATTTTTATTTCGCATGAAAATCCGCGGTCTACCGATGACAAAGCGATGCGCGCGAATTTTCGAAAGCGAAAATGTCCGAGCAGCGTGGAAAACGCTGCGTTGCGGGCCTGGTACAGTAATGTCTCTCTAATTGACGCTCAGATTGTCCACGAAAATGGACAATTTTGGAAGAGGAGATACGATTGTTCGAGCCTCGTGGCTCGTTTTTTATGGATATCGATTAGTCAACAACTATAACAGACAACAACTAAAACGAGCTGCAAGGCTCGCATAATCGTGTCTCCTCTTCCCAAATTGTTCATTTTCGTGGACAATCTTAGCGTCAGTAAGGGAGACATTACTGTACTCGTCTCGCGTAAACAGTAGCGATCATTAGGCTATTTAAATTGTAATTTTAGTGAAAAGAAAAACATATTCTTAAATTTCAAGATGCTTAGAATATTTCAAAGCCGATCCTATATATATGTTTACATTGTTATAAAAATAAGATTGAAAAAGAATCACGATATTGGTGTTCGACGTGCAAAATGCCATTATACAGGTTGTCCCAAAAATGTCTCTCAATCCGAGAATGGGAGGTTCCTGAGGTAATTTTAAGTATGTTTTGTCCTTGGCGAAAATGCAATCCACGGCTTTGTTTACGAGTTATTAACGAAAAAGAGTGACCAATGAGAGGTGAGATATGCTGGCGCTTGGTGGCCGAGCCAAAGAGCGGAACTGGGCTTCGTGCGCTCATTGGCTCGGCCGCCAAGCGCTAGGCGAGCTCGCCTCTCATTGGTCTGTGTTTTTCGTTAATAACTCGTAAACGAAGCCACGAGTTGCATTTTCGCAGAGGAAAAAGTTACTTAGAATGACCTCAGCTACCCCACATTTCCGTATTGCGAGACATTTTTGGGACACCCTGTATATCGTTGCTTGCTTTGCCCAATATCACTCTACAGCAGCAATTTGAATTTTTAACTATTCGATTTTTCCTGTGTCTTTCGTTTATTACGTATGTAGTATATGTTAATGTTAAATGAATAAGTAAATAATAGCAATAAAATTGTTGATTTTATGAAATAAAACCGTCTTTTTGTTTCAATATTTTAACAAAGACACTTGCTACGTGTTTGACGAGTATACTCGTCGTCGCTCGTTCTGAAAAGGAGGCGCCACAGTTAACTGGTTAATTAAGAGCAATTCGCGATCTCATTAAACGATGTTCAGTATGATTCTAGAATAAATAATATCGAACATACGCGCATGTAACAATCTTGTATTTGTTAAATAAACCGCCGACTGGTTTAACGGACTAATAAATAAACAAATAAATAAAACAACATTGCCAGAGTTTCGCGCCACCACAATTACTGACCATTCCATCTGATAAATGCGTTTTCCGTTTACTCGTTAATTTGTTTAACTTAATTCGTACCTTTGTCCGGATTGATGGATTTATTACTCGTACACAGCAAATAATAATTACAACCGCGGCTTAGCAATAAGGTACAGTAAATTATGATGCAAATGTCAATCTCTTCCCGGCGTTGTGTAACGCTTAATTACCGAATGAACGACTGCATAAATTATAAGTGATTTCAGGCTGACGTATGCAATAATCCAATACCGCGGTGTTATTGTTTAAATTCGTTAAATACGTAATGCTCGCTGTTTCCGATTCCACGGTCTCGTTTCGTAAGACTTCGGGTATTTTAATCAGCTCGCAAATTCGTCTGGATTCGCGAAAAATTTGGGAGAGACTGTACGTAACGCGAGACTATAAATTCGGGTGCAGTAATGATACTCGATTAAATTGCATTATCGCGATCGTTAGACTGCGGATTTTATGCAAAAACAAAACCCTGACAATATTGCAAAAATTTAATGATTCGATCGTATCAGTTACGACTCGTTAAAATTGTTCAAAATAATACATTTATACATGCAAAAATACATTTATGCATATATTTATTAATTTTATTTATTTTATTTTTATTTACTTTACTTTATTATCCTACGATAAAGCTACATTCTATTATGACTTTTTTATTAGGTATTACACAAATGTCCAATTTTTGTTCCTCGTATTATTTAGACGATACCACGTCTCGGTACGAGAATATTGTAAAAATAAACGATCGGATAAGAGAGACGAGACTTACGTCACTTGTCAACCAAGAGGCTGACATGTACCGTTCGGCTTTTATTTATTCAAGTGTTTGATACTTGATCTCGTTCGCCGAGCAGGATGTCATTCGAAAAATCCTCGTTCGAAAAGGGTTAGAAGCAATTTAATCCCTGTTTCCACGGAACGGTGGCTGAGAAATGAATTTCCCGGGGCGGACGACGGTCCGCTAATAATTAACGAGGCACAATCTTATCTGAACGGGGTCGAAAACCGATATCCTGCCGCGAACCGAATGTTCCCGTTTCGAATTTATCAAGGAGCGTTCCGAATTCCGAGGCTCGCTACAAAATCGCTCGAAAAATTGCCTATCTCGCGTGGAGAGATATGATCTGTAAAGCGTGTTTATGACTTCTGAGACCCGCGGATCCTCTATACAGCTATACCAATCAGAGTTGACCTATTTGGAGGAGTCGCCGGTATCGGGCAGGTAAACAAAGACTTTAGCGGGGTTGTCTGCCGCTGCCGGTTATCGAAACCCAGCCCGGTTAATGAGGTGCTCATTCAATAATGCCAGCACTTATTTTTCTCTTTTTTCCGAGAGAGCTTTCTCTCGTCGGGGATCCGAACACATTCCGCGGGGATTCCGTTATACGTGCAACCGCTATTCTTCAATTTTTGAAAACTCGCCTCGTTCGTCGAGTGCAACGAGCGTGTTTCGTGCTGCAACGATCCCCGGGTCTCTTTCCTCTGTTGATACCCGGATTTGTGATCTCAAACAGACATATCAATAAAAGATTGACTATTTTGGCCGCGACGAATCCCACGGCGAACGCAAAAAAGCCCGAACTATCCTCTGTGCCGTGTTTCACTCGTATCGGTACAGTTTCCGGAAATCGGGAGTTACCATTTTTTTTTTTCGAGATCATCGTTGGCATTTCTGTGCGCCGTTTCTTTCAAACGCTCGCACGGCATTCATTACAGGGCCGAGAAAAAATAGGGGAAAAATAGGGGAAAAATAGACTTTTGAAATAGTTAATAGACTGTAAATATTTTTGTCTTCTCGTGCAATACAGAATTGAGCGAATGAACCTTTTTTGAAATAGTATAGTTAATAGTTAGTAATGAATAATATGAATAATAAATAATAAATAACGTATAATAATATATAATAATATATAATAAAATATTATATAATATAAATATTATAATAAAAATATTATATAATAATATATAATAAAATAAATAACAATTACATTGTATATCTTACAGTAATAATAGTTACATATTTTTCGAAATAGTAAACACATGCTAAAATAGTACATAGTTACATTTTGGTCAAGAAAGATCGTCCCGTATTTACCATGGGCCATTTACCGCGGCCATTTTGTTTATCTGATGTGAAACAACGTGTAAGATTTTTAATTGGACTGCGAATCTTTATGCAAAATAAAAACCAACTGCATCTGTTGGATGAAATAGTTCCGTAATTCGATCCGTTCCTTCTTTAATCATTTTAACGGGTCGAAAGTAACATATCAACGTTATTAATTGCTTTTCATCTTCCTACTGTTTCAAATTAGATATATTCATGTTTTGCGACAAACGCATAACATCCGCAATCCATTAATTAGCATAACTTTGGCTATATCAGATACTAGAACAGAAGATAAAGGTCGATAATTAAGAAAATAGTTACACTTTGAAATTATTAATTTCTTCTACTGATTTTTTTGTCATTGAAAATGTGAAAAAGAAAAAGACGGATTTTTTCCAAGGTTCACGCTGGAATATTTCCTCGAGTTGAAAATTCCCCGCTCTGTTTGTTTAACGAAAGTTTCTTGTTTAAAAGTATCGACACGTTCGAAAGTTTTGACGTTTACATTCGAACCGCGTATTGTCCTATCGAATGTCGCGTTGCTTTTGCTAGGCTGTCATAGCGGTTCTCGAACAGGTCGCCGATCTTTTTGGAAACGTTGTTTTGTTCCATGCGTTTTGTGGATGAGAATTTCATTTAGCCGCCGGGTACGTACTTTTTGAAGCGACGCATATTACTTTCCGATCTGGCTCTCGCGCAAAATAGAAACGTGGCAAAGAATTAAAATCATTTGGGACTACAGAAAAATCCACGTTTGTGCGGTATGGAACATTTTCAATGAAACTCTGAATGTTACCTGGTCTTTATTAAGCATTTAATAATTGTTTCATCTCCTGTAGTAGCTGTCCTACAGAACAGTTCTGCATGTTCAATTGATATATAGGATGTCCTATAATTATATTAATATCCGGAAAGAGGTGATTCCTGAGGTCATTTGAAGTAACTTTTTCCTTAGCGAAAATGCAATCAGCGGCTTCGTTTGCGAGTTATTCACGAAAAATACTGACCAATAAGAGGCGAGCTCGGCAAAGCGGCTGAGCCAACGAGCCGTCGGAGCCTAGTTCCACTGATTGGCTCGGTCGCCTAGCGCTAGGCGAGCTCGCCTCTGATTGATTCGGCCGCCTAGCGCTAAGCCAGCTCGCCTCTGATTCGGCCGCCTAGCGCTAAGCGAGCTCGCCTCTGATTGGTTCGGCCGCCTAGCGCTAGGCGAGCTCGCCTCTGATTGATTCAGCCGCCTAGCGCTAGGCGAGCTTGCCTCTCATTGGTCAGTGTTTTTCATTAATATCTCGCAAACAAAGCTGCGCATTGCATTTTCGCCAAGGAAAAAGTTACTTCGAATGACCTCAGGAATCACCACTTTCCGGGTGTTAATGTAATTATGGGACACCCTGTATACAATTATATACATGTAAAGAATTTAACAATGCTGTTACATTATTTCCAACTTATTAAAAAATGTATGACTTGTTGACTCGAGTACGTTGCAATTAGCGCAGAGAACTTTTATTTTGCAGGAGGGGCCGCAGGCTTGTTGTAACAATTTAAACGCCGATGATATTTTCGTAAATCGGAAGTGCTGTGTTGCTAGAAACATGTGCATTAAAAACATCAAGCGGATGAATTTCCGCTCTGGAAACTCACATGACCGGATTAAAAAACATCGAACTATGTCGGCGCAGAAATAACTGCAGTTTTGAAGCATCAACTTTAACACAATTGTGCTTCAGCTTCGAGTACATTTTATGCGTAGAAATAGGAATCGTTTGCATTTACGGAATATTGCGGGAAACAGAGCCGTATTCCGTTCGCAATATACATACTTTCGAGATACTGATAATGATATCCGATATTATAACTTTTACGGAATTAAAAATTTGCGAAAATTAAAGTTCAACTTATTTTATATCTTGCATCGCTTCAATGAACAATCTTTCTTCTGCAAAGCATATATTCTTAAAAAGTTATTTTAAAAAAACGATCAACAATTATCAACCATTACTACGATCAACCATTACTATCTGAACAATTTTACAATCTCGAAGAACTCTTTCAGAAAATGAAGAATCGTTCGAATTAATATATTTTTGAACAGTTCGTTCGAATAATTATTTATTTATTGCAATTCTGGCATGAACGAAGCACCAATTGCAATATTCTCATAAAACAGCATATATTCTTAATATGTTCTCAAAAAATAGCTTTGAAAGAACGGTCAACAATTATTGCCATTACTATCTGAACAATTCTACAATCTCGAAGAACTCTTTCAGAAAATGAAAAATTATTCGAATTAATATATTTTTGAACAGTTCGTTCGAATAATTATTTATTTGTTGCAACTCTGGTATCGACGAGGTACCAATTGCAATATTCTTATAAAACAGCGTATATTCTTAATACGTTCTCGAAAAAATGACTCCGAGAAAACGTTCAACAATTATTGCCATTACTATCTGAACAATTCTACAATCTCGAAGAACTCTTTCAGAAAATGAAGAATCGTTCGAATTAATATATTTTTGAACAGTTCGTTTGAATAATTATTTATTTGCTCCAATTCTGGCATGGACGAGGCACCAATTGCAATATTCTCATAAAACAGCATATATTCTTAATATGTTCTCAAAAAATAGCTTTGAAAGAACGGTCAACAATTATTGCCATTACTATCTGAACAATTCTACAATCTCGAAGAACTCTTTCAGAAAATGAAGAATCGTTCAAATTAATATATTTTTGACTAGTTCGTTCAAATAATTATTTATTTATTGCAACTCTGGTATCGACGAGGAACCAATTGCAATATTCTCATAAAACAGCATACATTCTTAATACGTTCTCGAAAAAATGACTCCGAGAAAACGTTCAACAATTATCAACACCATTATTCGAACAAAGTCTCTTTTAAAAAGACGAAAAATGCATTAATCGAATAAACAGACGAAACGATTCGTACGAATTTATTTGCTACAATTCCGACACGAACGATGCGCGGATAAACGAGGTTCCAACCGTATTTTCGCGCCGACCCGGTCCATAGAAGATTCGAAGGTGCTATACAGGGTCGTATTGACCGGAGCACAGTGGGAGGGTTAAGCCGGGGTAGCCGGTAACAACCGTATCATTCTTGAACCATAACTGTACTGGTGCTATCTGTTTGCGACAGGTATCCTGGGTGAGGCACCGGGACATCCACCTGCTGACGGTGGGCGTCGAGACGTACACCTCCGACCAGAGATTCGTGGCGACGCATTTCCCCCAGACCGAGGATTGGACGCTCCAAGTGAAATACCCGCAGCGCCGCGACTCCGGCACCTACGAGTGTCAAGTGTCAACGACACCGCCGATCGGTCATTCCATGCATCTCTCGGTTGTCGGTTAGTTTCCGATACCTTCTTTCTACTGGTCTATTTGCCGCGCCGCGCGGCGCAATCTTCCCGTCGGAATCGTTCTGTCGCTCTCGCCTCGCCCGACGACCCCCGCCGCGCGCGCTCGTTAATTTTATTTTCTCCGAAACGTCTATCAGGATCGTCTCCGCCACACACACACCGGCATCGCACGACCGACCGTCGAACCACCCACGCGCCTTGCACCCTCTCGTTTGCCCTCGGGTCCGGTTACGGATCGAGCTTACGTTACAACGGCTTTTCCAATTCGAAATCTGCTTTGAATTTCAATTAAAACGTCTCCTTCCTTTTTTTGCCGTCCCTGCCCCCCCTCTCTCCCCGTCGCCGTCACCGTGCCCGCTCGCCGCCGCTGTCTCCAGCCAATTTGTGTTTGCTCCGGCGGAATGAATCCGGCAAAAATAATCAGAAACACAAAGCCCGACCGCGTCGCGTCGCGTTCTACCCTTCTTTTGTTCCCCTCGGCCGCCTTGCCGCCCCGCCCCGAACGCGCCGCCGTTCGAAGAGTATTGAATTCGGACACGCCACCGGCTTCGAGGGTGTGCTCCCGGGGCTCGAGAGTTCGGCTTTTTTCTTTTTTTCGTTTTTACCCGCCAGCCACCTTGACCGAGATCGATCGGGATCGGTTCCGAGGCTACTCAAAACCCGGCTCGCTCTAACCCGGTATCGAACAATTAAACTCCTTTTATCGCGACTAATGCCCCGCTTGTTTCCGGGCTACTCTCGTCGTTCCACGCACCGGTGTCTTTTTTTTGTCGAATCGAAATGCGCGGCCTGCGAGAGCGACGGGAGGACTCTGCAACCTGTTAGGGGATGGTCGCCCACGGTGAGCGAACGCCGACCGGCGATGCGAAGTTGTAATGAATGCGAACGTTCACGCGTTCATGGACCACAGATGTCTGAACGAGTTATGCAACAATTTACAGTCGATTTTTGACTCATTTACGATTTTATTGCTGTATGCGTAGAGAAACTTAAATAATCTTTCTATTTATATAAAACTATTATATATGTAATATTTTATAATTATTACATAAATATTATATAATTATATATATGTTATAATTATTATATAAGTATTATATAATTATTACATAAATATTATATAATTATATATATTTTATAATTATTATATAAGTATTATATAATTATTACATAAACATTATATAATTATATTATATATAATTATAATTATTTTTATAATTATAATATAATATTATAATATTATTAATTTATTATATTATATATAATAATTATTATATAATTATAATTATAATAAATTATTTAAGTTTTTCTATGTATAATTTAATTCATTTGTATATTTAATTTAATTTATATAATTTATATATAATTCTTTTAAAACATATGTCGGTCATAATTCTATTAAAAATCAACGTATGTTTTGAACAAAATTCTTTAAGTTTTTCTATACATATAGCAATAAAATCGTAAATGAGTCAAATTGACTCGCTCCGAAAATTCAGTGCCAACAGACTGCGGATTTTATGCATTTATGACAAAAGCGTGTAGATGGAACACAAAATACTGACACTGTGACAACAATTTAATGATTTCATTACATTAGTTGTAACACGTTAAAATTATTCAAAACGTAACTAAATGTGTATGCAGTGCCGGTTTCTAGCAACGGATGCACATTTTTATTTTGCATAAAGATCCGCGGTCTAATTTTTAACACATTTTTATCACAGATCTGATTGATTTTGGTTAGATCGAGTTTTACTCGCGTCTAACGAGGGAAAAATCAGTGAATTTTGAAATATATCCTCTTTTTAAGAATCATTTAATATTTGCGAAGCTGACAATAAGATTTTGATAAGAAGCATACGACGAGGATTTTTAGGATTTGTTAATTTTATGAACTGATAGAAAGCAACTGCTTTTAGTGCTCGGCAAATCTAGCGATAATAGTTATATTTCTTTATACACGAAGAGAAGAAAATAAAATAAAACGAAAATATTCAACGTGTCATTTTGCCATCACATTAAAGCGCATAACAATTTCAACGAATAAACGTTATATATATAGAATTGAACGCATGATAATGTGGCTCATAAATTTGAATGCTACAGCATTCGTGTCGTGTTGCATCACAATGAAAATGAATGGTGCAGCATTCACGTTCGCGAACGTGTTAAGTAATGAATATCGATTACAAAGATCGAGGTAATTTAATTAATGAAACCGAAAGTCGAACGATAAAATTTACCGTTGCGATTGGTATTTCATCTCGTTTGCTCTCCAAACGTACTGATCGATCAAATTCTGTTACAACAAAGTATGCAGAGTATGCTGCAACGAAAAAAGTATCTTGAAAGCTGGTGAGAAATGAACGTGTTAACGCGTTAAGTGCCGAAAATCGATATCGTAAATTCCCACAATATCGAAGCGATTTTATGAACGGTACAGAAAGTAAAAAGATCAAATTGATCAAAATGTGAATTACAAAAGCTGGTTAAAAATTAGTGTCACCCATCGCGACACTAGACGTGTTAAATGTTCGGTAATTGAGCGCTTTAATAATGTGAAATTGTTTTCAATTGTGATCCGGTCATTTAGTTGAAAGATTTTTAATTACTGCGTACTTTCCTTCGCGTTTACAGTTTATTAAATAATTGATATTACATGGTTGAGATTCAATCTCGATTCGAAATTTATTTCAGAACTTTATTTTAGACCCGCCTCTTTTCGGATGTTATTGTCAGTTCGTTGATATTTTATATATTTAATATTGATATAATATATATTTTAACATTATTATATTATATTATATTATATATATATTATATTATATTATATTATATTATATTATATTATATTATATTATATTATATTATATTATATTATATTATATTATATTATATTATATTATATTATATTATATTATATTATATTATATTATATTATATTATATTATATTATATTATATTATATTATATTATATTATATTATATTATATTATATTATATTATATATATTATATAATATATATTATATATATTATATTATATTATTATTAAATTATTATATTTATTATTATATTATAACATTAGAACAGCAATAAATAAATATATTTCGGTGGCTACGAATTAAAAGCTCGGATAAATCAGAATTTTATTTCTTGCCTATAGTTTATCATATTATTATGGGATTCCTGAAAGTGGTAAATAATTGATAATTACAACAACGAGATTACTAATTGCATTAACATGATCGAGATTCAATCTTGATTCGAATTTCAATTTATTTCCTTACGTTAGGACATCTTTTCGTGGATGTTATTCGTCATTCGCTGTTAATTGTGATTAACATTTGATGTCATTCGCCGTTAAATCGGAACAGTAATAAATAAATTTGTCGGATACATTTTTAGGCTGCGAATTAAAGGCTCAGAGAAATTAGAACATCCTCTCTCGTTACTTTCGTTTTACATATTTCACGTTATTATTACACGCGAAAAATGTAACGTTACAAGCCGTCTCCGTAACGACGGTAGATTTCATTTCCTTTTTAATTGCACGCTAAAAATTATCACGCAGACTGCCGTGTCGTTCATAATTGGACGACAAAATTTCGCGTCGAGGATTACAAAGTAATTTATGTCGCGATGCACGCGCGTAAACTGCATTTGTTGAAACAATCGTCGCGGCGAACGTTCCGAAAGGAAAAACGCGATTTCGTTAGAAAATTTCGAAGAGAGTTCCTCTCGTCTCGTCTAACCGTTTCATTAATTTTCAGTTTAATTTTCATTTAGCTCTCGCGTCGCGAAATACCGTCCGTCGTTCCATCCGACATCGTCGGACGATATTAGCTGCAGAATCGAAATATTTGTGGTGGAACGACGTCGGGTCGATCGATAGACTTTGTCAGATTTTTCTGGCGATCCGAGCCGAAATTGCCGCCTCTGGTCTTCGATTTCATCCGAGTTCGCGGAAAATTCGGACCAGCGCGAAAAACCGTGACGGCAACGAGATGCTGCAACACGATGGCGCGAGAACGTTGCAACGGCGCGATGTGGTCGCGGGCGAATCCTCTCCGCGAAAAATGCATCGAGATTGAAACTTTGATGTAAGGCGGGTCGAAATGTTTGGTTTACGAGCCCGCGGTCTTTCTCGGCGCGCAATTTATTCCGGACACGCGATTGTAAACAATGGCAGGCGTACGATACTGGCTGGCCTCGATAATAATTTGACACGAACTGGCAATCAACAACGGAGAAGGAATATAGAAACACGCCGTATCACGGGTATTGTTTACGGCAAGTAGAACAAGCGAATGATGGACAGACGCGATACCCCGGCGAACAATAGGACCCGTAACCCGAACATTTTCGAGTGCGATTTTACCGAATGAGGATCTTTGATTACGAAAAACCAAAAAAAAAGAAAAAAAAATACATACATGTAAATTCTCCCGAATTGACCCTCGGCTTATTCGAAACGCAATTAAATGTTCGTGCAGTCTCGGTTTCTTGCAACGGATGCGCAACATTTTTATTTTGCATAAAGATCCGCGGTCTGATTATTAACCCGAGAAAGATAACCTACGTCGCAGAGGCGCCTGCGAAATAAACATATTGCTATCTCTGTTTATTAGGCGCGCGTATTAACTTGTCCTTCTCAGTCAACTCAGTCGTCGGTCTAATATTCTTCCAAAATCTGCTGTATAGGCTTCCACAGATGATGAAGAAGAACCCTCAGCCAAAAAAGGCGTTATTGCAGTCTTTGCACGTCTAAAAAGAAAAGAATGTCAAAGATGACCTGTGCCAAATGCAAAAAGACAGTTTGTGGTGAACACAAGAAAGACGTTTGTCATGACTGTCTCTAAAGAAATTTTTTATAATATTATAGTTTTTTTTACACTGATTATATTATAGTCTACTAGTTTGTAAGGATAAAACACTATTTTTTGTGATATTTTACGGGATTTGTTCCCATAAACCGAAGACTGTTGATTTTTGTTAATTTTTCATAGAGGTCTAGTGATTTAAGCTTAAAATTACTTAAAATATAAAAAAATATAATATAAATGCATTTTATTTTTACAATAATGCCAAACCTTTAAAATGACTAGATTAACTTAAATAAATATCCATTGTTAGTATAAAATTGACGCCTTAGAAAAGCATGCGCCTCTGAAGCGTATGGTTATCTTTTACGTACGTTGTCATATGGTTATCTTTCTAGGGTTAATACAGTTTCTGCGGGTCACAGATCGAGCTTTACTCGCGTATAACGGAGGGAAAAATCAGCGAATTTTGAAAAAATCCGATGTTTAAGAAGCATTTAATATTTGCAAAACTGACAATGAGATTTTGATAAGAAATATACCACGAGAATTTTTAGGATTTTACAGAGGGATTCTTTCGAATATACAGTAAATTTCCGATCTTTCGCGATCTCGAGCTGTCACTGATTACTAATTGAAAATTAAACTCACTAATTGGCCCTCAGCTTATTCAAAACGTAACTAAATGTTCGTAAAGTCTCGATTACTTAGATTATATAAAGATTCACGGTCTGATTATTAATACATTTTCTGCGGGTCACAGATCGAGCTTTACTCGCGTCTAACGGAGGGAAAAATCGGCGAATTTTGAAAAAATCCGATGTTTAAGAAGCATTTAATATTTGCAAAACTGACAATGAGATTTTGATAAGAAATATACCACGAGAATTTTTAGGATTTTACAGAGGGATTCTTTTAAATATACAGTAAATTCTTTGGAATTGTCAAAAATCGACAATCTGAGAAGATTATTCTCGATTATTCGAGCCTCGTGGCTCGTTTTTATAGTTGTTGGCAATCGATAACTATAAAAACGAGCCCCAGGCCTCGAATAAACGTGTCTCCTCTTTCCAAATTGTCCATTTTTGTTTACAAGCCGAAGGAAAATTCGGGAGAATTTAGTGTACTTCGTAATCCGCAGCGCATTAAAATCGAACTTTTTTTAAAACACTAGACTCACTTTTTTAACAATTTATACAGCGTAGCTAGAGGACAATCAGGGAGAATTAACTGTATAGCTCGGCGTGTTTACGATTTATTTCCGATCTTTCGCGATCTCGAGCTGTCACGGAAACACTCTGCGGATTCACAGATGTCATCCGAGCGAAAAAATCGCCGAACGATATAAGGTTTCTCGAAAACCTCGCGGCGTAATGAATCTCTCGATTTTCAACGCACTCGGCACAATCGGACGTTCCAGCGCGGGTTGCTGGTTTCAGAAGTCAATGGAAGCATTCGAGCACGAGATATTTAACGCGAGAATGTTTGCGTTGCATAAATCCGTGAAGCGTTTAAAATTTATTTGCTGCTCGCGTCGTGTTATCGAATCTCGACAATATGCCATGAATTTTCCATCTGATAATTCGGCACTCCCGCCGCGGGTGCTCCTTTTTCGTTCGGCAGCCATCGATACGAATGTGCCGGAATTAATTCGGAGATGCAATCGGTTCTTCGGTAAATTTACAGAGTGTCCCATATAATTATGTTAACACCTGGGATGGGGCGATTCCTGAGGCCATTTGAAGTAACCTTTTCCTTGGCGAAAATGCAATCCGCGGCTTTGTTTACGAGTTAGTCATGAAAAACAGTGACCAATCAGAGGCGAGCTCAATACAGCGGCTGAGCCAACGAGCGGTCGAAGCCCAGTTCCACTGATTGGCTTGGCCGCCTAGCGCTAGGCGAGCTCGCCTCTGACTGGTTCGGTCGCTTAGCGCTAAGCGAGCTCGCCTCTGACTGGTCGGTCGCCTAGCGCTAAGCGAGCTCGCCTCTGGTTCGGTCGCCTAGCGCTAAGCGAGCTCGCCTCTGATTCAGCCGCCTAGCGCTAAGCGAACTCGCCTCTGATTGGTTCGGCCGCTCGCGCCAGCTGAACTGGGATTCAACCGCCTCGACCGCTGGCGCCGTTGGCTCGGCCGCCTCGACCGCTGGCGCCGTTGGCTCGGCCGCCTCGACCGCTGACGTCATTGGCTCGGTCGCCTCGACCGCTGCCGCCGTTGGCTCGGCCGCCTCGTGCCGGTTGAGCTGGGTTTCGACCGCTCGACCGCTCGACCGCTGGCTCGGTCGCCTCGCGCCAGCTGAGCTCGCCTCTCATCGGTCACTGTTTTTCGTTAATAACTCGTAAACGAAGCCATGGATTGCATTTTCGCTAAGGAAAAAGTTACTTCAAATCATCTCAGGAATAACCTCTTTGCGGGTGTTTAGATAATTATGGAACACCCTGTAGAAGAAACCGAAATATCGATAACGATTGCACATGCGTTTCTCTTTCTACGATTTTCTCGTGGCGATAGAAAACAGTAATTGGGTCGATGGAAACGCAGAATAGGGTAAGCGAATCAATTACCGTACCTCCTGTGATTACTGTGCCCTTACAATAATTTTACTTATATTTGAAAACAACATTATTAAATTGAAGATATTTAATTTTTTAAGTAACATTTGATCTGTAATTTTCATAGCCGAATCAAAGCATTAACTTTTTACAATACATTTATAATATAAGGCTTGTAAATGAAGATGAAAGAAATGCAGAAATTATGCTTTCTAAAATAAAAGAGTAAACTATTGTATTAACGAAACTTGTCTAAATTACAGAAAAATAATAATATGACCGACTTGTTAAATATATGTTTTTATTTAATGTAAATTCGGTAACTGAAACAAATTTACGTCTTGTTTCTATTAAAGTAGTAACCGGATTAAGTTTTTATATCTTTTCCGATGCGTTGATTACCAAGCAAAAACTCTCACTGCAAATATCGCGTTACATTCCAACCTTACTTTCCTTTTTCGCATAATAAGTTTTGCTAAATAATTTACTACAAAATATTTCATGTTCTTACATTTTTGTTATATAATTATTTACCTAGACTAGTCGCAGTAATTGAAGCACGATAATTGGATCAGTGTACAGAAATTGACACTCGATAATTAGATCATCGCACAGAAATTGATACACCATAATCAGATCAGTCATCACTCGGTAATCGACACACGGAAATTAACTTTTCATCTTTTTTAGGGCACGGTAATTTGCTCCATTTTTGCCAAGTATTTCGTATTGTTTATATATTTCTCTTACGAACAAATCCCTACTTGTATAAAGCACATCGACGTATAATTGAAACGTTTCGAGAAGTACGATATAGGTACAAAAAAAAATCTATTTAATTTGTCGAGAACTCCGGACGTCGCTTGAATGGGCACAGTAATTGATACACTTAACCTGGTACAATCAGGATCGAAAGAATGAAATACGAGACAGCTTCTGCGCCAAACAAATATTAAAAGGCCGCCGGTATTACGCGGAGTGTATTTCTTCTGTTAATAATTGAAAAAAATAATGAAATTTGTATAAATCATTCGAGTACGCATTTATTCAACGAGCCGGATAAAATTCCTCTTCAAGTGCAAGGATATAAATTACGAACAACGCGATAGTGGATAGCGTTGGTCGGCGAATGCAATCGGTTTCAACAAATTATGAATTATTTAATTAGACGTAATTGGCTTTTAATTGAAGAAACCGGAACAGAGTTACGGCAAAATATCTGCGAAGCAATTTCGCGATCAATGTCCCGGGAACGGTTGATTGAACTGAAACGAATAAGATCTGTTTCTTTCTTTTTTTTTCGTACTGATATTTAAAAGATTGCTGCCTTCGCTTGCTAATGATCCGAGTGAAGTGGTAAATACAAAGGTGCCGTTAATGTTTCGATATTTCCACAGATTTCGCTTATTTCGTCGCATTGGTCGTTTGGTAATTTTGTAAATGGAACACGAAAATGTTTAGAAGGAACCATAACAAATTAAGTATCGAAGGCATTTGTTTAACAATCGGCACTAATTGACTGATTTATATTTTTACCACGTTAAAATTAAAAGACTTGGTCCAATACGTTCCAAATTTTTCAACTTACGATTATCGAGATTATAATGATACATTCGTGAGAAATTTATTGAATAAACTATTCAATAAGTTCGATAAAAATCTGCATAAATGTATGCTCGTTTATTTTTCATAGCAACATAAAAATAGCCGCGCTTAGTGTTCCGTGAAACTAGTATTAATAAACGTGATAAAAACGTCTTGATTTGCGTAAAATATGATTGGCGATACACGATTATCGAGAAATAATCGAAACGAACGTGCCGGTTAATTTAGCATTCCGGATAATAGGACAATCTATTAAAACAGTTAAAACGGTTAAAATAATGCCCGAATCACTGAGAGCGTCTAATGAACATTAAAAAGAGCCGAATCGAAATGAAACCAGACCTTCTCCACTTCGTTAATGCCTGTACCAAATTAAACGTGAAATGAAGCTGCATATTAACGATACACAGAATTAGTCGATTCGACGGTATAATGGATTTCAGAGTTTTTGTATCTTAAAATTGTGAAGGCGCGTTTGCGTGATTTTACCGAAAACATTTATTCGAGCACGGCAATCAGAGTTGCGCAAAATGGAAATAAATGCAACATCGTTATTTTTACAAGCCAATCGAAGCTAGCCACTTGGAAAGCTCGCGTTAACAGTGCCTCGTTCGAGCCGACTTTGCGTTTAACAATTCTCTGGACGTTTCCGAACGCGCAGGTTATTTCTGACAGTGAAAATCAAATTTGTATTCGACCAATAAAATTTAAATGAAATTCGCGTTCAGTCGATTCGTGAACATTTCGAATGCGCATCTTATTTTTGACGATGAAAATCAAATTTCAATCGCCCCGGTGAAGTTCAAATCGAATTTGCATTTAGCTAATTTTTGTACGTTTCGAATGCGCATCTTATGTTTGGCGATGAAAATCAAATTTGAATCGCCGCGGTAAAGTTCAAATCGGATTTGCATTTAGCTAATTTTTGTACGTTTCGAATGCGCATCATATTTTTGACAATGAAAATCAAATTTGAATCGCCCCGGTAAAGTTCAAATCGGATTTGCATTTAGCTTAATTATTTTACGTTTCGAATGCGCATCTTATGTTTGGCGATGAAAATCAAATTTGAATCGCCGCGGTAAAGTTCAAATCGGATCTGCATTTAGCTTAATTTTTGTACGTTTCGAATGCGCATCTTATGTTTGGCGATGAAAATCAAATTTGAATCGCCGCGGTAAAGTTCAAATCGGATTTGCATTTAGCTTAATTTTTTTACGTTTCGAATGCACATCTTATTTTTGACAATGAAAATCAAATTTGAATCGCCCCGGTAAAGTTCAAATCGGATTTGCATTTAGCTTCATTTTTGTACGTTTCGAATGCGCATCTTATGTTTGGCGATGAAAATCAAATTTGAATCGCCGCGGTAAAATTCAAATCGAATTTGCATTTAGCTAATTTTTGTACGTTTCGAATGCGCATTTTATGTTTGGCGATGAAAATCAAATTTGAATCACCGCGGTAAAGTTCAAATCGGATTTGCATTTAGCTTAATTTTTGTACGTTTCGAATGTTCAGTTTCATTCGCGACAGTCGCGATGAAATTTTGACTCGACCCGATAAAATTGAAACCAATCTTGCGTTCATTGACTTCCGGAATATATTGCGCGCGCGGTTTATATTTAACAGACCGAACCGAGAATCCGACTCGTTCCGATCAAATTTAAATTAGAGTTTTGCACTTAATAATCTCGTTCAACATCTAGACCCCGCAGTTTACGTCTTCGCCGGCGAAATTAAATCTGACTCGGTTCCGGTAAAATTGAAATCGATCTTGCGTTCATTAACTTCCGGAACGTGTCGCACGCGCGGTTTATATTTAACAGACCGAACCGAGATTCTGACTCGCTCCGATCAAATTTAAATCAATTTTGCACTTAATAATTTCGTTCAACATCTAGAGCCCGCAGTTTACGTCTTCGCCGGCGAAATTAAATCCGACTCGGTCCCGATCAAATTGAAATGAATCTTGCGTTCATTAACTTCCGGGGCATTTCGAAACGCGCAGTTTATTTGTAACGGGCGAAATTAAATTTGAACCGTTTCAATAAAATTCATATGAATCTTACTTTGATATATATGTGTATATTTCTCTCTTTTTTTTCAACTGCTGCACGTACGGCATATTTGTGACGGGTGAAATTAAATTGAAATCGCACTCGTAAAACTCCAATCAAACTCGCGGGTTTAATCATTTCTTCGCAATTTCTGAACGTGCAATTTATTTATTGTTACGCTGGAAAACGAAGTTTGTAACGCGCCAGTAAATTGCCAAGCGATAAATGCTGCGAGTTGTCCGATCATTTGTCCTTTCGTTGTCCACAGAACCGGTGACGTCGATCGTCGGCGAGCCAGAGATGTTCATAAACAGGGGCAGCACGATGAATCTCACCTGCGTGGTTCGTCACAGCCCGGAACCGCCGACGGCGATCTACTGGACCCACGATCGCAAGGTATTGCATCCGGTGCAACGTATAATGTTTCAATCATTGCATGCTATCTGCGCGAAACCAAAGATTTAAGGGGCAATTCTCTGCTCAACTTTCGCGCAGCGGGATTTCAGTCCATTTTAATCGCTACGTTTAAATATTAATCTCTTGTCAGTTCGATCGAATTATTAACTATTCATATTGCACATTATTTACATATTACATAGCAAGTTATTAGCAAGATATACTGGGTGTCCCAAAAATGTCTCGCAATCCGGAAATGGTGGATTCCTTGGGTTATTTGAAGTAACTTTTTCCTTAGCGAAAATGCAAACCGCGACTTCGTTTACGAGTTATTAATGAAAAACACCAACCAATAAGAAGCGAGGTCTGCTGACGCGAGGCGGCCGAGCCAACGAGCGTAGCTGGGCTTCGCGCGCTCGTTCGACCGCCTCGACCGCTGGCGCCGTTGGCTCGGCCGCCCGCGTCAACAGATCTCGCCTCTCATTGGTCACTGATTTTCGTTGATAACTCGTAAACGAAGCCGCGGTTTGCATTTTCGCTGAGGAGAAAGTTGCTTCAAATGATCTCAGGAACCCTCCGTATCCGGATTACGAGACATTTTTGAGAAACCCTGTATATAAGGTATATATGTATATAAGGTATATATGTATATATGTATATGTTTGTTATATAACAAGGCATACAGCAAGATATTATTCACATGTTAAATTAGAAATTATCAATCATTTATATTGGATTTTATTTGCATATTATATTAGAAATTATTGCCTATTTATTTTAGATATCATTTACGTATTCCATTACAATGTATAAACTATTTATATTAGACAGTACTGGCGTACTATATTACAAACTATTAACTATTCATATTAGGTACGATTTACATATTATATTACAAGTTATTAAGTATTTATATTGGATATTATTTACAAATTATATTACAAATTATTAATTATTTATATTGAATATTATTTGCATATATTATTACCTGTTTCTAGATCTAGATCGAAAGAAGCAGGTACATAAATGTGCGAATAGAAATTGCTACTCAAACATTTGAATGAACCTGTTGATATAAATTTTTTTTCATAAATGATAAGAAATTTTTAATCATAAAGATAATATTTTTATATCCTCCGCTAGCCGCGAAGTGATGTACAAAAATAAAATTTATTTGAAGGTTAACAGTTTTTTACAGATACAAGTTCGTTTTTTGTCGGCTAAACGATGAAACATAACGTTTCACGCGGTCAGTTATTTTGCCGAAGTTTACTTAACACGAAAAACTGTTGAAATGAAAATGTTGAGTGACATAAACGCGCGCCGTGATTACATTGATTTGAGTTGGTTTGAACGGAATCCCGTGTTTTTCAACGGCGCTATATATTCGAAATGAAACCCGGTCGATATTTAATCAGCGCAGTATTAAATGCCGATGCGAAACTGTTCTATAGTAAATGGTTAACGACAAACAACTTTTAATCATCGTAGTTACGAAAGAACTCGTAATAAAACTCAGCAGTTAGCCGATCTGGTAATTAAGACCAACAATTTCAATCACGGACAAACATATATCGTTTCGATTATTTTCGACGCAGATTTTCCAAATTAAACTTTTGTAGATCGTACGCATCTTTTTGCAAATAAAATTCCGTTTGCGGGTTTTATTCGTCGTTTTGCAAATGTAATTCACTTCTCTGTACTTATTCGTAATAAAATCCATATTAAATTTAAAAATTAGATCAAAAGACATGGTGCTGTAAATATGTACACGAATTCATATTAAATGTAATAACTGAATGACAATTTATAAATATGTTTTATGAATTCGTATTAAATTTCGCAATTGAATGACATTTTATAAATACCTACATGAATTCATATTAAATATAATTAATGAATTGAAACGAATTTTGATCTGTGAAACAGTTAATTTTATTTTCTAAAAAATTAATATAATTTACAATCCAACGCGAAATCCTGTTTTAAAATTTTTAAATAAATATTCTAAATATTCTATCATAAGAGACAATCGAACAGAAATTAAGAAAACTGGCGAAAAGTCCAAATTCAGCCTCGACACATTTCTAAAGCTCTAGTGTTAATTAACCTTCAACTGCGGACACAGTTTGACAGACTCCGCTGTAAATATTATTGCTTACCAATGCGTTTTATTTTTTCTGCAATTTTAAGTTTCCTATAGCTATGAAATATTTCGCAATAAAAATGCGCGATAAATGTCACACTTAATTGCTGTGCAGAAAATTAATATCCAAATCATTTTATAAACAACATATTTTAGCGAGAGTCCGACAGACTCCTTGTCCGTATTATTATAACAAAGCCACTGTAACTGAATAATCCCAGATAAGTTGATAACAGGTTCGTATTAATTATCGTTGCAAATACAATAGTATTCCGAAGTCAAAATATCTATCTATATCAATTCTGTGGCCAATAAAACCCGTTCCGATAACAAGAGTTTCGCGCGGATGAAAGGAAGCAACGCGTTTTAAATAGTGACAGCGTACGAGTGAATTTCGCAGAGAACCACGCGGAAACGCAGAACAATCGGCATCGGGATCACGGTGCGTGGGCGGCAGCGGCGACACGCGTGCAACCGATGACGATCGCGGTTGAAGAAATCCCGAAGTAAAGTGGAACGGGGGCGTGCATGGTCGCCAGCACGGTTATCGATCACCATTAGCGTGGACGAGCGGCTGACGTTAATGCGGAACTCGAAATCGGGGGAATCATCAGGATTTTTGCGTCGTCGCGCCGAACCGCGCCGAACCTTGCCGAGCGGCGGCGGTGCCGAGCCGAGTCGAGCCGCGCCGCGCCGTGCGTCGTCCGTGTCGAGTCGAGCCGAGTCGAGTCGAGCCGCGCCACGCCGTGCGACGTCGGCGTCGAGCCGAGCCGAGCCGTTCCGAGCGGAGTCGAGCCGTGCCGCCGATTTTCGTCCGGCAGTAACGCGTGTCACCGGGAAAACGACCTATTAATGACACGGCGGTAATGACGTTTCGCCGATAACTCGGACGAATTGAATTTGTAACGGGAAAAGTTTCCCAAGCCCCGCCTCGGCCGCGTCTCTGACGGGCGGCGCGAGGGGGACGCTAACGAGGGTGGGGGGGAATGAAATTTTCCGCGTCGCTGTGTACGTGAGTTATGAACATTGTTCGCCCGTTACCTTCCAAGTAGCCGGTATCGGCCACTTGATCGCAGAACGTCTGCTAACTCGATTGGACGGTTGTTTCGGAAAAACTATGGCAAGGTTAATCCTCCTGCGGTGTTCATAGAAACTTCTGGTGGCGATGTCCGGGTCATGTAGACCATATGGTTTCAATGCAAGCGCTTAACTCCTTGCAGTACCATTATATTCACGGTTACAATGATTAAATGTTTTTCGAGTGTAATAATTTCTTGGGGGAGAACAAAATTGATATTTATGGTATGTCTTCACTTTAGCGCTTGAATATTAATGTCGAGGGAACAGAATTTGATTTCGCATTTAAAAAACGGAATAATATTCTTAACAGGTACTTAACGGGTTATTTTATTATACGCGATTTAATGCTAATTTAATTAATTTCATTGACGGAAAAGAAATGTTTCCATTACAAGCAGAATTGTTCTTCGTAATTTTTGCTGACGTAGAAAAATATGTCAGGACAATTTTGTTCAGTTCAAAGTTGAGAACATCATGTTTCAGGTATTTTTTTTCTCAAGATAATTTTTTTCAAGTATTGGAGGTCATCGCTATTTTTTTGCACATCAACCCCTATTTTTTATAACGCAGCACTATGGTTCACATCGAGGCGAATTCAACGACCTCTGACACTATGACCTTTAAACGACCTTTAAGAAATAAGGGTCAATGTGAAAGACGCATGACAAACGTTATTTTTATAAAACGCATTTCCCTTCGCACCCTGAATTTCTCAGTACACACGATGCAAAGCAAATGAAGAATATTCTGGAGATCGCAAAATTTGCATAATGTTATGAAAAGATATGTCGCATATTTTGCGGAGTCCACGAAATCATAGCGCGTTATTTGAGCGAACGCGCTGAACTGTTTGTCGAAAAAATACCCAACTTTACTATTCGCGATATTTTTCTGGCCCAAGCATCGAAGGTATTCGGTCAAATATTTTTCTCACATCCAAGTTTGAGGGCTGTTTTCATCCCTTCGATATGACGATTGCCGATAAAAAGAATACGTGTCAAATATTTCTCCGAGATCTGGTTTCCGGCAAAGTTTCATCGGCGACCCGCCTCGAATCCTGAAGAGACTTTTCGAATAGTAAAAATCGCATCGCGGCCCGAGGAATCCACGAGTGATACATCTGTTTAACCTGCTTCCATAGAAAATCGTCGAAAAATTCATAAGTCGTTGTTCCTTCCAATTACGATTTTTCCAGGTTAAGAACGATCTCGGCCGATTCCGAGCAGCTTTAAACTTCTTTCGCAGTTCGTCCTTCGGAGTAGTATCCCCGAATTAAAGAATCGTTGTTGTTCGACTTTTGCTTAACCAGTTATTATGTTACAGAATATTATCGCCGACAGTTATTTATTTACTCAACTTCGCGGTGAAACGGCAACGTTTTCTGTTACGACGAGCATACTCGTCAAAATCAGCCAACTGGTTCAGCCAAGTAAATAAATAAGTGTTCACGATAAAATTAGAAAATAGAACAGTCATTTCGTTACAACTTCATTCTATAGTATAACAGCCATTTGCATACAGTTTTCAACGTGATTAACCCCTTAGTGCACAGTTTTTTTTGAAAAGTCGGCCAAAATAATCAATTTTTTTTCATGTAAAAAAGCACAATTTAGAACGTTGTCTTGGCAAGAAAATTACAGAAATACAAAAATAATCAAAATTTTTATTGCAATTTTGGATTTTGATAACATTGCAGAAAATAGTCGAATATTGTAATGTTACACGCGCATCGACTTTTTTTACCTTTCTTTTCGAATTATTTTGTGATTACGGAAAGTAAACTTGAGTATATTGGATATTTATACAATTGGTATGATTTCTAATTTTCAGAATATTACTATTATTATTATTATTGTTATTGTTATTATTATTATTATTATTATTATTATTTTATTTTATTTTACATTATATTTTAGTAAAATATATATTGAAAAATGAGCGACTCAGAATCTGAATATGAATACGCTGTCGGAAAGCGGCTTACAAGGAAGAGATAAGTCGTAAGTGATAAGTAGAAAAAGGATATATTTTATACTTGAATAAGTAAGTGTTATAGCTTACAATCCCATGTAAATGATAAATATCAATAAAACGATTGTTTTTTTTTGCTTTCACATTGTTATTTTCAATTCTCGATCGCATTCGAGTGTGAAAAATTATAGCAACATAAAGTACAACGCCGCTCGAATTATCTCGAGTGTGCACAGTTTGGCCAGTTTAGCGCGCTCGAGTTAACTCGAGCGTGCACGTTAAGGGGTTAAAACAGCTACTGGCTCAAGGATTATAGTTTTAATACACTGAATTCCATTATTCGACGTTCGTCGCGATACACGGCTGCAATATTATTTCCTGCATTCATTACGAACACTGCAGTGAATAAAAATTCGAGAAATTCTCGGAGCATCGAGCTTCGATAAACAATTTCCACCGTGAGTATGGATTATCTTCTCACAGGATTACAATCAACGTCGCAGTCGCGCGTTGCGAACAAATTTCACGATCCATTGAAACACGGCGCGAACGCTTTCGCATTATATTTCTTTACCGTAGATCGAACGACGATGCTTCATACGGGGGAAAATTATTCCGTGCATTCGCACCGAATTCATCGAGATCGCCGCCAATCCGTAGAATCGTCTGCAGCAGCTACGGAACACGATTTCCGTCGCGACTGCAACAGCTGGTGCGACGCGTGCACCTCGGACAACATAAAATTAGCGCGACGCGAAAGGTGTTAACGACGAATATCAAGTTGGTATCGGCGAACGCGCCCGGGAACGAATAAATTCGCGGACGGAAATTATTCGAGCCGCAGCTTAGGAAATGCATTATTCAATTATTTCCCCCAAAGAAGTTGTTAGTATGCTTTCAGCGCGCCGCCCGCGCCTTCCCGCCCCCCTCGGCCCCGTGTCTTTACAAATTTACGTCCTCGCTGAATGTTGATTGCGTTCGAATTTCAGAAAACTTGCCGGCCGCTTTGCCAACTTCTCGCGGAAAGTGCTCGCCGATGTCCCATTGAATTTCTCCGGGCTTCCGTTCCGGCGATCCTGTTTTGTAACATCGATACCGCCGATTAGCGTCGCCGCCCCGTTATCGAATTCATTATCGAACTTCCGCCGCTAACTAACCATTGTGCAGGGCTCTCTGCGGCCACGCGCGATGTCTTTGCAACGAAAACCTGGTCAAACAGAGACGCCGGAGCCGCGGCGGAGAGCTCTCTCGCGACAGGCATCTTACACGGCGCTCTCGGTTTAAGCCTCCGTCCTCTCGGAACAACCGGTCCGAGATTTTGCTTACATCGTAACTGGCTTCATCGGACTTCGAGCTGCCTCCGCCGGTCGACGAAGCGGTGGTCAGAATGCACGTCCGTCGTCGTCGTCGTCGGAGTTTTGGAAAACATTCGCTTTGGTAATTCGACAAGTTTCTGTCCGAACGATTCTCTGCCCTACTCTCTTGGTAATCCGGTGAATCTCTCTAGTCGTTCGGATCGGGAGACACGGCCATAACCCTCGGCGGCATTGTCCGGGAAAATTGGGACATCTGTGTTTCGAAAATTAAATTGAACCACGGCCGAGATTGGAAAGGAGAATTACGCGCGCCGCGCGACGCCAAGAATATTTTATACCGTCGGTTAACTTTTACACCGGCTTCCAATTTGTTGGTTAAATAAGAGTTTCGCGGAGCTCGAATCGGAGACCGGCTGGCTTCCATTGTTATTTAAGGAAACGTAGCAGCTGCGATCCCTGAAATATTTCCGGCTCGCAAAGTAATATTAGCCCGCGCGAAAATTGTTTGAGCTGGGAAAACAGGATTAAGTTAAAAAGCTGAAAGAGGAGGTAATGAGAGAGAGAGAGAGAGAGAGAGAGAGAGAGAGAAAGATATAGAGAGAGAGAAAGAGGGAGAGAAAGAGAGAGAAAGAAAGAGAGAGGAAAAGAGAGTAAAGGGAGGGATTGGAAATAAAAGTAGCACCCTTAAAAATCATTTCATTACACTCGCGTTTGCGCGGAAAAAGGTCAAACTCGTTGGGCGAGTGGTCAAATACTTTTGATTACCAGCGTGCATGCACGCCGAATACGTAATAATACTACGCCTGGATAAAAGTATTCGAACACCTTTTAAAACGCGATAATCGTTTTAAAACTGAACTCTAAATGACTTGAATTTGTTTGGAGATGTCAGAGAGGAACCAGCGTTACCGTATAATGACTAAAATATCTTTTTTTTTTAACTTTGCCATCACTTGGAACGACAAAAGATCACGTTAATAAAACATATCACGTTTTTTCGACTGTTTCATCCGAGCCTGTGAGAATTTAAAAAATGCATTATCTAGAGATAACTTGCACACGTGCTGAAAAGCTTTCATTGTAATCGGTTGACGCATATTTAAGCTACAGGCATTGAAGGATGCGAAAATTACCGGTTTTCGGTTGAAATTCGTGAAAAACGCTGCTTTCGCGTGCTTCAAACGCGAACAGCTCGTAAGAACGTAAACCGATTTGAGCAAAACTGTTCAGCACGCGTGCGAGCCACCGAGATTTTGCAAAACGCAATTTTTTAAATTTTCGTTATAAGCTCGGATGAAAATGTCGAGAAGACTTGAAATTTTATAATTTTGCTCGTCGCGTTCGAGGACGGTAAAATTAATGGAAAGCGTTTTAATCGCACGGCAAGCTTGATCGCTGCGGCATCACCGAAAAATTCGCGTCGCTTCGTTCGATCTGAGAAATAGGTATTCGAACGCTTTTTGCCGGGAATCGTATTCCTTTGTCCAACGGACAGCCGTTCGACTTTACCCGGCCCGATTATACGCGGACAGAACACGACGACGGTCGCCTCGCTTATGCGACCGTTTGAAGGTTTTATTCCGGTCGGCCCTTTCCCGTAAATGACTAGCAATTAATTTAGCCGGCGGAACTCGCGAAATAGCGATTGTGAAAATTGAATTTGAATAAATAAAGCCCGGGACAATTCGTGCGCGCGGCCACCGGGCATGTTAAAACCGCAGATATTGACGTTTTACCGTACATTAATCATGAAAGAGTGACAGAGGCCCTTTGAATATAAATCGAAATTATTCCCCGGCCGCGAGGACAAAGGGAAAAACAATGCTACCGGTCTCTCTATAACAATGCGACGTACGTATCGCACGGTGACCGATGTTATGCAACCAATCGAAACCGTTACAATATTTATTGTAACGCTCGCGTGCGTCGGCGATGCATTGGTAATTATTAATACATCACGCAGCGCCGCGCCGCGCCGCGCCGCGGCGTGCGGCGAGCGGCGAGCCGCGGGGCGGGGTGGATCGGGGGCGCGGGAACGTTGCGCGACTACGAACGAGGTCAGAAAATGTGCGCGAAAGGCTCGATACAAGATTATCGCGGAACGAGTCACGCGACGCTCGTGGCGGCCCATTGTACGCGGGAGAGAGATTAAAAAGCGGCGGCTTAATCGGGGGAGATTCAAAAATTGTCCAACCCCTCGGCTCCGAATATTCTATCCGGCCGCGTGGCCGCGCGGCCGAAAGCGTACTCGACGAAATTCCGTCGAGGGGCCATTACTCGACTATTCCCACATACATATTTTCGCGGAGAAGAGCCGAGCCCGGTTCCCGCTGGTTTCCGCCGGTTTCCGCCGGTTTCAACCGGTTCCAGCCGGTCGTCGCGGGCGCCACGAATTTCACCGCACCCTCGACAACTCGGCATTTCCGAGGACTCTGTACGCCCCGGGCAATGAATAAAACTATCTATTCCCACTATTCGGGCTCACTCCCCCCTCGCCGCTCCCCCTCCCCATTGTGCGCCACTCCCGGCCCGATTCCTCCCTGTTACTTTTTCCTTTCAATTTCTCGCGCGTGCCCCCCTTTTGTTCCCCGTCTTCCTCCCCCTCCCTCTTTAACTTCCTCCTCGGCGTCCCTTATCTCTCCTCCCCGCGCCCCCCTCCGCACCCCGCCGCTGATTTTCTCTCATTCCCTCCACTTTCCCCATCCAGCTGCATTGTCTTTCCCTCCGTCCTCCTTGAGAGTGTCACTCCTCTCTGGCAGCTCCCGCTTTGTGTACCACCGCGTCTGTCTTTACAATTCGCCGGGCGTCCACTGTCTTTCACATTTTTACTCCCGTTCTACCTCGCGCCCATTATCTCCGTCACCTTCCTTACAACACCCTCACTTTTCCGCTATCCTTCAGCATCGCACACACAATTTTCCAGCAGCGTCGCCGTTGCGCCGCGCGAGGCGGCTCCGAGCGGCTCCGAGCGGCGCGCCTACACCCTCCTCCCCAGGCCTCCCCCGTCATCCACACCCCTTCCGCCCTCTCGTTTTCATCTTTTCTATCCGCCCCACGGCCCCGACCAACCCTCGCGTCTATCGACTCCGCCGGAGTAGTCTCTCTCTCCCTCTCTCTTTCTTTCTCTCTTTCTTTCTCTCTCTCTCTCCGTGTCGCTTCTTTGTCACGCCGCGTCGCTTCCGCTCTTCTTCCGCCCCTCTGTTATTTATCTCGCCTATCCACCCTCTTCAACCCTCCTCCACCACCACCACCCCGCAGCAGCCGCCGCCGACGACGTCGCCGTCGCCGACGTCGTCGTCGTCGTCGTCGTCGTCGTCGTCGTCCCACAGTGTATCAGCGTGTCTCTTCCGTCTCTTTCCCATCCCTCCCAGCAGACAGTCAACACCTGCGCTACACACCCTGCCTCTTCTACAACCCCCCTCCCGCCGGCCCTCCATCGCCAACCTACCACCTTCACCTTTATTTCCATCTCTGTGTCCGCCCTCGTCCGTGTGCGCCGGTGCGCGTATGTTTTTTTTTCAGCCCCTCAAGGGACTACTATTTTTCGACCCTTCTCCAGCCATTCTCTTCCCTTTTCGTCGTCATTTTTTGTCTTCCGATTATTCCCTTTCTCCAACCTCCCTCCCCCGCCTGCCGCCCCTCGCCGCCTTCCCCGTCCCGCCTTCCACCGCTTCGAAAGCGCCGGATGAAACCGGGTTCTCTATTTTCGCCTCCTTCCTCGGCCGCTCGTTCGTTCCTTTTTTTCGCCCGTTTTCAGGAAACGCGCGGATTCGCCGCAACCCTCGTTCCCGACCCTTCAACGATCCCGTTCGTTCCTGCCGCGGCAATAATAGCGTTCGATTGGAAAATAAACGTTCGTTTACCGCGGTCGGAGCCAGCCAGGTCCCCCCTCCCCCCACCCTCCTCTGTGTTTCGTGAGCCTGATATACGCGGCCCGTCCCCGTCGACGCTTCGTTTTCACTTCCTCGGCAGCGCGCGCTCGTTATTCTCCCTTACCGGGGGTTCCGATATATCGCCGCG
Organism: Megalopta genalis; assembly: GCF_051020955.1. NCBI lineage: Eukaryota > Metazoa > Arthropoda > Insecta > Hymenoptera > Halictidae > Megalopta > Megalopta genalis. The sequence goes on from NC_135013.1 coordinate 9,938,513, forward strand.
CCGCTATTCAATAAGGCAATGAATCAATTAGCGGACAAAAGAACTGCCGCCGTTGTTCTTGTTTCTCCGGATCGTCTTTCTCGCCTTCCCGAACGCCTGTTACTTCGTCTTCCGCTGCGGTTGTTCTCGTTTCGGCGACCGGCGAGCTCCTTCGTTGTTGCTATGTTTCTTGCCAGCATAGTTGCTCCCCGACCAACAACCTTTATCTCGCTCTCTCTCTCTCTCGCTCTCTCTCCCGCACGTTCTTTCGCGCTCTCCCTATCTCGCGCTCTCTCTCGCGCGCTCTCTCTCGCGCGCTCTCTCTCTCGCACGCTCTTTCGCGCTCTCCCTATCTCGCGCTTTCTCTCGCGCGCTCTCTCTCTCTTACGATCTCTCTCTCGCGCTCTCTCTCTCTTACGATCTCTCTCTCGCGCTCTCTCTCTCTTACGATCTCTCTCTCGCGCTCTCTCTCTCGCGCTCTTTCTCTCTCGCGCTCTCACTCTCTCACTCTCTCACTCTCTCACTCTCTCGCTCTCTCGCTCTCTCGTTTCACTCTCACTCTCCTTATCGCTCTCTCTCTCGCTCTCTCTCGCTCTCTCTTTCTTTCTCCCTCGCTCTCTCTCGCTCTGTCTCGCTCTCTCTCTCTCTCCCTCGCCCTCTCGAGAAGGTTGCACACCTCGCGCAGACCGTGGCCGATCTAATAGACACGTGCGAAATATTAGGTCTAGGAAGTTCCGAAAACTTTGTTTGCGCGGGAATCGCGTTTGTCATTCCATTACTGTAATACCTTGTTTTCTTGCCTCGGTGTCTTGCCCTCTTTTTCTTCGGACACGGACCTCTGGTCCGTGTATGTATGTACATTGCTTCTTTTTTTTTCTATCTTCGCTCCACCGAAGAAGTTTCTGCCGCTGTTCGAAAACAGTCGTTGAACGAATACTCGCTCGAACTTGTAACCGGGTACTGCATATTTTCTGTGCAGTAAAATGTGGAGGTTTAGATTATTATTTAACTGCTTAACGTATGTACCATTTTCTTCGCGGTTACTGCGATTGGAAATTTTTCGATTGCAATCATTTCTTAGAAAGGAAGGAAAATTGATGCTTATCGCGTGTGCCTTTTTACTTAAATGCTTAAATATTGATGACAAGAGATTAGAATTTTTTATTCGAATTTTAATAAATAGTTTTCAATAGTAGTTTGCAATTTTAATAAGTTATTCCTCGAGATTTTCATGACGAGTCGAACTCGTCAAAGTGCGGCAAGGAGAAATAAAATAATAAAATTTAATAAAATTTAAGGAGAAATATCGCGATTACTCGGAGAAACTAAATGAGTTCGTTTGAATGATTATTTCAATGAAACATTATTTGCCATTTGGAGGTTCATATGGAAGGCAATAAATAATTGCTTGTTACTTATATAGATTCGAACGAATGATTGAACATAGCACAATTTAGTTTTTATTCAGAAACGCAGTCTCAATTGTTACGTATCAATTATCATTTAATTGCTTATTGTTGTTTATTCGGCACTACGCGTCGAGCACACGTCATTGTCCGGAAACAATGGTCGCGTGTTCACGAAGTTTTTCAATAATAATAAATTTAAATTAATATTTGCCAAACAATAAACAAAAATGGAAACAGAAATTGCTTGTCATTTGTTCATCGCGTAAATCCGTGTAAAAAATGATATTTTATCAACGAGATATCGTTCGTATTATTATATATAAAATTATTTATTATTTGTCTCTCCCTAAAATCCAATTAAAAAATAACGTTTTATTGACAAATAAGAAGTGATATATAATTTCTTTATGGAATTATTTAAACAACTTTTTAATTGAATAAAAAAATTCAGTTATTATTTGGAAATGAAATATGAATTTTACTTGGAACTTGTTATTTATTATTTAAAATGTAATTTGCCCAATACTGAATCGAAACGCGAAACAAAGCAGACGCACAGCGAGTCACGAAAATATGTGAACGTTAATGTAACTTTGACTTCTATGCCATATATTTCAATGAATATACATTTAAATATGCAGTGGAACGCATTTTTAGTTAATTTTTCCCATATTGCATTAATATTAGCGGGTAAATGAGCCAAAAATGTAATTTAAATTTACAAATTCCTTCTTTAGATGCATTAACAAGGAAAAATAACAAATTATATTTACACGTGTTTTATACATGATCGACCATCTTCATAAAGTGAATTCGATCGAAGAAGTTGCAACAAAAAAAATACATACTATAAACAAATCGTAAAATCGTGTAAAACAGTGATATAAAACGAGATCGATCATAAATAAAAAATAATTTTTACAATGTCAAATTTCTTGAGACATATTGTTAAACAATCGAGATATAAAACTAGTAATAAAAGTTAAAAAGAAAAAGATTTATTTTTACAACTTTTCCATTTAATTTTACGAGGCGTTCGAATATGTGGTATGAAAATTCGATGTCTTTTTTATATTTTTTCAATTATGTATAGTATATTTCTATATTCTAGTTATATACTAGAATATAATAATTATATACTACATTTCGTTTTATACTAAATCGAATGGTTTTTGTATTTTGGCATTTATATGCTCTACTTTACTATACCGTAAAGAATTTTTTCCCTCCGATGTATATTTATTTAAATATATATCCGTAGAAGTATATTCTAGTTATATACTATACTATAACAATTATATACTACATTTCGTTTTATACTAAATCGAAAGGTTTTTGTATATTTTGGCATTTATATGCTCTACTTTACTATACCGTAAAGGATTTTTTCCCTTCGATGTATATTTATTTAAATATATATCCGTAGAAGTATATTCTAGTTATATACTATACTATAACAATTATATACTATATTTCGTTTTATACTAAATCGAAGGATTTTCGTATTTTGGCATTTATACGCTCTACTTTACTATAGAATAAAGAATTTTTTTCCTTCGATGTATATTTATTTAAATATATATCCGTAGAAGTATATTCTAGTTATATACTATACTATAACAATTATATACTATATTTCGTTTTATACTAAATCGAAAGATTTTCGTATTTTGGCATTTATATGCTCTACTTTACTATATCGTAAAGAATTTTTTCCCTTCGATGTATATTTATTTAAATATATATCCGTAGAAGTATATTCTAGTTATATACTATACTATAACAATTATATACTATATTTCGTTTTATACTAAATCGAAAGATTTTCGTATTTTGGCATTTATACGCTCTACTTTACTATATCGTAAAGAATTTTTTCCCTTCGATGTATATTTATTTAAATATATATCCGTAGAAGTATATTCTAGTTATATACTATACTATAACAATTATATATACTACATTTCGTTTTATACTAAATCGAAAGGTTTTTATATTTTGGCACTTATATGCTCTACTTTACTATACCGTAAAGAATTTTTTCCCTTCGATATACATTTATTTAAATATATATCCGTAGAAGTATATTCTAGTTATATACTATACTATAACAGTTATATACTATATTTCCTTTTATACTAAATCGAAAGGTTTTTATATTTTGGCACTTATATGCTCTACTTTACTATACCGTAAAGAATTTTTTCCCTTCGATGTATATTTATTTAAATATATATCCGTAGAAGTATATTCTAGTTATATACTATACTATAACAATTATATACTACATTTCGTTTTATACTAAATCGAATGGTTTTTGTATTTTGGCATTTATATGCTCTACTTTACTATATCGTAAAGAATTTTTTCCCTTCGATGTATATTTATTTAAATATATATCCGTAGAAGTATATTCTAGTTATATACTATACTATAACAGTTATATACTATATTTCCTTTTATACTAAATCGAAAGGTTTTTATATTTTGGCACTTATATGCTCTACTTTACTATACCGTAAAGGATTTTTTCCCTTCGATGTATATTTATTTAAATATATATCCGTAGAAGTATATTCTAGTTATATACTATACTATAACAATTATATACTATATTTCGTTTTATACTAAATCGAAAGGTTTTTGTATTTTGGCATTTATATGCTCTACTTTATTATATCGTAAAAAATTTTTTCCCTTCGATGTATATTTATTTAAATATATATCCGTAGAAGTATATTCTAGTTATATACTATACTATAACAATTATATACTACATTTCGTTTTATACTAAATCGAAAGGTTTTTATATTTTGGCACTTATATGCTCTACTTTACTATACCGTAAAGAATTTTTTCCCTTCGATATACATTTATTTAAATATATATACGTAGATGTATATTCTAGTTATATACTATACTATAACAATTATATATACTACATTTCGTTTTATACTAAATCGAAAGGTTTTTATATTTTGGCATTTATATGCTCTATTTTCATATACCGTAAAGGATGTTTTCCCTTCGATGAAATATTTATTTAAATATACATATGTCGTAGAACTCAAAATTATATCAGCGTTCGAATACTTTCGTGACCCACCGTACGTATTAGAGATCTCGCGAAGCATTTGCAATTAACGTCTTGGACACGGACAAAGCTGGAATAGATGTTGCGACAGGTGTATACGAGACTTTGCTCTTAAAACTTCACGGTCTTCGGAAGCACGAAGATCGAATCGCCAACAGTTGCATATACGAAGACGCATCGTCCGGGAAGTAAGAGAATAACACGTTCCGCTTGCTATGCACCCGGAACCGGTATAGTCTTTTAAAATATTTCTGCAAATGTTGCAGATCGATGTTATGCCTTCGGCGCAGTAACATCGTGTCTGACGGATGTTGCGTTCGTCGTATAAGCCAATCGGCGGGAGTTTCCCGAGCAGCTAACATAAAACACGTAAGCAAAATATAAATCGCAATTCATCATCCACCGGCACGGCTGAAAGATAGTATTTACGGTTTCCGTGGCTTTTATGCCCGTGTACTGAAAATCGTCAGAGGATTCCGCGAATCTACTATCGGCTCTCGTATTCCGCGCAATAAATCCTTTCGTACATCTTTTTCCGCGACCATATTTAAAGAATAAAGGTAACCGGCAGCGCGACAATTTTTCATCGTCGGACAGCAGAGTGTTCGGCGAGCTAAAGTTCAAAACGGTGGAAACATCGAGGAATGCGGCTGCATTCACTTATTACATACTTGTTAAATTCATCGGAAATCTTGGAATTGACGCAGCTTCTTGTCACGTTGCACAAAGATCCGCGATCGTCTTATTGTATTATATAGAATTATCTATAACATTGAAACGGTGATCGCGATGATATAAACTATTTTATTTCCTGTTTTAGATTATCAACATAAAATATTTATCTCGCGCTTTGGCCGCTGTGATTGTCACAATTAATTTATTTTATTCATTGAAATATTATGTCCTGTTCGATATACTATTTCATTTGAATTGTGAAGGATTTATTATTTAACCAGTTAGCTGTGGCGCCTCCTTTCCAAAGCTGTTAAAATATTGGCTAAAAATAGCGGTTTTATTTTGTAAAATTAACAATTTTATTACTGATATCTACTTATTCATTTGACATTGACATATGCCACATAATAAACGAAAAATGCAGGAAAAATCATATTATATTTATTATATTATTATTTATTATATATTACATTTATAATAATATAATATTATATTTATAATAATATAATATAATACTATATTTATTATACTATTTATTATACTTATTATATTTATAAAAATTAAACATCCAAATTGCTGCTATAGGGTGGTATTCATCAAAGCAAGGAACGATACAAAATGGCGCTTTGCACGTCGAACACCAATTCGTGAATTATTCATACAATTATTCATATTTGTTATTAGCTTGTTTTTTATTCAGGCCTCAAAATATTCTAAACATCTTGAAATTGGAAAATATATTTTTGTTATCACTAAAATTACAATTTAAATAGCCGATGGTCACTATTTACGACGAGTATACTCGTCGAACACAGCTAACCGGATAAAATATCGTGCTAAAATAGCAAATAATTCCTCTAGAAATATTATCCAGCTCCGATCGTAACATTTCGATCGTTTCGCGTAAAGTGTCGGAACGTTTATTTCGAATTAAAGGGACTGCGGCGGCACGGAGAGGGCGTCAAGGAATGTTTAGGGCGGCGACACCGCAGGGGGTTAATTTGGTCTACGAGCTCGGCGACGGCGCAACCGTGCGGAATGATCGAATCGTTGGCCAGCCGATCCGGCTCGTGAATCAATTTTTTAATCACACAATTACTCGCGGTGTCTCCCGGCCGTCTATCCCCGGCCGTCGGTCTCCGATACCGGCGCGGCGACCCTCCCTGCCTATTACGACCATCGTCGCTTCGTTAAACTTCTGCTGGAACTCTGGCCAGTGTTATTCTTATTTGCTGCGTCCCTTTCGCGCTTCCCGCCGATTATTCTCCATCGGACGACCGTAACTTCGCCGCCGCTGTCTGGTCCTTTATTCTCGAACGATCACCCCCTGCGCTGACATCCACCGCCCTGGAACGAATGAGAAATTGTTATCACCGGCCGATAGTCCCTTCTGAGCGCTGCAACTTTCGTCCAACGATTTTTCTCCCGTGCGTCACGGTTTAGGAAATATTCGATGGTCGCGAGGGACATTTTTCAACGTTTAAACAATACGCGATTTTCGGCGATCGTTGGCGCCGAACATTATCGCTCTTGCTTTCCGCGAATCTCGATTTCCGGATTGTCTCTTTCGTGTTTCCAATCAATTCTCCGCCCCGAAACCAATTCTCCTGTCCGACAAACTTTCTGTTACGAGAGAAAATTTATTGTAAAGCGCGTTTCTTTTTTCTTTTTCTTTTTTTTAGAGCGATGGAACTTTCGGTAGGATTATCTGTCGTTCGACAGCTGGTGGATAACAACGTTTTTTTAACATTTCAGTTCTGTAAGCTTCGGCAAATGGAAAGAGCGAAGCCACGAGAACGTTTACAATTTCTGCGGAAATTGATTTCCAGAAACGGTGTTCTGTTCGCCAAATAATAGTACAAATAAAACTGAACATGTTCTTTCTCTTTCGTTGACAGACATTCTACCGTATGCGTACATAACGATTCAACAGATGTCGCGAATATCGAACTTTCTTCGGAGATTTATTTATGGTTTAGTATATACAATTCAGTTTCTATTGTTACGCGGATTCCAGCCGCGTTCCAGCCCCATTGGTTTTGGAGACAGTAAACAGACTATAAACATTTTTATCTTCTCATGTAATGCAGAATTTGGCAGATGAATTGTTTCTGAAATGTAATATCCGTATATAACTACTATTTGAAAAAAATTTGCCAAATTCTGTATTACGTGAGAAGATAAAAATATTTAGTGTTCCATAATTATGTTAACACCGGGAAAGGGTGATTCCTGAGATCATTTGAAACAACTTTTTCCTTAGCAAAAATTCAATCTGAGGCATCGTTCACGAGTTATTAACGAAAAACTTTGACCAATGAGAACCGAGCACGCCTAGCGCTAGGCGGCTGAGCCAATCAGCGGAATGAGCGTCGACCGCTCATTGACTCGGTCGCCTCGCGCCAGCTAAGCTCGCATCTCATTGGTCACTGTTTTTCGTGAATAACTCGTAAACGAAGCCGCGGATCGCATTTCAGCAAAGGAGAAAGTTACTTCAAATGACCGCAGGAATCACCTCTTTCCTAGTATTAACATAATTATGAAATACTCTGTCTAATCTATTTACTATTAAAAAATCTATTTTTCCGCAGCCCTGATCTTCAGATTGTTTCTTCCGTTTGAAAATATTATCACTAGATTGTGGTTTTCATACATTTACAACAAAATTGCGTGGTTGCAATTTAAACTAGGAGAAAGATTAAAAGTGTGTTTAAAAATGTCACTGTCTTAGTTTTAAGCTACTAAAGTGATTAAAGAAAGATATTATTACAAAGGTATTATTAATAAAGATTAACACTATTATTAATAAAGTATTATTAATAATGATTAATACTAGTATTAATAGAGTATTATTAGTAAAGATTAATACTAGTATTAATAAAGTATTATTAATAATGATTAATACTAGTATTAATAAAGTATTATTAATAAAGCTTAATACTAGTATTAATAAAGTATTATTAATAATGATTAATACTAGTATTAATAAAGTATTATTAATAAAGCTTAATACTAGTATTAATAAAGTATTATTAATAAAGATTAATACTAGTATTAATAAAGTATTATTAATAAAGCTTAATACTAGTATTAATAAAGTGTTATTAATAATGATTAATACTAGTATTAATAGAGTATTATTAGTAAAGATTAATACTAGTATTATTAAAGTATTATTAATAAAGATTAACATACTATTCAGTTTCTTCTCTCTCGCAATTAATTCAATTAATTTTTATTTTGCATAAAAAAATCCGCACTTCAATTATCACGTAGAAGTTTTATATCGCATCATAATCGACTTTCTCGTCCATCATACTTCTTCCAAGTTCCATAGTTTAAGTCGTGTTCGATGCAAAAAATGAGAGTAACTTGATGATACTTCGCGTATTTTCAAACGCTTTTCTATCGTTACGCGGATTCCAGCCATTGCACTCGAGAATGTTATCGCTCTTCCTTTCCTCAAATCGCCGTCTTCTATTTTATCACGTTGCAATTGCACGCGTAGGCGGCACGCAATTGCTTAGTTTCATCAATTACCTTATGGCAACCGGAAGCTCGCGGTGTCTCAGGATTTTCCACTTTAGCCTTGATCACACACAACCATTGTTTCCTGTGCATCGCAGACCTCCGAGTGCATTTGTTCTTCGTCAATATTATCATCCGGAATCCTCAGGATTAATACACTTAACTTGTTATATCCGGTTGTTTGTTTTGTCGGACGTGTACGTTAATCAACCAGTTACCGCGGTGTATTTTAATCATCGCCGCTAACAATTCCTCTATATCTATCGTGTAACAGTTTTATAACGCATATTAACGGTTCGTTCATGTAGAATCGTTTTTACAAACTTGTAGAAAAAAACAAATATTTTTCTTACGTGAAAAATGTATCTTCAACATTAATTTGTACGCATTTGAATTTGTCGTAGAAAATAATGTGAAAACGTGTATCTTAAGAATTTTCTCTGAAAAACTACTGGTATAGCCGATGTTCACAGGGTTGCCCTCCCTTGACATTTAACAAACGGGTCACGTAGATTTACGTTTTTCCATCCCGACCTCTCGGGACGGGTCACGTAGATCTACGTTTCTGCTTGAATTTTTATTAATACTTTATTATAAAGTATTAATAAAGTATTATTAATAAAGATTAACACTAGTATTAATAAAGTATTATTAATAATGATTAATACTAGTATTAATAGAGTGTTATTAATAAAGATTAATACTAGTATTAATAGAGTGTTATTAATAAACATTAATACTAGTATTAATAAAGTATTATTAATAATGATTAATACTGGTATTAATAGAGTATTATTATTAAAGATTAATACTCGTATTAATAAAGTATTATTAATACAGATTAATACTAGTATTAATAAAGTATTATTAATAATGATTAATACTAGTATTAATAGAGTATTATTAATAAACATTAATACTAGTATTAATAAAGTATTATTAATAATGATTAATACTAGTATTAATAAAGTATTATTATAATAAAGCTTAATACTAGTATTAATAAAGTATTATTAAAATAAAGATTAATACTAGTATTAATAAAGTATTATTAATAAAGCTTAATACTAGTATTAATAAAGTATTATTAAAATAAAGATTAATACTAGTATTAATAAAGTATTATTAATAAAGCTTAATACTAGTATTAATAAAGTATTATTAAAATAAAGATTAATACTAGTATTAATAAAGTATTATTAATAAAGCTTAATACTAGTATTAATAAAGTATTATTAATAATGATTAATACTAGTATTAATAGAGTATTATTAATAAAGATTAATACTAGTATTAATAAAGTACTATTAATAAACATTAATACTAGTATTAATACTTTATTAATACTAAACGAGTAAATAAAATAACTTTGCAAAATTGTATCAAAAATAGCGTTGATTTAATAAAACTACAACGCTTTAGAACATCAATGTTTATCTAATTCTCTTAAAAACTTAACCCGGAAACCGAGAAAGACAGAGAAAAAAAAACCACCCGTTCGTTAAGCGTCAAAAGACGTTCGATGAAAGTTTGTCTCGTCGTGCGGATTTTTGTTAACAAGAAGTATGCATACTACGCGGGCCCGATCGTGTCCCGCCGCATACCCCCGCGTTCCGCACGCGGCAATTTCCATCGATCGAAAATATTTGGGGAGATTGTTCTTGTGCAGCCGGTTGCGCGTAACCTTTTGATTTCGGGTTTTCTGGGTGAACGGCGATTCGCGAATCTCATTACCGTCGCTACAGAAAAATGAATCCGAACAATTCCGGGCCAGAGAGGCGGGCCGATTCGATTCTAGCAGTGCCTGCAAACGAACTTTCGAATTGGCACGCGCGGCCGAACAACAGTTGTTCCAGTCACGGCGCGGCCGGCGCGGAGCCGATCCGTCCGTCCATCCGTCGGTCGGTCGGTCGGCCGGCCGGCCAGAAACTCATCAACATCGCTGCTAAATAAATTGACTGAAATTGTTGACGCGATAGTATCGAATACTTCGCCGCCGTCGGCGCTTATAAACGCTCCGGGAATCCGTAGAAGCGCGCGGGCTGAAGCGCGCGGCCGGGGCGCCCCAGGAATTTGATGAATGCGCCGCGATCGAAAGTGGCCCCCGTTTGCGACCGGCTCTGCGCTGCTCCGCGGCCGTTCAAAGTTTCGCCCTGGCAAAGAGATGAACGCGTTCCGATCCGACACGGGTCACCGATCTGGGTCACGACACAGCCGGGCTCCCGCGGGACCACACACCCGGTGTCTCGGCGGACTCGCGCATCCTTCGCGCGCGCACAAGCGCAAGAGTCAAAACGCCGAACGCGGTAATAATTGATTTATTGATCCACGTGGGAAGGACCCGGTGTTTCGCGATAGTTCGGCAATATTTATTCAGTTATTTATTTATTTATTTATTTATTCGAACGGGCAGAAGAAACCCAACAGTGCAACGCGGGCTCCGGGAAAAATAGATTTTTGACATAGTAAACAGACTGTTGTGTTGCAAAGCAACAACGTAACGGGAGAGTATTGCAAAAAATTCGAGGGAAGACCTGCTCTGATTTAAGACCTGCTCTAAACAAGTGGTGATAGCAACTGGCCTGCGTTGCTTTGTAAAAGCGAGAAGATCGAGTTTATTTAGACTTTGTAAAGTTTTTATTGTAAAACTTGTGAAATTTTTAATAATTGAAAACGTTTATTTTCTGGGCAAATGACTGGAAACATCATAGAAGAGTAATTTATACAGGTTGTCCTAAAATGGTGGTACTTCCGGGAAATGAGAGATTCCTGAGGCCATTCGAAGTAACTTTTTCCTTTACAAAAATTTTCTCCGCGGCTTCGTTTACGAGTTATTAACGAAAAACGCTGACCAATGAGAGGCGAGCTCTGCTGGCGCGAGACGGCCGAGTCAACGGCGCCAGCGGTCGTGGCGGCCGAGCCGACGGCGCCAGCGGTTGTGACGGCCGAGCCGACGAGCGGTCGAAGCCCAGTCCCGCGGATTGGCTCGGCCGCCACGAGCGGTCGAAACCCAGTTCCGCTGATTGTTTCGGCCGCCTAGCGCTAGGCGAGCTCGTCTCTCATTGGTCACCGTTTTTCGTTAATAACTCGTAAACGAAGCCGCGGATTGCAATTTCGCAGAGGAAAAAGTTACTTCGAATGACCTCAGGAACCCCTCATTTCCTGGAAGTTTCATGATTTTGGGACACCCTGGGACTTAATGATTGCTTTTAATAAAACACATTTTTCTGATTGGTTCGGAAGGCCATGGTTTCGCTGCATACAATTGTGTAAATAATTCTAGTTACGAAGTGACTTTTACATTTTAAGCGATATTTTACAAAAATATTAATGAAATATCGTATTTCTATAAACCTATATTAGCACCAACAAGAAACAGAAATATACAAATATAAGATTTTGATGAGTTTTCGTTTCAAAAGCAGTAAAAATGTAAATTATGCTGTAGCGATTTATTAAATTATGCACAGTAAATTGTCCCTAATTGACGCTTGTACACAAAACTGGACAATTTGTGAGAAGGAGATACGATTATTCGAGCCTCGCAGCTTGTTTTTTATAGTAGCCGATTATCAACAACTATAAAAACGAGCCGCAAGACTGGAATAAGCGTGCCTCCTCTTTCTAAATTGTCCATTTCTGTTTCCAAGCTGAGCGTCGATTAGGGAGAATTTACCGTATTACGGTATTTGAAAACGGCGAATGGGCGGCAACTTCTGGGCGCAATTTGCACATTAACGCTTCGCGCGACACGTTTGTCAGAGGTGAGAGATTATTTGCCCGGTGAGCGAGCAATAGAGTACACAGCGGAATCATGCGTTGTGCGAATGAACACTTTAGCCTTATACGTTCGGCGGCCGTTCACTGTAATCCCTGTAACGATTTTTACACGCGGAAACGTTTGGCCGGCGATGAAATCGCTCAACGATGAATGTACAATTTTCGAATGAATTGCATTTGTGCCGAAGCACGTGAAGTAAAAGTTGGCAATCCTGACGCGTAATCGCATTAATTTGCGACGGAGTAACGTAATGCACTCGTTCCTTTGATGAACATTATTTAAAGGAGGATTTTCAAGCTCCCTTTTGTTATAGCACGAGGAATCTTATTAATGGGCTTCCGGAAGATAAAATGTTGAACGACTTCTCGCTACCTCAGTCGGCTCGTACATTCTCGTGCAGAAACATTAATAATTGTTTAACTGTTCGAGTCCCGTGGCTCGTTGAAATAACACGGTCGAAAAATGCCGAGAAATTATCAACGATATTAACAACAATATTATTAATAATATCGAAGCTATATTTTAACTGAAAACATAAAATCATTTTTCTAACTTATAGTATTTCTACAGTATACGATAAAATGCATTTTATGCGTATGAAATTGTCTCTTGGGATTCGCACAACAGTTACGCTCTTAACAATTTTTTAAATCTAACCTTTGCTAATATCAAAATTATCTTAAAAGGTGATATATATTATTATATTAATATTATATTATTATATTATTATTATTATTATTATTATACATATATATATAATAATAATATATATATATATATATATATATATATATATTATAATTAAATAATATTATATATATAATAATAATAATATATATATCATTATATTATTAATATATAATATATATAAGTTTTTTTTTTTTTCAATTTTCGTTCAATAAAAATGATTGAGGCGATAGCAATGAAATACAAAATATGTCAGTCGTGTTATTTACATTAAAAAGGGCAAGTATGCGATGTACGCGCGTCAGCAAAGCTGAGCTCGCTACTTCGACAGTCTGCGAGTGCACCGTCAGTTGTCCATAGCTTTCAAATGTCCTGGGACTTTTCGACGGAAAATCTAAACAGCGCGATCGCGCTGCTTGCCGCTCGAACGGTTAAAATGTGGCAACTCTCGCGAAAAAGTCTCTTTCCGAAAGACTACGCGGTGACCACTGCTGCTCGTAACGGTATTATCCGGATTCAAATATTCAAAAGATTTAGTTTCTTGCGATTTCTTTGCCGGAAGATTGGTTTTATCTCTAAAAAAAAGAAAACGAAATCCTAAAGATTCGCAGTGAACCATGGTAGCGACTTTTTACATATTTTAAACTTGCGCTCCGTTTTCTCTGCGGTTCTGACGTCAATACGCCGGTTGAATCCCGTAGATTTTAATGGGATTGGGTGAAAACTTTCATGAAAGATTTGTAAGAATTTCTATAAATATTCCAATTAACAGAGCTGGGCGTTATACTCGAGTCGAATTTTATTCGAACAATATGTCCAAAGATGTGTACAAATGTAATTTTGCGATCTCTAAATTCGTATTAAGTGTACGAATCAGAAAGTTATTCCTAATATCGACTATTTTTTTTTAGTAAAATTATATTCTAATAACATTTCGAATATGTCCTTCGGATCTTCGAATACATTTTATTCGACTAACGTTTGGAATAAAATTCAACTCGAATAATATTTCGAATAAATTCTTCGGACGACATTTTATTCGAATAATATTTCGAATAAACTCTTCGGACGACATTTTATTCGAATAATATTTCGAATAAATTCTTCGAACGACATTCTATTCGAATAATATTTCGAACAAATTCTACGAACGACATTTTATTCGAATAATATTTCGAATAAACTCTTCGGACGACATTTTATTCGAATAATATTTCGAATAAATTCTTCGAACGACATTTTATTCGAATAATATTTCGAATAAATTCTTCGAACGACATTCTATTCGAATAATATTTCGAACAAATTCTACGAACGACATTTTATTCGAATAATATTTCGAATAAACTCTTCGGACGACATTTTATTCGAATAATATTTCGAACAAATTCTTCGGACGACATTTTATTCGAATAATATTTCGAATAAACTCTTCGAACGACGTTTTATTCGAATAATATTTCGAATAAATTCTTCGAACGACGTTTTATTCGAATAATATTTCGAATAAATTCTTCGGACGACGTTTTATTCGAATAATATTTCGAATAAATTCTTCGAACGACATTTTACTCGAATAATATTTCGAACAAATTCTTCGGACGACGTTTTATTCGAATAATATTTCGAATAAATTCTTCGAACGACGTTTTATTCGAATAATATTTCGAATAAATTCTTCGAACGACGTTTTATTCGAATAATATTTCGAATAAATTCTTCGGACGACGTTTTATTCGAATAATATTTCGAATAAATTCTTCGAACGACATTTTATTCGAATAATATTTCGAATAAATTCTTCGAACGACATTTTATTCGAATAATATTTCGAACAAATTCTTCGAACGACATTCTATTCGAATAATATTTCGAACAAATTCTACGAACGACATTTTATTCGAATAATATTTCGAATAAACTCTTCGAACGACATTTTATTCGATTAATATTTCGACTAAATTCTACTAATAAAATTATACAGTAACTTCTCCGTAATTCTCGCTCAGCTTCTAAACAAAAACGGACAACTTGGGAAGAGAGGATACGGGGCTCAGATTATTCGAGCCACTCGCCTCATTTTCATAAATCGTTGACAATAATCGTAGGCTCGAATAATTGTATCCCCTCTCCCCAAATTGCCCATATTTATTTACAATCTGTCTGAGAATTTACTGTCTACTAATTGACAGCATTTTCGCGGGTAAACGTATCTTACAATCAGTTTACCATCTGCAAAATCGCTAACAAAAAAATCCAGGCAAAATTCCAGCCAACGATCGCGACCAGCTGATGTCCGAAATTTCTCGAGAAATCCCGGGAAAATTGGAACGTTCTCGTTCCGAAGAAAAGCTCGGGAACCGTTCGCCGGGCTGCTTTCTAATTCGAGCGGCGGGTATTTAGCCTGTTGCGGCGGTTCCGTGTCCCATCGGGAAGTTTATCGGCGCCAGACGGAAGCGCCATTGTCCGGTTCAAAGGGCCTGATTAGAATGGCCATACATTAGATAGTTTATAGGGCGGCTAGACGGTAAGTGTCCGAGCGGTTCTAGCCGTCGGAGGGGAGGGGGGTGGGGCGGCGTACGTGGCAAAGGTGGAGCCCCGGGCATTGTAAAAGGGCCGGACAGGAGCGCGATGCTTGACTGGTACGGGCTCGACGGTGAACGGCCATAGATCATGATACGGATCTGCGCAAGATGGAGCGGTTCCTCGGTTAGCCGAAGCTAATACGTCGACGGGGAGCCGCGCTCGGTAAATAATCGACGCGACGCGACGATGTGGTGGTAGACAAATACGTCGGACACCCTGTTTTATTCTACGGTTTATAGCCCGGTTTGTCCGACGGCGGAATAGATCGCGATAGTGAGTTATTGTTTCGCGGTTCTTGTCTAACTACGGGATAAGGGTGATTTAACGGGTCCCGGGCTGATTTTGCTTCGCGCGCCGATTAATTGGGGATCCGGAAGCTTTCCTTTTTCGTCCGAGCGCCCTTTGTTCGCCGGAGAATTATTGTTGTTGTTGCCCCCCGAGTACGGCTTCTCTATCCGAGCAATAATTACCCGCCGTTAGATGCACTGTTTTCTGACCCTTGCTGTTGGTTTACATGACTACCGTGCGAACGGGCGCGCGCGCGCGCGCGCGGTCGTTCGGAGAAGTGCGCCCTTTGAAACGGCATTACCTTTTTCTTTTTTTCTTTTTCGAGTCGTTGCGAACGGGTCGGATTTCTTTCATATGTCGGAGGGATTAATTTACCGGCTGATGTAGAAGTTTTTGGAAAATTCCGGGGATCGTTCGTCGACGAATTTCGTGGCGCGTTTACAGCGCGGGCGGAAGATCGAGGAGTTATTCCTGTCTAGATCGTGGTTTTCGGACTTTTCTGGAATTGATTCAGGGATGCAGTGATATTTGGTTTGCCATTTGGTTTGTCTACCAAAGCTCTCAAGTTTAAATATTGATTTTCCATTTTTTTTTGTTAGTCTATAATATACTTATATATTATATATTACTTATATATAATAATATTATTATATATATTTATATATAATAATAATATAATATATATAATTACTAATTTAATAATTGGTATATAATTATTGGTATATAATACTATTATATATTGGTATATAATATACTATTATATACCAATTCAAAAATTGAGGGTTCGAAAAAGACGCGTTCGAAGTAATTTCTCCCGAAAATGCCAAATTTCGGGTTGCTATGAATTTCCCTGCGCCAGTCTCTGCGCCGATTCAGTTTTAGAAAAGTTATTCCGTTCTTGAAAGGAGGCCCGGCAAAGTTACCGAATGGCCGTATATTAATTCAACGCAAAACGGAACGAACGTACGCGAAATAATGATGTCGGACGAAATATTTTCAAATCTCCCATAACATCTCCCGTACAACGTACGTGTTCCCCATTTTCGTTTACGTTGCGCGAACGCCGGACATTGTACAACCGAAACGAAGCTTCCCACGTGTGTAATTAATTCGAACGAGAAGCAAACAATTATTTCACTCTTTACTACGCACGGAAAGTTATTTGCTTCGTTTTACCGTTAGTTTATTAAAATTATTTCGTTGTGCTGAAATATTCAGGCATTCATCGACGCAACATTCGAGCATCATTATTACTTCTGCGGTTGGTCGAATTCATATTTTAGAAACCGGCGTAAAAATTAGTTAGTGAAACCTATAAAATTGATAGCTTTCTATATGATAGTATGATATACTAGATATAGATGATACATATAGATATACAGGGTGTCCCAAAAATGTCTCGTAATCCGAAAGTAGGGAATTCCTGAGGTCATTCGAAGCAACTTTTTCCTTAGCGAAAATGCAATCCGCGGCTTCGTTTACGAGTTATTAACGAAAAACAGTGACCAATCAGAGGCGAGATCATTCGGCGCGAGACGGCCGAGCCAATGAGCGGAACTGGGCTCCGTGCACTCGTTGGCTGGGCCGCCGCGCGCCAGCCGAGCTCGCCTCTTATTGGTCAGTATTTTTCGTTAATAACTCGTAAACGAAGCCTCGAAGAAAATTTTCACAAAGGAAAAAGTTGCTTCAAATGACCTCAGGAACCTCCCATTTCCGGATTGCGAGACATTTTCGGCACACCCTGTATATAGACGATATAGATTTATAGATAACTCTAAAACCGAGTTTTAGAATCCGACGCGATCGTTATCGCGAAAATTGTCGCGAGTGTTATCGCAAAAATTGCGTCACGTTCACGACAATGGATCGCGACAGCGTCCAACGGATCTCGACGATTAACCCTTTGCACTCGAAGCTGTTTCAACTTCGGAACTAACACATTTCTTCCAGCGTGTAGCGTTTAGATTTTTTATTTGTTTCGTATTGCACGCATATGAAATTGAGCTTATTTCCTCGTGCATGCTTGCATCTTTGACAACTGTTCGAATAAATAATAATCGTTTTAATAATTTAAGAACTGCTTGAAAAAATTAAATAGCAATTTTCAGTGGCGCCTCGGTGTCGCCGTTCGAGTGCAAAGGATTAATTACGACGTAATAAAGTCGACAAAGCACGTTGCATTCGGGCATGTCGCGCGACGCTTCGCAATTCGTTGCGCGGCGTTGCCGCGATTACGATGCGTGTAGAACGCGTAATTATGGCCCGGCATTATAATAAGATCCGCATAGATCCCATTGATTCTGCCATGAATCATAATACTCTCGTCAATGTCATCGGCGAAGTATCAAATATTACCTTCTAAAATATTCATAGCGATTCTCGCCGTCGTTCAGCAACAGGTTGATTTTGCTTCGTTGTCTGATCTATTATAGGCCATACTACTTTAACAGAGACACAGCGCGACGTGACTAGCCTGACGCACCAAATTGCTCATAAATTATTTCCGCGGGTCTGTTTAACTATCGCGTAGAGTGCACTAAACGGAACCGGAACGACATATTCCAAGCATTTTTGGTTAACCGGCCCTCTAATAAAGACACCGGACCGTCGAAATTCCTCCCGTCATTCGAGCTCTGTTCCGCAGCCCGTTAATAATTTCAACGAACGGCTACAAAAATAATTATCACCGCCGGCGTACGATCGAAATTTTCCAGATTCACGGCGGGGCAAATAGAATCGCGTTTTACAAGCTGCGATGAGTTTCCAGCGAATTAAAAACAGCAACCGGCTGCAGCGCACGTCAAATGCAAGTCGAACGCTCGTATCAACGGAGCATGAATTCTGTTATTTGACTGTCTAGCTCGTGACAATTCGGTGAAATGTTCGCCATAAGGATTCTAGGAGAGCTAACTAAAAGTATCATAATCGGTTGGCAATCTCTTCGGAAGCTCTGCAAGTTACTGTAATCGTTAGACTGCGGATTTGATTCGCGATAAAAATGAATAGATAAAAAATACAACATTGCGAAACCATTAGAAGAATTTCAGGGCATTGTTACAATTATTATTAAATATTATTACAATTATTAAAAGAGGACGGGCATTGTTACAATTATTATTAAATATTATTACAATTATTAAAAGAGGACGGGCATTGTTACAATTATTATTAAATATTATTAGAATTATTAAAAGAGGACGGGCATTGTTACAATTATTATTAAATATTATTACAATTATTAAAAGAGGACGGGCATTGTTACAATTATTATTAAATATTATTACAATTATTAAAAGAGGACGGGCACTGTTACAATTATTATTAAATATTATTACAATTATTAAAAGAGGACGGGCACTGTTACAATTATTATTAAATATTATTACAATTATTAAAAGAGGACGGGCACTGTTACAATTATTATTAAATATTATTACAATTATTAAAAGAGGACGGGCACTGTTACAATTATTATTAAATATTATTACAATTATTAAAAGAGGACGGGCACTGTTACAATTATTATTAAATATTATTACAATTATTAAAAGAGGACGGGCACTGTTACAATTATTATTAAATATTATTACAATTATTAAAAGAGGACGGGCACTGTTACAATTATTATTAAATATTATTACAATTATTAAAAGAGGACGGGCACTGTTACAATTATTATTAAATATTATTACAATTATTAAAAGAGGACGGGCACTGTTACAATTATTATTAAATATTATTACAATTATTAAAAGAGGACGGGCACTGTTACAATTATTATTAAATATTATTACAATTATTAAAAGAGGACGGGCACTGTTACAATTATTATTAAATATTATTACAATTATTAAAAGAGGACGGGCACTGTTACAATTATTATTAAATATTATTACAATTATTAAAAGAGGACGGGCATTGTTACAATTATTATTAAATATTATTACAATTATTAAAAGAGGACGGGCACTGTTACAATTATTATTAAATATTATTACAATTATTAAAAGAGGACGGGCACTGTTACAATTATTATTAAATATTATTACAATTATTAAAAGAGGACGGGCACTGTTACAATTATTATTAAATATTATTACAATTATTAAAAGAGGACGGGCACTGTTACAATTATTATTAAATATTATTACAATTATTAAAAGAGGACGGGCACTGTTACAATTATTATTAAATATTATTACAATTATTAAAAGAGGACGGGCACTGTTACAATTATTATTAAATATTATTACAATTATTAAAAGAGGACGGGCACTGTTACAATTATTATTAAATATTATTACAATTATTAAAAGAGGACGGGCACTGTTACAATTATTATTAAATATTATTACAATTATTAAAAGAGGACGGGCACTGTTACAATTATTATTAAATATTATTACAATTATTAAAAGAGGACGGGCACTGTTACAATTATTATTAAATATTATTACAATTATTAAAAGAGGACGGGCACTGTTACAATTATTATTAAATATTATTACAATTATTAAAAGAGGACGGGCACTGTTACAATTATTATTAAATATTATTACAATTATTAAAAGAGGACGGGCACTGTTACAATTATTATTAAATATTATTACAATTATTAAAAGAGGACGGACATTTTTACTTATATTATTTATTTTATATATTTTACTCGCTTGCTTATATTCTTATTAATTCATTTAGACGATTTTTATTTTTCATCAAACGCCGCAGTCTAGTTAATCATAATTTATACGTTTGATTTCCTTTGATATTTTGTTTAGATACGTCGCTTACATAAAATATAGAATTTCCTAAAGAATATCAAAGTGTAGGTATCCTTTTAAAACAATTGACTGAATGAAAAGTATGAATAATTGTAACAGCCAAGCAGCTTCAAAAATACGAATTACATCAGATGAATAATTATAATTACAAAAGGTTATATTTTACTCGCTTGCTTATATTTTTATTAGTTCATTTAGACGATATTTATTTTGCATCAAACGCCGCAGTCTAGTTAATCATAATTTATACGTTTGATTTTCTTTGATATTTTGTTTAGATACGTCGCTTACATAAAATATAGAATTTACTAAAGAATATCAAAGCGTAGGTATCCTTTTAAAACATTTGACTGATTAAAAAGTATGAATAATTGTAACAGCCAAGCAGCTTCAAAAATACGAATTACATCATATGAATAATTATAATTACAAAAGGTTATATTTTACTCGCTTGCTTATATTTTTATTAGTTCATTTAGACGATATTTATTTTGCATCAAACGCCACAGTCTAGTTAATTATAATTTATACGTTTGATTTTCTTTGATATTTTGTTTAGATACATCGCTTACATAAAATATAGAATTTACTAAAGAATATCAAAGTATACGTATCCTTTTAAAACAGTTGACTGATTAAAAAGTATGAATAATTGTAACAGCCAAGCAGCTTCAAAAATACGAATTACATCATATGAATAATTATAATTACAAAAGGTTATATTTTATTCGGTTGCGTATATTCTTATTAATTCATTTAGACGATTTTTATTTTGCATCAAACGCCGCAGTCTAGTTAATCATAATTTATACGTTTGTTTTCCTTTGATATTTTGTTTAGATACGTCGCTTACATAAAATATAGAATTTACTAAAGAATATCAAAGTATACGTATCCTTTTAAAACAGTTGACTGATTAAAAAGTATGAATAATTGTAACAGCCAAGCAGCTTCAAAAATACGAATTACATCATATGAATAATTATAATTACAAAAGGTTATATTTTATTCGGTTGCGTATATTCTTATTAATTCATTTAGACGATTTTTATTTTGCATCAAACGCCGCAGTCTAGTTAATCATAATTTATACGTTTGTTTTCCTTTGATATTTTGTTTAGATACGTCGCTTACATAAAATATAGAATTTACTAAAGAATATCAAAGTATACGTATCCTTTTAAAACAGTTGACTGATTAAAAAGTATGAATAATTGTAACAGCCAAGCAGCTTCAAAAATACGAATTACATCATATGAATAATTATAATTACAAAAGGTTATATTTTATTCGGTTGCGTATATTCTTATTAATTCATTTAGACGATTTTTATTTTGCATCAAACGCCGCAGTCTAGTTAATCATAATTTATACGTTTGTTTTCCTTTGATATTTTGTTTAGATACGTCGCTTACATAAAATATAGAATTTACTAAAGTATATCAAAGTATACGTATCCATTTAAAACAGTTGACTGATTAAAAAGTATGAATAATTGTAACAGCCAAGCAGCTTCAAAAATACGAATAAAAGCGTACGAATAATTATAATTATAAAAAGACTTGAGCGTGCTGGCGGTTATATTTTTGTCAGGAAGATCCGGTCGGTAGAATCTCGCCGGGACCACGCGCGCGACGACTATTACCGAAAGCAACATTGAGGATACAAAACCGAAAATTGGAGCAACCGCTCTATTCTCCGCATTCTTCGTCCGGAATTTAATTTCGCGAGAGGCGGTAAAGCTTCGCGGCGCGAATTACGCCGTTATTTTCGTCAGTCATCGAGACAACTTCGACGGTGCTAATTCCCCGGCTTGCGGTTCCGCCGGCGAAGCTTGTCCCCTATTTTCGGCTGGCCTAGAAACCTGAAAAATCGCGTCGGAAGGCAAAGCGGGCAACGGGCTTGCGTAACGGTTTCCCCCCATCGTCGACGCACGAACAATCTCGCAAAAGTAAACAGCACGACGATCGTTCTCATTAAAATTACAGAAAATTCCGCGCGGCTCGTTCTAACGATCGAGTTACACGCCGCCGTGGCGCGTACACACCGTCGGGACCCGGCGCTGCAATTCCGCTTTTATTCCATTTCGTTCCGTCTACGAAGCATCCTAACGTAATTGCCGTCGCGCAGTCGGGCTGTTTCGTCGATCTAGCCGGCCGAAGCACGGGTTTCTCGAATTCGTAAATAATAATAGAAAATGACGTTTCAGCCGAGCCACGTAGAAGGTACAATAAACTGCGCTCGCTTCGCTTTTCGAATAAATAACCTGCCAACTATGAACGCTGTTCCGTTCAATTTAACCTGAATAAAAAGTTCTGATTTCGTGTCGTCAATATTCAAACGTTCAAAAACAAATGAAGACGTACGATATATGTTTTTTAGTAGTTACGACGGTTAAAAGTCTCTCGATGGTAATCATTTCTGAGAAGAAAGAAGGCAATTTATATACATATTTTTAACATATATCGTGTGTCAGATGTTTCTCATCATATTGGAGAAGAAAAAATATCTATATAAATTGTCTTTTTTCTCCTCAGAAACGATTACAATCGAGAGACTTCTAATCGTTGCAACTACGACAAGCGCTCGAGCATATATTATTCGATGTAGACACTTTCGAAAATATCTCGAGAACCAATAACTTTTTCGCCATGATACTCTAATAATTTGTTACGTAGAACGAACGGACGAATCGATCTGTGAAACAAAAGTTATGTATTTTTATTTAAAGAAACGATGCAGTCGTTGATTGCACATGCACTGATGCACTTAAGAAGAATCTAAGGGCCTACAGATGTGGTGCTTTTCGAACCATTTAACTTCTTCCTTTGGCATTTTTTCGTAGACGCGTTAACGACAGAGTTATGATCTGAAACAATTGCGTGGACTACCTTGTACGTTGTACAGGGTGTCCCAAAAATGTCTCGCATTATGGAAATGTGGGGTAGCTGAGATCATTCTAAGTCACTTCTTCCTTTGCGAAAATGCAATCTGCGGCTTTGTTTACGAGTTATTAACGAAAAACAGTGACCAATGAGAGGCGATGGCGCGAACCACAACGTGCGCGAGGTGGCCGAGCCAAAGAGAGGCGAGCTCGGCTAGCGGCGCGAGACGGTCGAGCCAACGGACAGTCGAAGCCCAGTTACGTCGATTGGCACGGCCGCCTAACGCTAGGCGAACTCGCCTCTCATTGGTCGGTGTTTTTCGTTAATAACTCGTAAACAAAGCTGCAGATTGCATTTTCGCAAAGGAAAAAGTTACTTAGAATGATCTCAGCTACCCTACATTTCCATAATGCGAGACATTTTTGGTACACCATGTATGTATATGTTACATATGTTACGTATGCTTGTCATATTTAGCTGTACATAGAAATACAGGTATTCCGTGCGTCTGTGCTTCGTGTCGCATTCACGTTTAGTTTTGCAGATCGTTGTATTGGAACCGATTGAACCGTTAAAGAAATGCATTAGAATAACCTTTGTCCTTGAATCGCGTGTAAATCTCGGCATAAATCCTTAACAAAACCGCCGCGTTTCCATTCATTCAGTACAAATAATGGAAATAATTTCGGCCGACCAAATCGACGAAATAGCCCCGCCGCGCGCCGTTCCGGCGACCGGTGCCCGTTCCGCAAAGGGTTGAAAGACGTCGAATAATTCAACGTCACGGCCGAACGCCCGAAAACAGCGTCGCACAAAAACCGTAACGGGCGAGCCGAGGGAGCGAAACGGGGGAAAGCGGGGGAAAGCGAGGTGTCCCGGGGAAAATCTGAAACGGAACGACGCGGGTCGCGACGCATTAAACATTCAGGGTTGCGTTCAACGTAGCGACAAACGGCCGTTCTATTAACCCCCCGCAAAGGCGCATTGTCTTTCGGTCTAGCAAACGGCGCGCCGAGGCTGCCGCGGATTCACCGCCGTAATTTTCTCGCGTTTTGCCACCTGGGAAAATTCCCGCGGAAAGGATCTGGCCGGGTAAGAGGGTCAGAGGTGGCCACGAATCGAATCTTCTCTCGTTAATACGTTACTCCGCGAAATTAACCCATTGCGCTCTCGGATGTCTCCCCCCGAGGGACATAACAAGACTGCCGCTGGTAATTATGGTGCTTTCAAGATTACGTTTGTTCCGTGAAATCTGTGTCAGTGGAACTCTATTTAATCCGATAGAGTAGTTATCTCCAACGTTAAATCCTTTCGTGTTCTATACGAGCCGTTATTCGTAACTTTGCGAATGATGTCCCAAAAAATGTTTCGCAATCCGGAAATAAGAGGTTCCTGGGCTCATTTCAAGTAACTTCTTCCTGAGCGAAAATGCAATTCGCGGCTTCGTTTACGAGTTATTCGCGAAAAACACTGACCAATGAGAAGCGAGCACGTCTAGAGCGCTGAGTCAATCAGCGGGACTGGACCGCTCGTTGACTGGACCGCCGCGCGCCTGCCGAGCTCGCCTCTCATTGGTCACGGTTTTTCGTTAATAACTCGCAAACGAAGCCGCGGATTGTATTTTCGCTAAGGAGAAAATTGCTTCGAATGACCTTAGGAACTACCCATTTCCGTATTACGAGACGTTTTTGGGACACCCTGTATGGCAGGATGTCATACAAATAATGTATTTATATTAAAATATATATAACAATATATATAACAATTATATGTACATATAATATAACAATATTATTATAATTAAAAAAAGCCCTATAATTTAAAAAAAAAACAGGTCACCCATAGTGATCAAAAGTTTGGCCATCCCTGGTCTAGAACTTGGACCTAAGCCGCTGTTCCATGTAATGTTACAGTCACGCTGTATCCACCAACGTGAAATTTGCCCTCATTTTATATTGGCATAAAGGAAAATATTTACAATTTTAATTGATAAATAGAACACTCTATTTATCAATGTGATAATACTGTAATATCTAATATATATATGTATGTATTAGATTATATTAGATTATTATATAGGTTATTATATATATATAATAATTAAATATATATATTTTTTATATATATTAATAAATATATATATATAATAATCTAATTATTATATAATTTATATATAATTATATTATATTATATTATATTATTATATATATATACATATATAATATATATATTATTATTATTATTATTATTATTATTATTATTATATATATATATATATATGATATTACTATATAATCTAATTATTATATATATGTATATATAATAATCTATATAATAATCTAATTTATATACCTTTATCTAATATACAGATAAAGCTGTGCCTAATGCTGGCAATGTTTACGATTACGTCATTCGTCGACCAAGTGGCCCGTACGTTCGCGTCGATGTTACGCGACTCGAGTTAAGAAAATTCCAAGAAAAATTGATCGCCGACGAACCTGTTCGTTCCACCGGAACATTATTATTATTTTTTTTTAACGCGTAGCTTATCGGTTCGATAGCTTATCAGCGGAACGTTCCCGGCGAAGTTTCAATCCTCCGGCAGGATCGGAAAGGTAGTTACAGGGAAAAAATCGGATTATCGAATTTTTTGCTCTATTTTCGTCGATTTAATTGCATGTAAAAGTTTCGCTGAAGAGAAAGGGGAGGGGGGAGAACGCGACGCATCGCGATCGCCGGTTCGCGCGCCTGGGAATACGTTCGATCTATTCGCTCGGAAATCTCGATCGTGAAAAATTACAAGCGCGAAAAAAAAAATGGGAAACGAAGATGTCGGAATATGTTTCTCGGTTTTTTCCGGTTCTTGCGACGCGACGCGTGGTACACTGTCGACACGACGGTCCTCGAAATTTTTCCGATTTTTCGATAAGCCGCGACGCGGCAGCTGGGACAGAATAAAAAAATACAAATCCGTCGTCGTTTTAGTCAAAAACGTTTCAAGCCATCCATTAGTGGTAAGAATCGGTGGAAACAGTTGGAATATGCAAAAAACTGGATCTACATAAATCAATAAACTCGTGGGAAAGTGTACCCGCAGAGAGAGAGAGAGAGAGAGAGAGAGAGAGAGAGAGAGAGAGAGAGTAATATTGTTCCTGTGTTATTTTCATGCGTGACAAATCGCTGAAAATCCAGGCCGCGCCATCGCGCTGTTTTGTTTCTTTAAATTATCGACACCGGACCCGGCGGGATCCGATACAGCAGCGGTCATAAAAACACATACTTATTTGCAACCGTTACTTATTTATTTAACCGTTTGACTGCCGAGGAGCGCCATCGCGATCTTCTTATGTTGTGCCGAAAATGCGAAGAGCGCGATAGCGCTTCTGCTTTTTTTTAATGCCAAGACTGCGGAGAGCGTAATAACGCTGCTCTGAATCACTAGAATTTTTGTGCTTATATGTATATTTATCTTATATCTTAATAATAAAAAAAACAGGAGCGCTATATTATTATATTATTATATTATATATATAAATATATTATATATATAAATATAATATATATTATAATATAATAATATATTATTATATTATTATATTAAGATATATATTATTAAGATATTTATTTATTAAGACTGCGGAGAGCGTAATAACGCTGCTCTGAATCACTAGAATTTGTGCTTATATGTATATTTATCTTATATCTTAATAATAAAAAAAACAGGAGCGCTATATTATTATATTATTATATTATATATATAAATATATTATATATATAAATATAATATATATTATAATATAATAATATATTATTATATTATTATATTAAGATATATATTATTAAGATATTTATTTATTAAGACTGCGGAGAGCGTAATAACGCTGCTCTGAATCACTAGAATTTGTGCTTATATGTATATTTATCTTATATCTTAATAATAAAAAAAACAGGAGCGCTATATTATTATATTATTATATTATATATATAAATATAATATATATTATAATATAATAATATATTATTATATTATTATATTAAGATATATATTATTAAGATATTTATTTATTAAGACTGCGGAGAGCGTAATAACGCTGCTCTAAATCACTAGAATTTGTGCTTATATGTATATTTATCTAATATATATCTTAATAATAAAAAAAACAGGAGCGCTATATTATTATATTATTATATCTATATATTATCTATTATTATATTATTATATTATATATATAAATATAATATATATTATAATATAATAATATAGCGCTCCTGTTTTTTTTATTATTATATTATTATATTATATATATAAATATAATATATATTATAATATAATGATATATTATTATATTATTATATTAAGATATTTATTTATTAAGACTGCGGAGAGCGTGATAACGCTGCTCTAAATCACTAGAATTTGTGCTTATTACCAATGTTATTCGCAAAATTAATTGAAACAAATTTATATAAATAAGTGCTATTTTTTAATGTTTGTTGTCGCAAAGCAATACAAAGTGAGTTTATCGTAGGAAAAGTGTTTTTCACATTTTTTCCCGTACACGCGCAATTAGTGCCGCAGTTTTGGCATATGTCCGAAAAAATACGTCAACAGCCAAACGGTTAATATGTTCCGTTTCGAGATCTGCAGATGCGTGTTCCAGTTTCTTAACGCTAACCGCGTAATCGCTGGTCGAATAACCGGTTCGACGATGTTTATTCGAGAATGATTGAAACTATGAAACATTCGTCTCAAAAATAGCGCCGCGAAATTTAAGCATCGTTGTATACAAATTCCGAGATCGGTGTATAGTGTGCCATTGGTTTATTTATGTATGTTTCATTCACCGAGCATAAAAGTACGGTAAATTACGGAATTTACTTACGAAAGGGAACAAGTCGGACTGAAAAGTGGCAAAATAAGGAGAACAACGAAATAATAGATCGTCGCGTCCATAACATACAAATCAACGTTGAAATAAATTTAAACAATAACATATAAGTCAACGCCGAAATAAATTTAAACAATAATATATACAAATCGATGGAGAAATAAATTTAAACAATAATATATACAAATCAATGGAGAAATCAATTTAAACAATAATATACAAATCAACGCAGAAATAAATTTAAACAATGATACACAAATCAATGCCGAAATAAATTCAAACGATGATACACGGTGTAAAAATTATTCGTACACCGTATTTCATATTTTTGATAAATCCTCGTTATTTGAACTGGTATAATTTCGTAAAAAAAGAAAGAAAAAGAATCATACCATAATAAATCTGGAGTTATTTCAACTTATACGTCAGTTCTTGCCTAACATGATCTCACAATTTACAGCGAACGGAGAGAACTGAAAACATTAGGTTTAGTCGAAAATGCTGCAAATTGAGACGTCACCGAAATCATTTGAAAAATGCTTCTCGTTGTTAAATATTTCGTGTTGTTTACAACACACAAAAACATTCGCACTTGCATAAAAGACGACGAAGAAACGCGGTACAGTTAAAAGAAGCTGTTTCATTTATATTAACACTAAACCTACCAAAAGCGGTAATACTAACTGGCATGTACTGCTTCGCAAAAGTGAGAAGACCGAATTTATTTGGAATTTGTAAAGTTTTCATGATAAAACTTGCTCCAATAATGTAACTTGTTCAAGCATTTTCCACGAAAGAGTTTCGAAACTTTGCAGAATTGCGAAATAAGAAAGCGGCCACTTTGACCGCGGTAAGTTTAATGTTAAATGTAGAAAATGTTAAAAAATAATAATGTATTATTATATATATAATAATAATAAAAATAATAATGTATTATTATATATATGATATTTTATATATTACATATTAGTGTATATATATATGTAATATATAAAATATTATATATATATAATAATACATTATTATTTTTAATATTATCATATAATATATAATATATAATTATATATGCCGTCACTTTGACCGCGTTAGGTTTAATGTTAAATGTAAAAAATGTTAAAAAACAATAACGTATTATTTATAATACACAGCGAATCGGCACGCTTGCCCCAGTTGAATTAATATTTTATATATTACATATATATACAGGGTGTCCCACAATTATTTTAACAGCCGAAAATGAGGGGTAGCTGAGGTCATTTGAAGTAACTTTTTCCTTTGCGAAAATGCAATCTGGGGCTTTGTTTACGAGTTATTAACAAAAAACACTGGCCAATGAGAGGTGACGGTGCGAGAGAGAGGGTCCGCGAGAGAGTCCGCAGCACGAGGCTTTGACAGAAGGTCGGGACGGACTCGAGCCGAGTTCGAAGTATTGAACAAGTCACGAAGCGAGAACTTTCCGGATTTTTTTTACTACATAACAGTGATATTTTTAAGAAAAACGCTGTTCACCTTTACTTTAGAACGTCTGAAGAATATTCACTAATTTTCGGACTCGAAATAATATGTAGTTTAACCGTGACAGCCGTTTTAATTTTCTGGTGTGCATGACACCTTATGTGTACCATATGAAATTTTTATGCAAGGTGTACAGTGAAGATTAACAAAGTTCGTAAATGATATTTTAATTTAAATAATTCCGTGTACGAACAGAATTCAACGAATGATTCGCAAAGCTGATTTAATAATAAATAATCGCGTTAAGGTACGTAAAGGATTTGTTTTTTAGAAAAATATGAAAAATATTATCGATAAGAAACTCACCCATTTAGTTGAGGATGCATTTGCTGACTCGTGCGTACTGACCTCGTACAACGAACAGCTGATCCCAGGTCAATGACCGCAACATTCGAGGGATACTGTCGGCGGAACCTCTGGTATGGTTATTTGCGAAGTTCACTTACACTGCACTGTCACCAAACACTGATCAGTTATTTAATCACTGATAATCCGAATCACTTGTGGATATTTAAGAAAGATCACTGAGACTCGTTCGCGGATAATCGTTTATTCGACGCGTTCGTTCGGAAGTCGACGTTTCACTGCCGAAAAATTTGGGCCCTGACTGTGGGTCCTTGTTGTTCGTCGTTCGGCCGTCCGAGGAAATGACACTCGATACCACTTTCTTCGCACGGCCATTAATTACGTTCTAAGAGCGCAGGGTGACAGCGGGTCGAACACAGTTTACGTCTCGGCATATCTTGTTTATTTCATTTGGCGGTACCCTGCGCTTCGAAGAAAATGGTATCGGGGGTTATTTCCTCGGACGGCCGAAAGACGAACGACAAGGGCCCACGGTCGAGGCCTCGATTTTTTGGCAGTGAAACGTCGACTGCCGAACGAACACGTCGAATAAACGATTATCCGCGAACGTGTCGTATAAACGATTATCTGCAAACGCGTCTCAGTCATCTTTCGTAATATCCACAAATGTTTCGGATTATCAGTGATTAATTAAGTGATCAGTGTTTGGTAACAGTGCAGTGAAAGATCAGCTGTACGTTGTACAAGATCAGTGCCCTTCGACATCGTGAATTTCAGCCAGCAAATGCATCCTCAACTAAATGGGTGAGTTTCTTACTGATAATATTTTTCATATCTCTCTAATAAACAAATCCTTTACGTCCCTTATTTATTATTAAATCAGCTTTGCAAATCATTCGTTAATCTTCACTGTAATACATTATTATTTTTATTATTATTATGTATATATATTATTTTTCATTATTATTATATATATAATAATACATTATTATTTTAACATTATCATATAATATATAATATATTATTATATATGCCGTCACTTTGACCGCGTTAGGTTTAATGTTAAATGTAAAAAATGTTAAAAAATAATAATGTATTATTATATATATAATAATAATAAAAATAATAATGTATTATTATATATATGATATTTTATATATTACATATTAGTGTATATATATATATATGTAATATATAAAATATTATATATATAATAATACATTATTATTTTAACATTATCATATAATATATAATATATTATTATATATGCCGTCACTTTGACCGCGTTAGGTTTAATGTTAAATGTAAAAAATGTTAAAAAACAATAACGTATTATTTATAATACACAGCGAATCGGCACGCTTGCCCCAGTTGAATTAATCGACGAATGAATTTCGTCCACGGATCTTATCCGGCATCGCCGATAGCCCCGTAGCGGTAGGGTCGCCGGTGACCCGGGTGCCCAGCAGGCCGACGTCTAATATTTGCGGAACGCCGGCCGAATGGAAATGTCCCCGACGTTTCTAGCCGTTAATATCCCGTGTTATAGTTAACCGAGCGCGTTCGTTTGCCGGCGTGCTGAATCAGAACCGGCAACGGCCGCGGCCGCGCAAATTTACACTGGCTGGAGCCGTTTCTTTATTCCAAGTAATTAAAAACACTAACGCGGAACGTGGCCGCATAAACGCGACGCCGGCACGCAGCGGCGTCAAAGAGGAGCGAAACGAGCAGCGATGTCATCGTGCAAACACTGCGCATTCGCACCGACTTTACATGCAGTATTGAATGTTTGACGAGTGTACGCACCGAGGTCGCGAGGTGATTTTATCCGCGCGCGCGCGCGCGCGCACTGCCGGCGCACCGCCGATGAAAATAAAAGTGAAAGGTGCGAAAATTGAATGAGTTCGCTTTTCGATCAAGTTATCTTTAGCCGTGGCCTGTGTCCTCGGGATTTCTACGCGTTGCCGGTTTCACGCTGAACCGAGCTCTAAAAGCGACCGACCAAAGAAATTTGCTTCGTAAGAATTAAAAGATAGAATTTATTCGAATTATAGGGGTTCGGATAATGAGAAGTTAACACTGGATTGCCCGAGGAAGTCATTTTGACTGCTATTTAATTTCAACTGGAAAAAAGATTATGTATGTAATGATACAATTTCTTAGAATTTTGTGACTTTTTGTGCAACATATGAATGCGTTTATTAAAAATTGTAGTTACCTCTCCCCCTCCTTCATTTCCGGTATATATATATATAATTATTATATATTATATATTATATATTATATATTATATATTATATATTATATATTATATATTATATATTATATATTTATATATTATATATTATATATTATATATTATATATTATATATTATATATTATATATTATTAATATATATATATATATATACTTTTGGGCAACATAGGTATATACTAAGTTTCAGTCTTTCTAATGTTAAAAAACGAGAATTTTGCAGTTTATTTTGTCGCTAAAAGTAACAGCAAAATTGTAAGAAAGTAATTAGTCGTTGTTTAGTATACTGGTATATCTATCGTCTAGAAAAAATTAAAAGTTTAGTTCACTTTCAAAAAAGTTATCGCGTTTTTAGAGATGTCCGAACATTAATGAGAGTAACTGTATTAAGTAACTGTACGTCGAAGGTTCTAGCTTCGTTTAAAATCGTCCAGCGATGTTCGAAATATTTTCAAGGTTATGTCAAGGTCGAACGAGAACGACAGAATACAGTAATGTCTCCCTAACTGACGCTAAGATTGTCTACAGAAATGGACAATTTGGGAAGAGGAGATACGGATTATGTCAAGGTTATGTCAAGGTTATGTCAAGGACGAACGAGAACGACAGAATACAGTAATGTCTCCCTAACTGACGCTAAGATTGTCCACAAAAATGGACAATTTGGGAAGAGGGGATACGGATTATTCGATTCTTGCGGTTCATTTTTATCGTTACGAATTGTCAACAACTATAAAAAAACAAACTGCAAGGCTCGAATAATCGTATCTTCTCCTCCGAAATTGCCTATTTTTCTCGACAATCTGAGCGCCAATTAGGGAGACATTACTGTAAACTGTTTTTGAAACAATAGTTATGCGTGTTACGTAGTTAAATACATTGAAGTAATTAAGTACAGTGAAGTCTCTCTAATTGACGCTTAGATTGTACGCAAAAATAGACAATTTAAGAAAGAGAAAAGATACGATTATTCGAGCCTTGCCGCAAGTTCTTATAGTTACCGATTGTCAGCAATTATAAAAACGAACCGCAAGGCTCGAATAATCGCATCTCCTCTCCCTAAATTGTCCATTTTCGTGGACAAACTGAGCGTCAATAAGAGAGACATTACTGAAAATCGGACCGAGTTCCTTCGTCGTGCACCGAAATTTCGAATATCTGCCGTGCACCGTCGAAAACTTTTATTCGTAGTACGGTTATATACAGTGATAAAGTGCATGCACGGTAAAACACGTTGTGCTGGAAATCCGTAAAATTTGACATTTCCCTTTTTCCTAAACACGAGCGCCGATGCGAGTCGGAAAACAGTCCGGCGCACAATGGGGAAAATTGACTAAGCTTGTGTCAAAATCGCTAGAACTTTTTCACGGAAATGATTTTTTATTCGCGTTAAACTTAAAAAGGTTCCGGCATACGGGAAAATTCGCGCGAACGATTTTCGACATGGAAAATTTATGTTAATCACATCTGTCGATAAAATTTTGCCTTATCCGTTATGTCGTGCGATCGTTTTTGAGAGATTTTAAAATCATACGTTCTCTGCATTTTACGCACACGAGTAAATACAATGCATTCGATCGAAACAAATGTTTGTAAAACTGTATAAAAGAGAAAAATGAACTCGATCGTTTTCTCTCCAATTCCGAAGCGTTGTACAAATTAAAATAATTAAATTCGGGATGACAGAATTCATAGAAAATGACGTATAGGAACACGCATGATTTTTTAGAACAGGTAAAAATTCACTGAAATGTCACAATGGGTGAACCAAAATTTTATCGAAAAATACGAGATTTGAAACTCTGTTTCACAATTACATGCTTCGACGATAGCACGTGAAAGAATCGGGTTACTCTTATACTTCTTGATAGTCCTCAAACTACCTGAGGTAACAACGGACCCCAAAACCAACATGTTCTTTAAGTCCTTTAGGTTCTTTCAAGTCCGCTGACCCAACCGGGGAAATAATATAACCTTGACATAACCTTGACATAACCTTGACATAACCTTGACATGACCGCCACCCCACAAACTACCTGAGGTAACATCGGACCCGAAAACCAACATGTTTCGCTGGCCCAACCGGTGAAATAACATAACCTTGACATTATAACCTTGACATAACCTTGACATGACCCTGATATAACCTTGATTTAACCCTGTCGCATCCACGCCGTAACCAGTGGTAACGCTGTCGTAACCCTGTTACGATCAGTAATTGAAATAACTGTAACCCTGATACAGTAATCGAAATGCTGAAAATTGATCGAACGACATTCTCTATAATTTTCCTTTATTCTACGGCACTTAAAGTTCGATTAGATTACAAAACCAACATGTTCCGCTGACCCAACCGGGGATATAACATAACCTTGACATTATAATATTGACATAACCTTGACATAACCTTGACATAACCTTGACAAAACCAACATGTTCCGCTGACCCAACCAGGGATATAACATAACCTTGACATTATAATATTGACATAACCTTGACATAACCTGACATAACCTTCACATAACCTTCACATAACCTTGACATAACCTTCACATGACCTTGACATAACCTGTTACGATCAGTAATTGAAACAACTATAACCCTGATATAGTAATCGAAATGCTGAAAATTGATCGTACGACATTCTCTCATAACCTTCACATGACCTTGACATAACCTTCACATGACCTTGACATAACCTGTTACGATCAGTAATTGAAACAACTGTAACCCTGATACAGTAATCGAAATGCTGAAAATTGATCGTACGACATTCTCTCATAACCTTCACATGACCTTGACATAACCTTGACATAACCTTGACATAATCTTGACATAACCTCTTACGATCAGCAATTGAAACAATTGTAACCCTGATACAGTAATCGAAATGCTGAATATTGATCGTACGACATTCTCTATAATTTTCCTTTATTCTACTTTACACCTTAAATTCAATTAGAAAAATATATCACCTTTCTCACCGCATCTTTTCAGCGAGAATTTCCGCGATTTTGCCGGAAACTTGGAATCATTTTCGCCGGTGCGCGGCGGAGGAATCCGAGGACCGGCGCGCCGAGATTTCGAAATCGAAACGCGTCGCGGTATATTCAATCGTCGGACGTTCCGGTTCGCGAGCTAATACCGTTCCGGATACTTTCACGGCTGGCCGTGGCTCTTTTTCAGTGTAAACAATTTATTACGCTGGCCGGCCTGTTTACCGTAAAAATCCGCGCGGCGCGACGCGGCGGAACGCGTTACGCGCGGCGATCGAAAACGCGGCCCGATCGCGTTCGTATTCGTTAACGAACTACAATCATCCACGCCTGCAAATTTCCAATTACTCTTACTCGTTTTCTCGCGCGCATGATATTTCACCGCGTTTCACAAATGAACTCTCCGCGGTCGTTTGTAACTCGCATGCGAAATAAACGTTGGCGGCTGGCCGGCGGACCGACGCGACGCGTACGTAAGCGGAAATAATTTAATTCGGATAGGAAAAAGGAAGGAGAGCGAGAGCGAGAGAGAAAGAGAGAGAGAGAGAGAGATTTTTTGTTGTCCGTCTCCGTGTCCCGCCGTTCCTCCGTCTCCATTTTCTCGCGTCTCTCCCCGATTCGGAAAAATAAGAGGAAAGATTCGCGGCCGGGTGATTCGGAGATCGAATGAAAGTCGACGGGTCGTTGCACGGGGTTTACGGGAACGTAACGACACCGGGTGCTCCAATCGAATATTCAACTCTTTTTTTTCCTAGTTTTATTTCGCCGACACTCGGGATCCTTTGTTCAACGGAACGGAAACTGCGAGCTAGGAGTTTCATCGGCTCGCAGATTTTTCGAGCCTTATCGGATTTTTTTCGCGTCCCGTCGAATTTCGTGTATCGGATTCGCGCCCGATGGGCTTTCGGAACCATTCAGACCACTCGTGTATGCACCGCCGTATAGTAATAAACAGCGAGGCCGCGTGACCAAACGCGTACAGGAGTTGTTAGGACCGTCGCGAACGAATTACGCTTTCGAAAACATTCCGAAATACGGTGCCGGTGTCACGGGACCGTATCAGGTCCTGAAGAAATTATGTATGCTCCTTTGTACTCTTCTATCGTACGGGCAAAGTCACCGGTGACCGGCACTTAACTTGGCGGTGACGCCATGGGGGCCACCGGTGACCGACGCGCCTAAATTGATAGAAATATACAGGGTTATATATACATATATATATGTACTAAAAATGTCTCGCAATCCGGAAATGGCGGGTTCCTCGGATCATTTGAAGCAACTTCTTCCTTTACAAAAATGTTCTCCGAGGCAGCGTTAACGAGTTATTAACTCGTATTTTTATTGAGTTATTGAGTTATTAACAATTATATTATAGTATTAGTATTGAGTTATTAACAATTATTTTATAGTATTAGTATTGAGTTATTAACAATTGTGTTGTAGTATTGGTATTGAGTTATTAACAATTATATTATAGTATTAGTATTGAGTTATTATCAATTATATTATAGTATTAGTATTGAATTATTAACAATTATATTATAGTATTAGTATTGAGTTATTATCAATTATATTATAGTATTAGTATTGAGTTATTATCAATTATATTATAGTATTAGTATTGAGTTATTATCAATTATATTATAGTATTAGTATTGAGTTATTAACAATTATATTATAGTATTAGTATTGAGTTATTATCAATTATATTATAGTATTAGTATTGAGTTATTAACAATTATTTTATAGTATTAGTATTGAGTTATTAACAATTGTGTTGTAGTATTGGTATTGAGTTATTAACAATTATATTATAGTATTAGTATTGAGTTATTAACAATTATATTATAGTATTAGTATTGAGTTATTAACAATTGTGTTGTAGTATTGGTATTGAGTTATTAACAATTATATTATAGTATTAGTATTGAGTTATTAACAATTATATTATAGTATTAATATTGAGTTATTAACAATTATATTATAGTATTAGTATTGAGTTATTAACAATTATATTATAGTATTAGTATTGAGTTATTATCAATTATATTATAGTATTAGTATTGAATTATTAACAATTATATTATAGTATTAGTATTGAGTTATTATCAATTATATTATAGTATTAGTATTGAGTTATTATCAATTATATTATAGTATTAGTATTGAGTTATTATCAATTATATTATAGTATTAGTATTGAGTTATTAATAATTATATTATAGTATTAGTATTGAGTTATTAACTATTATATTATTGACCAATAAGAATCGAGTACGGCTGACGCGAGGCGGCCCAGCCAACCAGCGCGCGAAGCCCAGTTCCGTTCATTGGCTCGGTCGCCTCGCGCCGGCTGAGCTGGGATTCGACCGCCTCGACCGCTGGCACCGCTGGCTCCGCCGCCTCGCGCCGGTTGAGCTGGGATTCGACCGCCTCGACCGCTGGCGCCGTTGGCTCGGTCGCCTCGCGCCAGCCGAGCTCGCCTCTCATTGGTCACTGTTTTTCATTAATAACTCGTTAACGGTGCGTCGGAGAAAATTTTTGTAAAGGACATTTTTGGGACATCCTGTATATATAATTTAAAACAAATGTCAATATCTAAAATTTTGTATTATTACCATCGTCAATTCAAACAGTGACCCCTGTCTCAATTAACATGTCAAGCATAGTTATACACTATAACTTATCTATTGCAGATAATATTTCAACATTATATGTATCATATAAAAAATCATCGTGGCGCCACGGACAATTTCTGTAAAACCGACGTTCAAATTCAACGTGTTAAGTTCGAATGATCACGAAACTTAGAATTATTACTTAAGGTTTTACAAAAGATCTTGTCCGAACGAAAGTAATTAGGTATTTCCGTAGAAAATACCAAAGTAACGCTTAGAACACGAGTAACGAAGATTTTAACGAGACGAACAAGGTGTGGCTTGGTTAGAATCGAACTGGTCAATGACTGCTTTTTATTCGATAGTCCGCGCGTTTTTATACGTTTCTATGTTTATAAGAACATATCCGGTGCGATTAGATCAGACGTTGGAATGTCGCCTTGCTTCACACCGGCGTTGTCGGCCGATCGTTCGCCGGAGCACCGAACTGATAGAAATTAATAGTACAATCGTCTTATTTATCGGCCGCGAGAAATCTTCCGGTCTGCCAGACTATCAAAATACTAATTTTCCACTGAAATTCAAATTTCGGCATCGGCGGGGCTGAAGTCCAATTTTCGGTCGTCAAGACGATCTGCCGTCTAGGGGATAACCATGATGCGCCGGCTTACACCGGATCTACGGAGAAGTTCCGCTGTTTTGGCAGACAAGATTCACTAAAATCAGGTTCCGTCTAGTTCGTGAAGTCATTTCGGGATCGCGCATTGTTTCCTTCGAGCGATCTGTCCCGTGGATAGCACTGTTACCAAATTGATAAATTAACCCTTTGCGCTCGAGTGGTGACTCCGAGGCACCGCTAAAAAAATATTTATGTCGCATTCCAAAATAATTCTTACATCGACAAAATTTAAACTTGTAAAATTGTTAAAAGTATAAACTGTCGTATAAGTCGCAAGACTCGATTCCACGCGCGTGAAATGCGCTCTGTCATATAAAATAGAGACAGCGTTGGTCAGAAAAATTATTTTAGATTTACAGTTAAAGTGGCTTCGAATGCAAAGGGTTAACCTACCGAGGTCTAAAAGCGAGCAACAAAAATTGCCTCGTAAATATTACAAGGTAGAGTTTATTCGAATTTTTCACAATTTTTTAGCTCCTGAGTAAAGAAATATGTTCGACAATTCTTAATGGAAGCAGCTTCGTCGCTTCAATAATTATTAATTAAAAAACGTGAAACCGGATATTTGATCGGCGATGGTTGGATTA
The DNA here is from genome assembly GCF_051020955.1 of Megalopta genalis. Lineage (NCBI taxonomy): Eukaryota > Metazoa > Arthropoda > Insecta > Hymenoptera > Halictidae > Megalopta > Megalopta genalis. Next base: position 9,978,051 of record NC_135013.1, read on the forward strand.
GTGTTAAGTGTCCTGCTACCGGAAAGTACCTGTGAAATAATTCGAAAATCGTGAAAAGTCGGTGAAAATATTCAGGCTTCTATTTTCTTTTTTTCTGATAAAAATGTGGAGAATCCATTTCGAAAGACTAGACCGCGGATTTTTATGCAAAATAAATGTCGCGCGCACCAGAATGCAAGAAATACAAACTAAATAGAGAGTTCATTCTACCTCCAATAATCTTTTCTTTGCGCTTAAAATCGCACGAACATCGCAGGTTGTCAGCGATCGTTCGAATCGTTGTAAGATTTATTGACCATCGTTTATTATTCAAACGAGATTTCTGCGGCGATAATTTAGTTCGATGAATTCAATTATTACCTTAGGTACTATTAAGCAGGTATTCTTCGTTGCTAAGTGCTCTCATCGAGTCTGCTGGAACATGGAATTCTCTTCTTGAAATAGCTCGAACAATAATAAAGCTTTCGAGCTGAAATTTTTACCGTAGCTTGTGTACACGATGTTGAAGATAATTGGTACGAAGATATTGTTAGCTCCGATTTTGATTTCTTTTTTTTTCGTAGTGAAGTAATTGTTTTATCGTCGAAAAGGAAACGGACCAGCTGGCAAGAAAATTTGCGCGTAATTCGAATCGGCGTAAAAGATGCCATCGAAACGCGTATTTTCCGAAATTTCATCTGGAAAATTGTTGGTTATTACGAATGCCCTTCATTAACACGTTGACTGCCACGCGTGTTTACAACAAAATCTCCTACAAGCCACAGGCGTCCCAAAATATCTCGCAATCCGGAAAGTGGCGGGTTCCTTGGATCATTTGAAGCAACTTCTCCCTTTACAAAAATTTTCTCCGAGGCACCGTTAACGAGTTATTAACGAAAAACAGTGACCAATGAGAGGCGAGCTCGGCTGGCGCGAGGCGACCGAGCCAACGGCGCCGGCGGACGAGGCGGTCGAATTCCAGCTCAGCTGGCGCGAGCCAGCCCCAGCGGAACTGGGCTTTGTGCGCTGTTTGGCTGGGCCGCCTCGCGTCAGCCGTACTCGCCTCTCATTGGTCACTGTTTTTCGTTAATAACTCGTTAACGGTGCGTCGGAGAAAATTTTTGTAAAGGAAAAAGTTGCTTCGAATGACCTGAGGAACTCGCCACTTTCGGATTGCGAGACATTTTTGGGACATATATATTAATATTTGTCCAAATATTTTCAGAAATCCTTTGTAAGTAGTCGAATCAGCGTCACCCGAACTTTTGCTGTCACCCAAATACGGGTGACGCGCAGTTCGACGTGTTAAAAAAATAAATAGGAACAGTAAAAGGCGGGAACTTACGGGACGACCGAATATTTTAAAGCAGCCGCATAAATCGATGTCGGATTTCCGTGCCTCCGATCCGCGGAAACTCGAAGAAAACTCGGGCTCGGGCAATTTCAAAGGGGGTTTTCGCACGTGGCCCTTTATTCCTAAAAGCGGAGCGCCGGCGCGACATCAATCGGCGCCGCCTCTTAAAGTTTTATTTACAGCCTCGCTTATCTCGTGACCGAGTTCTCGCTCCCGCTCCCGCTCCCGTTCCCGAATGTATTAAATTAATTTATTAAGCGAGATTTTATTAAGCCGAGAACGCCGCGCCCGGAGCCCGCAAATCGCGGTCCAATTTACGGGACTTCAAACGGCGCTACGCGGACGTCATTCGGCCGGAAAGCGTTAATGTTCCCCACCCCGCGGCCCTCTCATCGGTAATAGTTTTACTCCGGCAGCAGAATTGTGACGCGTCGGTAATCGCGTCAGTGTCGCTCGTCGATTAGCGCCGCGGCGTGGCCGCGCATTCGCGCGCATTTCCGCCTCCGCGGAGCCGAAACAGCCCGGACACCGATAAAAATAAACACTGTCAGCGATCAGACACGCGAAAACAACGCCGCCGGCGATAAAGCATCCCGGCTAAAAGCCGGAACATTTTTCGATAGCGCTGATCATTTCCGCGATGCTTGCCGCGGCTCGATTAAAAAACGATCCGCCGCTGCCTCGCCGCTGCCTCGCCGCCGCCGCCGCATTGTACACCTTCCGGCCACCAGACCGTAGAACGTCCTAGATTTCTCGCAAATTTACCAACTTAATACGGCGTAAGATGCTTCTGCACGCGGAGCCGATCCAGTCGTTCCTTCGCCGATAATGTAATATCCCCCTCCTGGCGAAAAGTATTCGACCACCTTTTAGAGCACCTATCGAGCGCCGCGTCGGTCACACATGGGAGACACTAACTTTTTACCAATTTTGAAAATACATTTTTGTTCCAATGTATTCGAACGAACTGAATTTGACCAGGATGTTTCTCAGGCCACGTGACACGATTTGAAGGCAATTCCGAAGCCATATGCCATTATTCAACGACAATTCAGAGGCCACGTGCCACGATTCGAAGGCAATTCGGACGCCACGTGACACGATTTGAAGGCAATTCCGAGGCCATATGCCACTATTCAACAACAATTCGGAGGCCACGTGATGAAATATTCTCAATGCATACGTGTGTTTCGCATTTAACCTCGGAATATGATCACTCGCTGCACGGTAACTGGATCTTTCGCGACCCAAGCCGACATTTCACTGAAATAGAACGTGAAATATACAATATGGAGCAATAAAATGAAAACGATGACCTGAGTTGTTTATTTCTAATTTTTTTTCATGATTCGAAGGCAATTCGGAGGACACGTGCCACGATTCGAAGGCAATTCGGAGGCACGTGCCACCATTCAACGACAATCCGGAGGCCACGTGCTCCGATTCGAAGGCAATTCGGAGGCCACGTGCCATGATTCGAAAGCAATTCGGAGGCCATATGCAATGATTCGAAGGCAATTCGAAGGCCATTTGCCACTATTCGAAGGCAATTCGGAGGCCACATGCCACGATTCGAAGGCAATTTGGAGGCCACGTGCCACTATTCTACGATAATTCGGAGGCCACGTGCCACGATTCGAAGGCAATTCGAAGGCCACGTGCCACTTGTCGAAAGGAATTCCGATGCTACATGCCAAGATTCGACGGATATTGGTCACGCACTTTGTAACTCCGCGGTTTTTCTTACGTGACTCGCACCCAAACAGACCATTTTGTGTTGTCTTCCTGGAATCGCGTCGCGTGCCGCGTCACACGCTTGACCGACTCCGTCGACCCTTAGCATCGACTTAGCAATAAATTACAGAGTCGTAGAACCAGCACAGAGAAATTCACAGCAATCCGAAATTTGGCATCTCCCGGAGAATCTACTGCATCTCGAATCGTTTGCTGCAACTTCAAATTATTGGAACGTAGAACAGTCTCGTGTTGAAATCGTGTTCCTGTAACGCAATCAAGATTTGGTTTTCGGTAATATGCAGATACAGTAATTTGCGATGTAAATAGTTTGTAATTTTGCTGCTCCTTGGAATTAATGCGCAACCCAGAGAACTTCCGCGTGTAATAGCGGCGTATTACAATGACTACCGCTTAATGATACAAATCTTCTTCGTTCTTCAGCGTTACGCGGACATGGCAATCTTCTTTGGATTTTTCTCGTGGCGAAAGTAAATCGGACGGCAATCTTTCCGACGTTTCATTATGGGTCTTTTCAACGTATAAAAAATTATAGAATCTTTTTGTATCATCTAATTATTAAGGATGAACTGTTAAGAAGGAGTCGTGTGTACCTGAGCAAAAGGGGGAGAGGAAATAAGAAGCGACACTGCTATTTATTAAAAGTATTATATACATAGTATTATAGAAAACAACACTTTCCCTAGCGTAGCCAACAATTATATGTAAATATGATTGTTATATAATTTTGTAACATAAAGGGAGTTCGGAAAATCGCGGTAGAATCGGCGAGGGAGTGATTTCTCGCATAAAATTGCGTCGAAAATATAAAATAACATTTTTTCATACAGATCATCATTTTCGAATTAGTCAAATACAATCGGATAAATTAATAAATCGGAACCAAACTGCCCATGTACTTAGCGAATTTTCAAATTCGATTGTTTCGAAACTGTAATTTTTGGAAACACTTTTTTAGACATTATCCGATAAAACAAACGCTAAATGATATAAAAAATAAGTCGATTTTGAATGAAAATAAGTATTAATTTTATGAAATTTATAATTTGATTAAAATTGGAGGTTGGTTTGTGCTTTTAATTGAATAAAAATTTTTTTAAAAATTTTCTTTTATTTAAGAAATGAATTATATAATATTAGTTTATGCTAATAAATTTATTCCGACAAAGCAAACACTAAATGACATAAAAGAAGAAATTAATTTTTGAATAAGAATAAACTAACCCCTCCAACATCGCAAAAAATTTAGATCGCTTGACCCAATTGTAAAAAAAGTTATTCCGCCTTAAAAGCTGTACGAATACTTTCTACATCCGCTGTAGTTTCTTTGACGAGGAACACTTCTAATCACAGCTGTGACAAGACATGGCACGAACGTGTACGAACGTATGCCAAAATAAAACGGATGCAATAAAGCAGCCCCGTATCAATCGGCGCGGCACAATGGAAGGCTGTGGACAAAAGGCAAGTTCTTCCCGGTTGCCGGTCCTACGAAAACGGTCCGCATCGTCTCCGCGATGCGGAATCGATGCACAGAGGGATGCGACAGCCGATGCTAAACAAGATTCCGAAAAAGATACTATTATCCGGCGTCCTCCAAAAAATTGTATGAGCGCTGCAAGCCGCGCACCGCGAGAGGAAGGATACGTGTTGAACACTGAATAACAAAATTCAATTTGGCCCGGGAAACTTTTTGAATGCACTGTGCTCAGGCTGGGAGAAATCCCGAAAAACCGGAGGTATGGGAGACAGACAGACAGAGAGAGAGAGAGAGAGAGAGAGAGAGAGAGAGAGAGAGAGAGAATAGGCTGAGAGAGAGAGAAAGATAGTAAGGGAATAAACTGCGAGAGAGAAAGAGAGAGAGGGAGAGAAAGAGAGAGAGAGAGAGAGAATAAGCCGCGAGAGAGAAAGAGAGAGAGAGAGAGAGAAAGATAGTCAGGGAATAAGGCGCGAGAGAGAGCGAGAGAGAGAGAGAGAGAGAGAGCGGAAGAGATGTCCCATGATTTTGTCGCGGGGGTGTTCGCACAGCCGGTGCCGGTTTTTCCGCGCATCCGGCACAGTTTCCAGGGGCCTGGCTACGAATCGACCGACTATCGCGGCCGGAACACGGATTCTCAGGTCCGTTCGCACCTGAGACTTTTTCAAACATAATTATATGCGGCGCGCACCTTCCGCGTATTTTCATACCCGCTGGATCTGTGTGTCTTTCAACGCCCTCGGCCCCATTCCGCGTCGCCCCGCGCCGCGCCGCGCGCGACAACCCCCGTCGGTTCGCGCCTCCATCCCCGCCGCGCTCGGCTCTTTTGATTTATCTAGTCACTGTCGCGCCCCGTTCCGTCGCCGTCCCGCTTTCCCGCGAATGTTTAAGTTAACGACTGCCGTCTGTTTTGTTGCACTTACCCCTTTGTGAGCTCCGCTCTTCTGCGAGCGCGACGCCGCGCGAGTCGCCGCGGGAAAGGCGAGGCGACGGGGCCCGAAACGCCGCGACGCGACGCGTCGCGACGGGATCGGCCATCTTCCGTCGAGTGCTCGCGAATGAATTCAAGGGGCTCTTTGAAACGTTAAGGGGGAATCCTTTTTTTTTCTCGGACACATTGATCCGCCGGCGAGGTTTTTTTTAGAAGCGGACAGGTGTGACTTCAGAGATCGGAGAAGGCGCGGCTTTGAAGACGGGGAAAAAGCCGCGGCTTTCGAGCAGCGAACAGCGCGGCTTTGGAAACGGAGTGGCGTGATTAGTTAATTCGAGACTACGTGCTGCTTTTTGTCAGGTTCTCGACGAGCCGCGGAAATTCCGCACTTGTTTGATTTACTCGCGGATACGGTTCTTGTCTACGGTGGATCAAGGACGCTACGCGCGTGTTTATTTCTTCGGTGGTTGACGCGCTGTCTGCCTTCCGGTTTATCTACAGGCAAATGTTGTTGGGGCGAGCTTTCCAATGTAATAGAATTTAACACGTTCCGTGCCACGTGTACCATCGATGGTACACGCTTGCATGTTTACTTAGTGAACTGAACAAATTGTTTACAAGAAATTTAGAACCGAAGAATCAATTTCCACCGCAAGAATGGGCGTTGATAAGTTTTTGTTACGTTGTTATGTGTACGAGAATTAATAATTGCACGTAATACATCAAGTTTTAGTAAAATATCAAAGTGTGAAGATTCGAGTAAGAAAAGCTCGGCACGGAACGTGTTAACCCATCGAGTCGGTAATTTCGCACGCTGCTCGCTTGGCCGGTAATTAATTTACGGGAACTCGGTACTTTCCGTTGTGATTTCTTTAACCCTTTGCACTCCGGTGGCGCGTACAGAGTATCCCATAATTATGTTAACAACCGGAATTAGGTGATTGCTCAGGATATTTGAAGCAACTTTTTCCTTAGCGAAAATTCAATCCGCGGCTTTGTTTAGGAGTTATTGGCGAAAAACAGTGACCAATGAGAGGGCGAGCCTAGCTGGCACGACGCGGCCGAGCCAATGAGCGGTCGACGCTCAGTTCCGCTAATTGGCTCGGCCACCCAGCGCCGGCTCAGCGCCAGCCCAGCTCATCTCTCATTGGTCACCGTTTTTCGTTAATAACTCGTAAACAAAGCCGCGGATGGAATTTTCGCTAAGGAAAAAGTTGCTTCAAATGATCTCGAGAATCACTCCATTCCGGGTGTTAACATAATTATGTACATACTCTGTATATACGCCTTCGCAAGTCAAACTATACGTACGAAATATACATAAATATACATTCTCTACATTTTTTGTGGAGTGCAACAGTTTCGCTGTTGCACCATCATTGTGTTAACCCTTATCGGACGTCAGATATTCAGGACTAATATACTACGTCACGTGTGACGCGACATACGTCCGATAAGGATTAAACATTGTGTTTATCAAATGAGACTTGTTATTCGGTATCAGTAGACAGCGGATTTTATGAATTTTTCGCAAGAACGGATGAATGGAAAACAAAATTTCGAAGGGATTAAAAGGATTTAATAATACTGTTACATTGTTTTCAAGCTGATAACGTTATTGAAAGGAAACATGTATTTTCATCGAACTTCCATTTCTCATAATGGACACGTGTAAGTTTTATTTTGCATATAGATCCACGGTCTAATTATCAGTACCAAGTTTCTTTCTCAATAATTATCTTCGTAATGACACGCGACAGCCAAACACGTTTGCATTATTCAATAAAAGTATAGTTTTATAAAAGTAGTTATATAGTTTTATAAAAATAGTTTTGATCCGTGAATGGGTTGATTTTATTTCTAATTGGGCGCATTTGATGTGAAAAAGACTGAATAAACTTTCAGAAGGATTAATTTGATTCGCGAGAAGGTGAACATAGTCTACAAAACGATTAATTCCGAATGCAAATCTTAAGAATGAACTAAACATACTGATCAAAAAGATTCCAGCATAGAAAAAACTTTGGATAAAAATTGGCCAACTTCGACCGACGATAACTCCGCGAGAAATCATCGTAGGATGATGACATTATTTTTTAATTAAAGCTTGAAACCTCTACTTTAATACAATGTTTCTGGATTTTAAGTTCGATGCATCATCAGCACTGTAACCTTTTAAATGTGAGACCATGTTTGATGCATTGAAAATTTCCAAGTTTGATGGTATACACGGACATTGTAAATTCGTTTCCGGAGATGCCGTTTTCGGATATACCCGGAGATTCCCCTTTGATTTAAGCAGAGATTTCAAGCTTCAATTTAAAAAAAAATTCATCATCCTACGATGATTTTTCGCAGAGTTATCGTCAGTCAAGATGGCTCAATTTTTATCCGAAGTTTCTCTACGCTACAATTTCTTTAAACACTTTATATCGCAACGATAAATTATAACGTTCGACGTACCGCGAAAAGAATTCACGAGAAATCACAATATTCTAAACGTTCGCAGAAAATTGCAAAAGTTCCATCCTGATATATCTGGTGAAACACGCTCCTCCGGCGAACGGTTCCGAAAAAATCACGATTCCCAGTCGAACATTTTGCACAGGCGTTTCCGACTATTAAAATCGGGCTACTAAAGTCCCGCAAAAAGATGGATTTTTTTTAAGGGAAAACGAAAAGAGGGAATTCGCCCGGGGCACTGTTAGAGCAACGACGTCACGCTCGGTATCAATATTCCGGACGTTCGCTTCCTTCGGGGACGGGCCGGCCGATCCAGTCGTCGAGTTTCTCCGAACTCCGGCCGCGGTTCCGTGGCTCGTTAACGGGGCTGATTTGTGCCCGCTTCAATTAGCGACCGTGGATTCTTTTCCCCCGAACGCCGCCGCCATTATCGGCGTCGGCGAAAGGTTCGCGTCACCGTCGCGTGTGCCGGTATTAATTAGCTCCATTGGTTAATTTATGCGGACGCGGTGGCTCGGAGTCGCGAGCCGCCTCGTTGTCGGTCGCGTCTTGTGTCGCGAATCCGCGCGAGTTTTGCAGTCGGCGCGGAAAACGTCGAGCCCTCGATCGAAGATAAAAAAACGATCTTCGCTCGGTGATCTGGAGCGAAATTAAGCCGCGATCGAGGCAGGCTAGAGCCGTGCGATTTTCTGATTTAAGCTCGAGAACCGCTCTTTGACTGGTGAGATTGTAACCTGGAAATTTGATCCTGAAACTCGAGCACGAGGACTCTCCGCGAGCTCTGGAAGTCTGAAGACTCTCAAACTCAAAGCAAAGTTAGATATCCAGTGATCCAATCCCGAAGACTGTGCCGTCCTCGGAAATCCTACGACCAGGATCTCTGGATCCGTGCGTCTCGGCTCGAAGAAGGCTCTGAAATCTATATAGATCCGAGCTCCAGACACGCGAATCGCGGAATTTAAACCGATAAACTCGTCCTGGAGGCTTTTAAATCGGAACCATCCGGTTCAGAATCCGATTTTAAGAGCTTCCCAGGTCTAGATAGCCAATTGAAAACCAGAGATTCGATCCAAAGGCTCTGGATCGGAACGCGATATTCCGTCGAAAATTTGCATCTGTCCTCGTTGAAGATTCTACCATCTCCGGTGAAACCTACTCTCGAACAGCTTTTTAAAATTAAATGGCTTGAAATCATTTTAATTCTTAAAGGAGAAAATTTATCGTGGAACGACTAAAATATGTTTGTTTAATTGATGTATTGCTTGGAGTAACAAAAAGAAATCTTAAACTCTCGTTATTTAATCGTTTTATCCGAATCTGGAACGAAAATTTGACCGATGCATTTTGTATGCATCTCTGTAACCCGTATGCGTACTACAAATTTCATCGAAATTTTTGTTCCTCTTTACAATTGTCGAGATTTAATTTAATCGTTTTTTTAAACCTTTCTCAAAGTTTATATTACTTTTAAGCGAGTCACTGTTAAGTTAACTTACTATTAAGTTACTTTAAAGCGCTGTAACTTTGCGAAAAAAAATCGCAGCCACGTCTCTCTTTTTTTAAATTATAGGGAAAGGATCAAGCTTCATCAGAGTGCAAACGGCATCTCCAAAAAAAATTTTCCAAAGTCCGTGCAATTCGTCGAACTTGGCAATTTTCATTTTGGCAAACGTGGCCTCGCATTTAAAGGATTGCAATGGTGAGGATGCATCAAACATAAAAGAAACATAAAAATAAAATATATGAAGTTATCTTAAAGTGGAGATTTCAAGCTTCAATTTAAAAAAAAAGTCATAATCTTACGATAATTTCTCGCGGAGTTATCGTCGGTCAAAGTTGGCCAATTTTAATCGAAAGTTTTCCTATGCTACACATTTTTCATATAATTTTATATAAAATATTAATTGAAACCTATCACGTCGTGCCCCATAATGAATTCTTAAATTAGTCGGTTTCGCTTCGAGTCTCCGAATTTTTTTATACGGCTAATATTTTGGATCTCGAACCTTTCAAGGATCGTCGATAAATGTGCACGATTCGTTTTCGAGATGTAATACGCGAAGAAAGTAATTTCGGGGCCACGATAAACGGGTTTCCGGACTACGTATATACCGTCTCTTTAGCCTTAAGATGAGGAAGTGTTTAGTTAGTCGCAGGAGTCTTGGGACTATATTCCCTGTATTAGGAGTACTTGGGTTCGGATGATTGCGTCAAGGGGCCCTTGAACATGAATTTCTGCGTTCTCGGGTCATCGAACTTGACTTCGTCGGATCTAGGTCAATTATGGCCGAAGTTCGTTGATCTTCCGATGAACTACATTTACTCGAGTTTATTGATTATTAAGACTAATTTGCTGCACCGTTCAAGCAGACATCGCAACGACGTTCGAAGTTTTAAAGTCGATCGAAGTTAATATATCTATTAAATAATAACGTGTGAAATGGGAGATCTTGGCATGGGAGACTGATGCGTTACCGATGGGTGATGGGATCACCCCGAACGACCGTTGTTTAAATGCGAGTGCAGGAGTCAGTCAAAAACTCAAACGGAGATCTGCCTTAATGAAGCGTTGAGTGTTAAATTTTATTTTATTCTCCCGTTATTGTAATTTTCTCTCGATTAAATATCGTATCAATATTTTTAAAAGCTCTGAATATTCTACGAATATTTTAATATTTCGTCAAATTAAGATGAGGTATTTTATTTAAGGCATTTATTTCTGTACTCTACAGGGTGTCCCAAAAAATGTCTCGCAATACGGAAATGTGGGGTAGCTGAGGTCATTCTAAGCAACTTTTTCCTTTGCGAAAATGCAATCTGCGGCTTTGTTTACGAGTTATTAATGGAAAACATTGACCAATGAGAGGTGAGGGCGCGAAGTTCGAGAGCCCGTAGCACGAGACTTTGACGGAAGGTCGGGACGGATTCGAGCCGCGTTCGAAGCATTGAACAAGTCACGAAGCGTGAACTTTCCGGATTTTTTTTTACTACGTAAAAGTGATATTTTTAAGAAAAACGCTGTTCACCTGTACTTTAGAACGTCTGAAGAATATTTACTAATTTTTCGGACCGGAAATAATATATTTAGTTAAGTTTAACCGTATAGTATATAGTTTAACCGTGACCGTATTTGTTCACGTTTTTTTACTTTTCGGTTCGACAGTCATCGCTAGATTGCGAATTAAATGCATTTATGGCAAGCACGAGTATCAGAAATATGAAAATGTGAAGCTATTAAGAAGAATCCGATATACTGTTACACTATCTTCGACTCATTAAAATTATCGAAAGAAACAATATACTTTTATTTTATTTCTTTTTTCGACAATCGTCTCGGAACATTTTTATTTTCCACAAAGATCCACAGTCTAGTCATTATTACACTGCGGAACTGTATGCAAAATACAAATGTTCTCCATCAATTTCAAAAAATGAGAGTCGACTAAAAATGTATCTGTTCCCTCAATGATTTTAATTATTTTAAAAATAACGCGCCCGCGTCCTTTTACACCTATTATGTTCTCCCTATTTTTCATTTCACGTTACCATTTTCTCATAAATGCATAAAAACCGTAGTCTGGTCATCACTTTCTATTCTCATTTGTTAACGTTATCATTAAAATATTGAATAAATAAATAGATAAATAAATTAATAGATAGATAAATAAATAGATAAATAAATGGATAGATAAATAAATAGATAAATAAATAAATGAATAGATAAATAAATAGATAAATAAATAAATGAATAGATAAATAAATGGATAGATAAATAAATGAACAAATAAAGAAATAAATAGATAAATAAATGAATACCTAAATAAATAAAGAAATAGATAAATAAATGAATACCTAAATAAATAAAGAAATAGATAAGTAAATAAACAAACAGATAAATATTCAATCAAACATATGTCCACCAAACGACGTTGATCTTTTAAACGAGAATTAAACAAACGTTCGCTGGCATTCGACTCGAGCTTCGCAGAATAATTCAATGATTATTTGAGCCCGACTGATACAATGTTGATGACGGCAGCATAAAATTATGCTAATCTAACAAACGTAACTCGGCGAAATCCGAGTTTGATAGAGCCGGGGCTCGATACCTCGGAACCCAGACCGCAGCAGTTCAAATTTTACGAACTGAAATCAAAATAATCGGCTCCAGCAGAGAGAGAGAGAGAGAGAGAGAGAGAGAGAGAGAGAGAGTCGCATTGAACTAATTCGACCGCTTCGATCGTAGCCGGGCGAGCGTCGCGGGGTTCCGCCAATCCGGGATCGCTTTCTGACTCGTATAATCCGTCGATTACGGTCTAGCGCGGTTTCATTTCATTAAAAACTTGTCCTTTCCGGCGGGCCGGGCGTCTCCTTTGTGACCCGTTATCCCGGCGTTCGATTAAACAATACTTCAGCCGGGGAACCTTGAAAAGCAATTTCATGTTAATGGTATAGTTACCAGTGACACGAGGAACCAAACAAACCCGCGGGCCCCGGGACAGCGGCGGGAAGTTTCATCAAAGCCGAACCGGTATCATTCGAGTGTCATTCTCCGGCAGTTCCGTCCTGTAATATTAAAAATGAAAAGGCGACTTGAGATGAAAATCTTCAAGGTCCCTCCTTTTATACCTCGGGCTCGCGCCACACGGAGGTTTTCTTTACGGCGTCGTTCTTATTTACGATAATACCCGGCCGGTAAACTCTTTCTTTTTCTCCTCTCTCGCTCTCTCGCTCTCTTTATCGCTCTCTCGCTCTCTCTCGCTCTAGCTCTCGCCCTCTCTCGCTCTAGCTCTCGCTCTCTTTCTTGCTTTCTTTCTCTCTCTCGCGCTCTCTTGCTCTCTCGCGCTCTCTCTCTCGCTCTCTCGCGCTCTCTGGCTCTCTCTGGCTCTCTCGCGCGCTCTCTCTCGCTCTCTCGCGCTCTCTCTCGCTCTCTCTCTCTCTAGCTCTCGCTCTCGCTTTCTCCCTCTCGCTTTCTCTCTCTCTCACTTTCCCTCTCCCGCTTTCTCTCTCTCTCTCTCGCTCTCGCTCTTGCGCTCGCTCTCTTTCTCTATTTTTCTCCGCACTCTCGTTCCCCGGCATATTCAACTTCGCTAATAGTGAGACTGCCGGCGCTGTCACACAGGAATGCTTTAACGAGACTGAAACGAAGAACGCTCATTCTCGAGGATCCCTTTCATTTCGCCTAATATTCGAAGCAATTGAAATTTGTCCAGCGTGCCGACGAGCAGGAAAATTGAATTTTCGACGCCGCGCTTCCAACTACTTTTTCCCCGGGTATTTCAGTCGTCGGTGCTTTTGTACAGCGACCGTGTCGTTCTTTGTGCGGTTCCGCGTCATTCCTTCTTCATCCTTGCGCAAGCCTCGCCGAGCCGCGCCGCGACGCTTCGTTCGGCTCCTATCGTCGATTGTCCTAGCGAAACGATTGCTGTCGGTTTATCGTGCTGCGAATCGCGGAACTAGGGTAGCGGAGCCGGTTACCGTGGGCTAGCCGATTACACCGCTTTTAGCTCATTCTGAAACAGAATTGATTTTAGGTTCGTCGAAGGAAGCACATCGATTACTTTCATTTATATGCAACGAATTGTTTGTTTGTTAAAATTGAACATGTGACAGACGATAGGTCTTAAAATAACATAAAAATTATTAATATTATAATTATAATTATAATATTATAATATATAAATAAATAATAATTTTTATGTTATTTATTTATTTTAATATTTATAATATTATAATATTATAATATTAATATACACATTATAATTATAAATATTATAATATTATATTATATATTATAATATTATAAAATTACATATTAATTATTTTTTACACAGAAGGAATTTTAACGGAGGCATTTAATTTAATAATTATTCTTGAAGCGAAGCTAAATATAATAATCAGACTGCGGGTTTTATGCGTTTGTGACGAAACTTAGTAGATCAAATACAAAAAACAATAATAAATAATATTTGAAGAATTTAAAGATACCGATGCATTGCTTTCGACTCAATCGAGTAATTAAAAAATAAAAGAAACGTCTACGCAGCTGCTGCATCTTGAAACCGACGCAGGCAATTTTTATTTTGCATAAAAACGCGCAGATCTTTTCAATCTTTGTTTCCTCGAATATGATGCTTCGATTTTATGGGATTTCTTTGGTAGACGGCCTAAAGCGTTAAGAGGGTAACGCGAGCTTGGAAACTTTCAGGATATCGATTTTTGGATTCGATGTGTTCTTCAAGTACGTCGTGAAAATAGTCGAAAGTTTCGAGTTGATCCGAGCAAAATTTACGACGTTGAAGGCGTTCGTACTTACCTGGAGTTTTGGTGGGACCCTCTTAGAGACGTCTAAGGCATCGTTCATACTTCGATCCTTATCCAGCATTGTGCAGTAATAAAATGCTAATACTTTTCTTCCTTCTTACTTTGTCGAATTATTCGAATTATTCTAATAAAACATTATTCGAATAAAGAATTATTCGAAAAGAAATTATTCGAATTATTCGAGACAATCATTTGAATAAAAAATTATTCGAATTATTAGAGAAAGAATCATTCTAATAAAAAATCATTCGAATTAGTCGAGAAAGAATCATTCGAATAAACTATTATTCGAATTAGTCGAGAAAGAATCATTCGAATAAACTATTATTCGAATTAGTCGAGAAAGAATCATTCGAATAAAAAGTCATTCGAATTATTCGAGAAAGAATCATTCGAATAAAAAATTATTCGAATTAGTCAAGAAAGAATCATTCGAATAAAGTCATTCGAATTATTAGAAAAAGAATCATTCGAATAAAGTCATTCGAATTATTAGAGAAAGAATCATTCTAATAAAAAATCATTCGAATAAACTATTATTCGAATTAGTCGAGAAAGAATCATTCGAATAAAAAGTCATTCGAATTATTCGAGAAAGAATCATTCAAATAAAAAATTATTCGAATTAGTCAAGAAAGAATCATTCGAATAAAGTCATTCGAATTATTAGAGAAAGAATCATTCGAATAAAGTCATTCGAATTATTAGAGAAAGAATCATTCTAATAAAAAATCATTCGAATAAACTATTATTCGAATTAGTCAAGAAAGAATCATTCGAATAAAGTCATTCGAATTATTAGAGAAAGAATCATTCGAATAAAGTCATTCGAATTATTAGAGAAAGAATCATTCTAATAAAAAATCATTCGAATAAACTATTATTCGAATTAGTCGAGAAAGAATCATTCGAATAAAAAGTCATTCGAATTATTCGAGAAAGAATCATTCGAATAAAAAATTATTCGAATTAGTCAAGAAAGAATCATTCGAATAAAGTCATTCGAATTATTAGAGAAAGGATCATTCGAATAAAGTCATTCGAATTATTAGAGAAAGAATCATTCTAATAAAAGATCATTCGAGTAAACTATTATTCGAATTAGTCGAGAAAGAATCATTCGAATAAAAAGTCATTCGAATTATTCGAGAAAGAATCATTCGAATAAAAAATTATTCGAATTAGTCGAGAAAGAATCATTCGAATAAAAAATTATTCGAATTAGTCGAGAAAGAATTACTCGAATAAAAAATCATTCAAAAAGAATCATTCTAATAAAAAATTATTCGAAAAAAATCATTCTAATAAAGAATCATTCTAATAAAAAATTATTCGAAAAAAATCATTCTAATAAAGAATTATTCGAACAAAATATTCGACTAAGCATAATTCGGATAATTATATTCTATTATTTATTATTATCTAATATTATTTTTTTCGGTTAATTATTCGGATAATTCATTCGAATAATTATTTAAAATCAACATTTATTCAAAACAATCCGAATAACGACCAACTCCGTTCGATACATCCCCAAACTACAGAAAAAAACATTTTTCCCAGTTACATTATATATCATTTAAACAGCAAACAATTTCCTTAACCCTTCCAATGCAGGCCGAGAAAGTTGTGCCTATCCGAAATATACCGAATCAGGTTGACGCAGTTTGCCGGGATTCGAGAACATAATTTAGTTAACCCCATCGGTGCCGGTAGAGAAAAAAGTTGTTATCAAATGAAAAATACTCGCGAAGTTTCTCGGCACTACAAGGGTCAAAGTTAAAACCGATTACCTACTACAGTAAAATCTCGATTAACCGCGGTCAGATTAACCGCGCGGTGTTCATTAACCGCGGCCTTGGTTATCCAGCGACGAAGCGATACGCGACATAATATCGCCGCCTCCTTCTGCGCCTAACACAGATATTCGCAGTTATTCACTCCGTCGGCGACGGCCCGCTCCGCAACTGTCAACAATCGCCCGAACGTTAAATACAGCAGTGCGTCCAAACGTGGATAAACAATCCTCGCTGTTTATTTTATGTCCACGGCAAACACGAGCAAGCGACGAATCACGACTTTTTGTCGTCGTTTGGTATATACGCGTGCAGCGACTCGCGAATTTTTTCGAACACATTTTTTTTTAAATTTCCAATAACTTTATTTAGACCGGACCAAATTATACTTGGATCATTTCGACGAGGCGACGACTTTTCCGAACAATGTCGAGAAATTTTTTCGTCAGAAATTGCAATTCGTCGGAGCGACAGGGAAAATAAAAAATTCGAACTTTTTAAAATATACGCGATGCAGTTGACGCAGAGACGATCGAGAAAATCTGCGATTTTTATAATCTTTAATCGTTTGTCGCTCGCAACAACGTGAACCAGTCCCGTTAAAATGTTTCAGCGTGCATCTATAAATCAACGCGACCTACAAAACGCATTGTCTACATTTTTGCTCTAGACGGATGAAATGATTAAAAAAACGTGAACTATCATATTTCTTGTCATTCCAACCAGTTGCAATTTTTGAGATAAGCTTTTTTGGGCATTGTCTAGTAAATCAGTTCGCCTAACGTCCAAAAAATATTCAAGCCATTTGGTTCGTTTTTACTCGCGCCGAAGATTTCACGACAATTTTGACGAATATATATCGATGAACGTTTATAAAATGAATTTTTTCTCTATATTTGATATACACTGCTCAAAAATTGGGCAACTTTGACTGACCATAACTTCGCGAAACATCATCGTAGGATGATAACTTTTTTTAAAAATTAAAGCTTGAAATCTCTACTTTAATACAATGTTTCTGGATTTTAAGTTCGATGCATCCTCAGCACTGTAACCCTTTAAATATGAGACCATGTTTGTCGTATTAAAAATTGCTAAGTTTGATGGTATACACGGACATTGTAAATTTGTTTCCGGAGATGCGGTTTTCGGAGATACCCGAAGATTCCTCTTTGATTTAAGCAGAGGCCTCAAGCTTTAATTAAAAAAAAAATTCATCATCCTACGATGATTTTTCGCGGAGTTATCGCCGGTCAAAGTCGGCCAATTTTTGAAAGATAACTTCGCCATTTCGATATGTAAACTTGCAATACTTCTGCTCCACCGAGAGATAAAAAATATCGTGGAAAGCTCACAAATTTTACGAGAACGATAGAAAAAAGAGCGAAAAAAGATCATGGAAAACGATGACCACATGGCTCGCATAATCGTGTCCCCTCTTCCCGAATTGTTCATTTTTCTTTCCAAGCTGAAGATCAACTCACGGACACGGACATTGTAAATTTGTTTCCGGAGATGCCGTTTTCGAAGATACCCGAAGATTCCTCTTTGATTTAAGCAGAGGCCTCAAGCTTTAATTTTAAAAAAAATTCATCATCCTACGATGATTTTTCGCGGAGTTATCGCCGGTCAAAGTAGGCCAATTTTTGAAAGATAACTTCGCCATTTCGATATGTAAACTTGCAATACTTCTGCTCCACCGAGAGATAAAAAATGTCGTGGAAAGCTCACAAATTTTTCGAGAACGATAGAAAAAAAGGCGAAGAAAGATCATGGAGAACGATGACCGCATGGCTCGCATAATCGTGTCTCCTCTTCCCAAATTGTTCATTTTTCTTTCCAAGCTGAGGATCAACTCACGGACACGGACATTGTAAATTTGTTTCCGGAGATGCCGTTTTCGAAGATACCCGAAGATTCCTCTTTGATTTAAGCAGAGGCTTCAAGCTTTAATTTAAAAAAAAATTCATCATCCTACGATGATTTTTCGCGGAGTTATCGCCGGTCAAAGTAGGCCAATTTTTGAAAGATAACTTCGCCATTTCGATATGTAAACTTGCAATACCACCGAGAGATAAAAAATGTCGTGGATAGCTCACAAATTTTACGAATTGTTCCCGAATTGTTCATTTTCGTTTCCAAGCCGAGGATCAATCGGGGAGAATTTACTGTTCATCGTTCTCGGCGGCAAATAGAGAAAACGCGGGAAATGCGTTACTTACGGGAACGACCTAGCGGCAAGAAATCTTCGCGAGCGCTAATCCGAGATTAGGATGATCTTGGTCACCAGCTCGGCAGCGTAATTTGTCGGAACAGTTCGAGCCGGGCACGCCCTCTGACCGTAACACTTCTTTCCGCTCTTTCCTTGGTCGTCGTCGTCCCTCGCCGTTTCTCGAACAGTCGGTCAATTAACTTACGAACGAGAAAAGTCCCGGGGGCGGGACGGGGGACAGCGTAATGCCAGCTCGCGGAAATCTGAATAGTCATGAATCGCAGCCTGGCGAGGCGAGGCGAGGCGAGGCAAGGCGCGGCGCGGCTTGGCGCGGCGTTCGCCTAACACCCTTACGCCCCTACAAGCAGCCGGAAGTAAACCCTTTGCCCGCTGAAAATACCCAACCGAGTTCGCCCCGCCTTGTTAGGCATTCTAGCCCATGTCCCGATAGAATGGAAATGCCTTTTCCCGCCTATCCGAACACGCGTCCCCTGTTCCTCGCCCGAATCATTTTAGGCAGCGAGCGTCGCGCGACCGAGCGTCGGGAATAATTCCGGCATTTACAGGCTGACTCGGCGAGCCGGGCCTGGAATTTACTAGCACTTATTCTCCAGCCTGCGCGAGATGCTCCGTTGCAATCAATCCTCTCAAATGCCGGTAAAACTGTTAGCGAAAAAATAACTGCTTTCCTTTCGGCTCGATCTAATAAGCTTATCCTTTCAGCTGCTCAAGAAAGGCGAAGCCGTTCGGCCCAATTTGGAGAAGTTGTTCAGTTTTAGCCTCTTTCATGCACTTCTTCTCGCGTTGTCCGACGAATCTTGACGTCAATCTTGCTCGGCACAAGCAGCGTTCGTTATCGAATAATAAGTGGACTCTGGATCTATTCATTTATAATGAAAATTAGAAGATGAAACATAAGACAGTGGAAGCATTTTCATTTTGCGCGAACATGTTGTTCGGTCCAATTTGAAGAAGTTCGGTTTTAGGTTCTTTCATGCACTTATCGCGTTGTCCTGTAAATCTTGGCGTCAATCTTGCTTGGCACAAGCAGCATTCGTTATCGAATAATAAGTAGACTGTGGATTTATTCATTTATAACGAGAGTCAGTAGATGAAACATAAGACAGTGGAAGCATTTTCATTTTGCACGAACATGTCGTTCGGTCCAATTTGAAGAAGTTCGGTTTTAGGTTCTTTCATGCACTTCTCGCGTTATCCTGTAAATCTTGGCGTCAATCTTGCTTGGCACAAGCAGCATTCGTTATCGAATAAGTGGACTGTGGATCTATTCATTTATAACGAAAGTCAGAAGATGAAACATAAGACAGTGGAAGCATTTCCATTTTGCGCGAACATGTCGTTCGGTCCAATTTGAAGAAGTTCGGTTTTAGGTTCTTTTATGCACTTATCGCGTTGTCCTGTAAATCTTGGCGTCAATCTTGCTTGGCACAAGCAGCATTCGTTATCGAATAAGTGGACTGTAGATCTATTCATTTATAACGAAAGTCAGAAGATGAAACATAAGACAGTGGAAGCATTTGCATTTTGCGCGAACATGTCGTTCGGTCCAATTCGGAGAAGTTGTTCAGTTTTAGGATCTTTCATGGATCTTTCATACATTGTCCGGCGAATCTTGGCGACAGTCTTTGTTGGTACAAGCAACATTTATTATCAGATAATACATAGACCGCGGCTCTATTCATTTATAACAACAGTCAGAAGGTAAACCGTGAAACAGTGAAAGCATTTCAATTTTGCACAAAAATCCCCAAGCTAACAATAAACGTTGTATAAAATAAATCAAAATGGAAGATATAAAAAAAAGAAAATGTTGCACGCGCCGCGCGTAATTTTTATTTGCAACAGCGGCCACTTTGTTGTACAAAGGATTCACGCGTCACCGTGTAACTGCGACGACGCTTTGGAAAAATGATCTTGATCCCGGCAATCGCCTGCAGCGATCTAATTAATGAAACGGAGCCGCTTGTGTCGAAATACCGGCCGGAATCGAATGACCGTTACGTCGCGTCGCCTCTTCGAAAACGAACGTTTTTTGTAGTTTTTTTTTTGACAGATCTGTATTTGAAAAATACAGCTCGGTCGCGTTCGCGGACAGATTCGAAAAACCGGCGACCCGACGGCTTTTTGAAACGAAGCGGCTCTCATTACTTCATAACAGCATGTACGTGAAACTTTAAACCCGTTTCTCTCGAGCCGACATTTCCGTGATTGGATGACGCGGATATCTCGAAAGCCAATCATGCGATTTGCCTGAGACCTTGCATATTCGGTACAAGTCCCTTTTTATCCACTGAATTGGAGCTAAGTCGATATTCGCCGAATTCAATCTCCGCAACTTGCAAAACAAGATTCTTCCGCAGAAAAATGTCAAGCGCGCGCGCTCTCTCTCTTTCTCTCTCGCTCTCTCGTTCTCTCACTCTCTTGCTCTCTCTTTCTCTCTCACTCTCTCGCTCTCTCTTTCTCGATCTCCCACTCTCTCGCTCTCTCTTTCTCTCTTTCTCTCTCACTCTCTCGCTCTCGCTCTCTCTTTCTCTCTTTCTCTCTCACGCTCTCTCATTCTCTCGCTCTCACTCTCTCGCTCTCTCTTTCTCTCTTTCTCTCTCACGCTCTCCCACTCTCTCTCTTGCTCTCTCTCTTGTTCTCTCTCGCTCCCTCTCTCTCTCTCACTCTCTCGCTTTCCCTCTCTCTCTCTCTCTCACTCTTTCGCTCTCACTCTCTCGCTCTCTCTTTCTCTCTTTCTCTCTCACGCTCTCTCATTCTCTCGCTCTCACTCTCTCGCTCTCTCTTTCTCTCTTTCTCTCTCACGCTCTCCCACTCTCTCTCTTGCTCTCTCTCTTGTTCTCTCTCGCTCCCTCTCTCTCTCTCACTCTCTCGCTTTCCCTCTCTCTCTCTCTCTCTCACTCTTTCGCTCTCACTCTCTCGCTCTCTCTTTCTCTCTTTCTCTCTCACGCTCTCTCGCTCTCTCGCTCTCTCTCTCCTCTCCCTGGCCGGACGTCGCTTTTTAGTACGCGATGTTGTTTCGTTTATACGAATCCGGCCTCCAGCTATGTCCGCGCGAATTGAAATTCCTTTCTGGTCTTTTTTTTCGGTCTCGATCGCAGTTGCCATCATCCTCCTGTCACGCGATCTGTCCACGGAAATCGCTGCATATAACTTTGGATTACATCAAAATTTGATGAAAGCGCTATGCGTATCCTCGAGCAGTCGGCCGCTTTTATTTTTCACGAGTGTAACCGCGATAACGCGAAATGTTGTCATTATCTTCGTCGTTGTACTCGTCAAATAACAGCTAAACACTATATTCTCCCGAATTTTCCTTCAGCTTGTAAACAAAAATGGACAGCTTGGAAAGAGGAGATACGATTATTCGAGCCTCATTTTTATAGCTGCCGGTTGTCAATAATTATAAAAACGAGGTGCGAGGCACAAATAATCGTTATCTTCACTTCCGAAATTGTCCATTTTTGTGCACAATCTCAGCGTCAATTGGGGAGAATTTACTGTATTTGGCTCGCAGTAATAGATACATAACCGCAGTAATATATGCACGTTTCTTTGCGTTATGCTTTTTAATCAAATTTGTGCTTTCAGAGATCGAATATTTTGGGGAAAGTAAATATCCAAGTTAAAGAACAATAGCTCAAGTTGTTAATTTATTGGCATAAAAGGTCTCATTTTCTCTGTCAATGTTCGCCTTCATTGAGGAATCGCATTAATGCATACACTTACCCTATCCTTCAGTATTTATTACTTATTGTTTTATTAGTATTTAGTATTTTATTTATTATTAGTATTTATTATTATTTATTATATATATTATTATTATATATATATTAATATATATATATATATATATATATATATATATTATATACATATATATTACTTATATATATTTATTTATTAATAGTATTTGGTATTTAGTATTTATAATTTATTATTATTTTACTTATTGTAAAACGCATCTTTTTAACATGTACCATTAGTGGTACACGTGGTATCCTTTATTAACACTAGATTCACTGAGCACAAAAAGCAGCTGTTCTATATTAATTTATAAAAGTAACAATAAGACATTTATTCCGATTTTTAACAAGCGTTATCGTAACATTTGCCATAAGTGATATATAAATTGAATTAAAAAACTCGTAGATGTATCTTTGATATACGAATAATCGTAAATTAAAAAATCAGTGACCCGCCATTTTTACGGGTTCCGTAAATCTAGCGTTAAATTAAACATTTTATAGTACATCCAGATTCATAGTATTATATAATATTTATCCAGATTTCAAAAAAATCATCCATATACAGTATAACTACAGCAACTAACATACTCTCCAAAAAAGATTACAACAGCCAGCAGCTTAAAAAACGCAGTTAAAACCGCCCAGAGTTTCTTACAAACAGCAGCAGACATGTTTCACGTCGCTTAAAAAAAAAAGAAGAAAAAACGCATCCGCGTAAAAAGTTCGAAGATAGAAGAGATTAAAACGATTCAAGGTTAAATGAAGAAACTCGACGTACCGAGAACAGTTAATTTCGCCGCGGCGTCTCGCAGCGGACGCAGACAATTCCATTTCCGCCCAAGGATCTCGGCCGTGGTGCTCCAACAACCATGCACGCAGCGAATTTCATGCAGTTGCGGTAAAAACGAGTCGGTTAAAAAAAAAAGAAGAAAAAACAGAAAAAGAATCGAAAGAAATTAGATCGCCGACGTCTACGAACAGAGAAATTCTTGTCTGGCCCGCGGCAGATGCGGGCAAAACGTTTGTTTCGCGGCAAAGACCGGCCCCGAGTCTGGTCGCAAGAAGCTCCGGTTAGCTTTATCGGTGGTCGGGAAACCGCCCCGGAATGCGCCGGGGCGGCTAATCGCGACGAAAAAGTAGGGGCGGCGTTTTCGAGCGCGAGAGATTCCGCGAGATGCGAATCTTGACGACGGCGTTTCCCGCGGAATTTGCGCGGCCCCGTGCATCCTCGTTGTTTCCGTACAAGAACGATAATGCCCGACGATAATCTTCGGTTGCCTCGCAGGCTCGCGCCGCGCCGCGTAACGGTGCGAGAGGTGCGCCGCGCGGTGCAACGGGTGCAACGGGCGCCCGATCCGGAAGCGCGAGGTCGCAGTTACCCCGGGGCCGTCCGGCTCGCTCGCGAGAGGTCGCATAAAAGTGAATGGGGCGCGAGGGATTAACTGTTGACTCGAAACGGCGAGGATAGCGATCAACAATTAGAACGGAAGCGAACGCTTTCGCCTCGGCGTCGGAGGAGCGCTCCGCGAGAGCCGCGGCCGGGTTTTAACGGGCGACGGACGTTCGCCGGGATACTTCGGGGCCAATAGGAGCCGCTTTTCGCGCCGTAAAAGTCTTTCACTGTTCCCTGATGGCCCTCGGGAAGATAAAGTGGACAACATGAGCTATAGGAGCGATACGTTGGCCGGCGCTCCGCTCCGCTCCGCTTCGCTCGGCGCCGTGCCGCGCCGCGTATCGTCGCGCCCCTTGGAAATTCTGGGCACAGTTTTCTGAATGTCCAATTTGCTGTAGGTGTCGCGGCCCAGGTAGACAAATCGCGGAGAGCTAAATCTTCGTTCCGGCGGGCCCGGCTAGAACGGAACAATGTATACATGTACGTCTTATAAATGAATGGTGGCCATTTCTTCGCGCGGCCCGCGTGTATCGTTGCTCGGCGCCGCGCGATTGGGCAGCAGGCATCCGAAAGGGTTTGTAGGAAATCATCCACGGTCGTTTCACCGAAGGCTGATTTAATCGGCGTCGTTTCGTGGACAGTGCCAATTAATCGACGCGGCGACTTCGCCGGCGATGTTTACGTCGACGCTCGGTTCATGTTTACCCGCCGATGATGGTCGTTCGGTAACAGAGACGGGCAACGTGGAATATACTTTTGTTAATTCAAATACGTGTAGAGTACGGTCGAGCCTGTGTTTTTGTGCGGTCTTCTTTTATGAGACCTTTTTTTGCGCAGTTGTTTATGCAACTTTTTTTATGCCGTATGTAAATACGGTCGAGCCTGTTTTTGTGCGATGGTTAGGGTCCGTGGAAAAAAGCGCATAGAATGATCGCATTGAAAAGAGCGCGCAAAAACAAGTTCGACTGTACTAGATACATTTATTGAATATGTAAATCGATTGGCGAATACTTTGGCAATTTGTATTTAATACTTTGGCAATTTCTTACAGAATGTTAAATACCGCTCTAGTTTATATTTTAAGAATAGTCGAGAATACCGAATATAATAATATATAATAATATATTATATAATAATAATAATATAATAATAATACCGAATATATGAAAATAGAAATACTGTAAATTCTCTCCAATTGTCCCTAAGTTTGTAAAGAGAAATTTGGGAAGAGTAGATACGACTAATCGAGCCATCCGACTTATAGTTATATATAGTGTATATAACTATAGTATATATAGTATATATATAGTATATAACTATAGTTATATATAGTATATAACTATAGTTATATATAGTATATAACTATAGTTATATATAGTGTATATAACTATAGTATATATAGTATGTATATAGTATATAACTATAGTTATATATAGTGTATATAACTATAGTATATATAGTATGTATATAGTATATAACTATAGTTATATATAGTGTATATAACTATAGTATATAACTATAGTTATATATATATAAACTATATATAACTATATATAATATAATAACTATAAACTATATCAACATTAACAACTAATTCAAGATTGATGCGAATTAATGAACGACTAGTTAAGAATACGTTAAGAACGATTCAGCGTGAAATTAGCAACCAATTGAGAACCAGGGGCCAAAAATAACAGTTACTCGAAAATTCTCTACGATCAAAATCATTAATAACAAGGTGATTGTAATTGTAATCGAAGATAATCGAAGTAGAATACGAAGAAAAAGAGATGAACGAACAAAATGATTAAAAAATATCAACTGGTTGGCAGATGTTGGTAAATGTTATCGTTGAGAGAAATTCATTTTGATCACACTCATAACTCGACCGCGGATTTTGTACATTTATCATTAAAACGAGGAGATGCAATTTAAAAGAGTAAGGAAGATTGAAAGTACTTAAGGACAGCTCCGAATGTTCAACTCGCCGAAATTATTCAGAAAAGAACGAATTTTCTGCTTCTGCTTCTGCTTCTTGCTATTGACGAAGACAATTTTCATTTTGCATAAAGACACGCAGCCTGCTCGTAACATTTATCAATGAGAGAAATTGATTTGGATCACTCGCAACTGGAAATTTTCAATAGTTCTTATTAAATATATATATTCTAATATATATAATATTATATAAAAATATAAATTAAAATGCAACTTTCAAATAGTAGACAATCGTAAGGAGATAGACGAAAAGAATTTCAAAAGGTATTCGAATGCCGAATACATTGTCAAGTTGTAATTAAAGCAGCCCTTGAATGTCAAATATAATTAATTAAATTTATAATAAATATTAATAATATTATATATTAATATATAATAATAATATATAATATATATATAATATATAACAATAATATATAATATTAATATATTATATATATATATATATAATATATAATATTAATATATTATATATAATAATATATATTACATATTAATAATATCTTTATAATAAATTTTAATTTGATGGTTATGCAAATACAAAATATACTTGTATCTATTACAAATTCAAGCTATACGATGCAAATACAAAACTATTACAAATACACGTGCACATATAACGCCTTATCGTAAAATATGAGAAACTCGAACGGAACCATGATTTCAATCAGAGAACATTTTTTGCCTCCACGCGTCAGTTTGATGAACGACGCGTTCGTGTCCGTAATCGCTGCTGGGCCGCGCTTTTTGATCCGCCCGAGGAGACGCGTCCCTCCGGTGGCCCATCGCCGATAACACAGCCTCCCGACACTCCATCCTTGGCCCTTTCTTTCGCAGGTACTTCGTGGACCCGTAATTGTTTCCAAGAGAATTATTACTGTTTCGTTTTTCCGCCGGAACGTTCGTTCGCTTGTCGAATTATTCTCCCCCCCCCCCCCCCGGGCTGTATCGAGAGAGCAAGCGCTTCGACTTTTGGCAAGGACCGTTATTGAGAGTGAACAAATAGGAGGTTGCCAGTCTGAATTTGGCAGTTAGCCGAGCGCTAGTCGAATAATAAGAATGATTGCGTCGGACATGTTAAATGCTAGCGAACCCAATTTAGGGTGCTGCGTTCTCTGCGAGAGAAATTCGTTCGAAGTTTCTTTCTTTCTTTTTCTTTTTCTTTTTCTTTTTCTTTTTCTTTTCTTTTTTTCCATCCATCGGATCTCGAAAGGTATTCGCCGTTTCTACGAACGGCGAACCGTAAAGAGACACAGCGGGTCGCAACGAGAAGATTACACGCGAACGATTTTTCTGGGCTTGGCAGCATTTTTCTCGTACCGAGAAAACCGCGACAAAATAAAGTTGACCGCGGCGTAGGGGATAGTCGCCAATGGAGGCACAATTAACTTTTATAAAGGGACATCGATAATCTGTCTCCGACGACGCGGACACAATTTTCACGGGAGATCTTAGAACGGAACCGTTAGCGGCGACCTTAAAAGACCTTAACGTCCTTCTGAAACATGCCAATAAACGCCACAGCATCAAACTTCAGTTAGAGCTCGTAACCAGCTCGTGCTTCATGGAACGATCCTGCCAGCGGTTTGTCGACGCGTCTATTAAGTATAAATACCGTTCTGCCATTTTCGAACGACGCATTCGATCGAGTGAACAGATTAATGTTTGACTCTCTCCTAAAAATTGCCTTAATATTTTCAAAGAAGGTAAATATTTCTCTAATTTTCTATTTGCTTGGAAACGAAAATGGACAATTTGGGAAG
Organism: Megalopta genalis; assembly: GCF_051020955.1. Taxonomy (NCBI): domain Eukaryota; kingdom Metazoa; phylum Arthropoda; class Insecta; order Hymenoptera; family Halictidae; genus Megalopta; species Megalopta genalis. Next base: position 10,005,266 of record NC_135013.1, read on the forward strand.
AGGAGACGCGATTATTCGAGCCACGCGATCATCGTTTCCCATGATCTTTCTTCGCCTCTTTTTCTATCGTTCTCGAAAAATTGTTGTGCTTTCTACGACATTTTTTTATCTCTCAGCGGTATTTTAGCCCTTAAATGCATAGAGTCCCAAAAATGAATCAATAACTTTTTGCGCGGATACCCGACAACAGTTTTGATATCGATACATTTGGCTGAATGGCAGTGATTCCTTTGTCCATTGACTTATCAAAAATTAACTAAAATAATGACATTTGACTTCAATATTTGTATCTTTCTGACGTTATGCCAATTGGCGCGCATTTTTGATAGCGGGTTCATTTACGTACTTTTGGAAGTGGATTATTTAGAAATATTTTGGTGTATTCGTTAAACAAACAATATTTTCTAAAGGTAAGGCTCTTATTTATTAATTTGCTAGTACTTTTGTCTATATTCCGTAACTATCATGTGTATGGAGGGCTTATTTCGTGTTGATGCAAAAATGGGACAACATGCACTAATGGTAATAATTACAACATGTATTTAGTACTATGCTTCCTTTATTGGTTTGTTGGTTTTGTTTTGGTGTGGTATGCATGTGGTTTATAATTTTATTATAGATATGTCATACTAACTAAAGAATTTTTATGTCTATTTTGCATAGTGTACCAAAAATGAATCATTAATATTTTTCAATAAAAACCCTATAAGATATGACTTATAATTTTTTTTAATATTTTTCCCGATTTCCACTCATTTGAAAAATTATAACCCTATTTTTTAAATAAAATTCATTAATTCATGCATTTAAGGGTTAAGTTCACATATCAACAAGGCGAAGCTATCTTTCAAAAATTTGGCCGACTTTGACCGGCGATAACTCCGCGAAAAATCATCGTAGGATGATGACATTTTTTAAATTAAAGCTTGAAACCTCTGCTTAGATCAAAGGGGAATCTTCGGGTATCTTCGAAAACGGCATCTCCGGAAACAAATTTACAATGTCCGTGTATACCGTCAAACTTGGCAATTTTCAATGCATCAAACATGGCCCCACGTTTAAAGGGTTACAGTGCTGAGGATGCATCGAACTTAAAATCCAGAAACATTATCTTAAAGTAGAGGTTTCAAGCTTTAATTTAAAAATAATATCATCATCCTACGATGATTTTTCGCGGAGTTATCGTCAGTCACAGTTGCTCAATTTTTATCCAAAATTTGTCTCTGCTGTAATTTGAGCAGTGTATATCAAATATAGAAAAAAAAGGATGCGTCGAACTTAAAATCCAGAAACATTATCTTAAAGTAGAGGTTTCAAGCTTTAATTTAAAAATAATATCATCATCCTACGATGATTTTTCGCGGAGTTATCGTCAGTCACAGTTGCTCAATTTTTATCCAAAGTTTGTCTCTGCTGTAATTTGAGCAGTGTATATCAAATATAGAAAAAAAATTTATTTTATAAATGTTCATTGATACATTTTCGTGGAACTCGTCTTAAGACTTTAATCACGAGTCTGGCTCATAGTTATGATGCAAAGCGTTGCTCCGAAAACTGCATCTCCGAAAGTAGATTTACAATTTCCGCGCATTTCGTTTAACTTGGCAATTTTCAATACGACGAACATCGTCTCACATTTATAGCCTTGCACCTCGTTTTTATAATTGTTGACAATCGGCGACTATAAGAACGAGCCGCGAGGCTCGAATAGTCGTATCTCCTCTTCCCGAATTTTCCATTTTTATGCACAATCAGAGCGTCAATTAGGAAGACATTACTGTACCTCAAATATCTTTCAAGCTCACGCCATATTTACCTTGTTCATTCGATCAACGCACCCACACCAAACCATCAGTTTTACAATCGAATGACACTTCGCACCAAAAATAATACGTTCAAAAAAAATTTGAAAAACAGTGTTTAACACCCAGTGACCATTTTCTTCACAGTTGCAAAGCATAGAACTTTTTCGATTGCGATAATTTCGTAAAAGGAAAAGAACATTTGCGTGCATCGAGCTCAAAAATTCCCGCGACGTGAAAGCCACTCAAAGTCGCGCATTTATTATCAGTCACGCTACAATAAAAATAGCGAAAGCAACAAACGTTGGTTGCTTCCAGAGCTTGCTACATTCACTGTTAACGAAACCGAAACTAAAACGTTAAACTCTGTCGCAGCAAATGTTAGATTAGAGTCGAGCGAATTTCCAAACTCCAGTTGAAAATCAGTACCATAATTTCGTTCCGTCTCGAAAGAACGAAATAACATTCGCGCTTGACAAGTCGTCACCCTAACTTAACCCTTAACCCTTTGCAGTCGGAGCTATTTAAATTCGAAATCCAAAACAGTATTTCTATTTTATATAATAATTGCGATTTATGCATATGAAATTGAGTCAATTGGCAAGCGTAATGCAATTTTAATAGCTTCTTTTTTGAATATAAACGAGTCTGGATGCTCTTCGAATGATTTTGAAAGCTAGTATACCAATTTTTAGTGGCGCCTCAGAGTCGCCGCTAGAGAGCAAAGGGTTAATAAACAGGAAATATCAACGGCCTATAAAACATTAGCGCGACCTATAAAATATTAGCGACCCTCCGTGCGACATAACTTTCCTACGGCCGCGGCATTCGAATTAATTCCGCCGGTTATGCGAGCCGAGAGAACGGCCGCAATTTTCTCGAACGCAGCGCCGCCGCGCAGCGGTGTCCTCGATCCTCCACTCTAAAAAGAAAGAAAAAAAGAAAAAAGAAAAAAAAGGGCGAAACAGATCCGACGGAGGTCTTTCCCGGTGGCCGTCGTTTCGTTTAAAACCCCATAAAACTGTCGTCGCTCACTCCGTTCCGCCATCGAGCCCGGTTTCCGTCTCGCGCGTAGCTCGCGGCGTGGAATTCGCGCGCGCGGCCTTTCCGGCATTTTCTTTCCCATTAAAAAAATCCAACTTTACCGCCTCTCGCCGGGCCATGTAAGCGATCGCCAAGCTTTTTTTCGAGTGGCATCGTACGAGGATATCGTGATAGACGGTAAAAATTCTCGAGGAATCGGCCATGAAGCGGCGCGCATAACCGCGCGGCTACGCGAGGGTGCTCGAAAGTAACTCGAGGAGCGGCCGGATGGGGACCGGGAGGCGGGTGGTTGGGGGCGGGGGAGGCCGAGCTGGGTGGTTGAAGGAGTCCCTTATTTACGAGAACGACTCTTTCGCCTTGAGACGAACAAATTGAAGGAAAAATAATCACCGTGGAAGCCGGGGGAAGATCTCTCGAGGTAGCGAAGAAAGAGCGCGTCGGACTCTTTATGCGAGAGACCAAGAAAAGAGAGACGGGCCCGCAGGAAATCGACGTAGTTACGGGCAACGACAGGATCTCTGATCTCTAAAAGGACGACGATCCGTCGACGTCGAGGGCTCTCTGATTTCGCAAGTGGCTGAGTGTTCCGTATATTGACAGTTACATTTCCTCGCACCGCCGCGCCGCGCCTCGTCGCGGCTGTTCTTCAACGTGTTGCGCCCCTACCCTTCGCCCTCTGATCCCTGACTCCACCCGTGCACTCCACATACCAATACTTTTCTTCTTCTTCTTTCGTTTCTTTTTCATCGATGGCATGGAATCAACATCTAACCCCTGTCACTCGGACCGCTCGTGTCGTCCGGCGCGGTCGGCGGACTGGACGTTTAGAAAATTGGATCCCGAGTCTCTGATACCCTCCGCGCAGATTGTGACAGAGCCGTGGATCCGAATTGTCGCGATCTTTCGGAACGACTCCGAATTTTTCGGCGAAAATACTCGACCTTGCGGATTCGTTAAAATACAGTTTTTCTCGGGGCCATTCGATAGGGTTTATCGATCTTCCGACGCGGCCTCGCATTTTTCTGCGATTCTGAATGGATTTGGGGGGGAAAGAGCGATCCTCCGGCTTTAATTTGAGCTCTCGAGAGATCAGAAATTCCTACGGGAATGTATTTTAAGATCGGTTCGAAGTTTCTCTTTTAAAATCGGGTCACTTTTCTCCAGGCCATCGATCTTCGATTTTTCGATGCGAACTCGGAATTTTCTTTTAAATCGACATACGCCTATCGTAAAGTGCGATCTTCCAGCTTTAATTCGAGCTCTCTAAAGGTCTGATATTCGTACGAGTATACATTCTAAAATCAGTTTCAAGTTCTCCTTTAAAACCGTGTCACTTTTCTCCTAGCCGACGAACTCTTTGAATTTTCGACAAGAGTTCCGAATTTTTCCTTAAACTATCATATGCCTATCGTAAAGTACAATCTTCCAGCTTTAATTCGAGAGCTTTAAAATTCAGATATTTCCACGAGAACACATTTTAAAATCAGTTTCAAGTTCACCTCTAAACTCGTGTCACTTTTCTCCCGGCCGACGATTAGAAATCTTCGAATTTTCGACAAGAATTCAGAATTTTCTTTTAAACTAACATACGCCTATCGTAAAGTACAATCTTCCAGCTTTAATTCAAGAGCTTCAAAATTCAGATATTCCCACGAGAACACATTTCGAAATCAGTTTCAAGTTCCCCTCTAAACTCGTGTCACCTTTCTCCCGGCTGACAATTAGAGATCTTCGAATTTTCAACAAGAGTTCCGAATTTTTCCTTAAACTATCATATACCTATCGTAAATTACAATCTTCTAGCTTTAATTCGAGAGCTTTAAAATTCAGATATTCCCACGAGAACACATTTCAAAATCAGTTTCAAGTTCCCCTCTAAACTCGTGTCACTTTTCTCCCGGCCGACGATTAGAAATCTTCGAATTTTCGACAAGAATTCAGAATTTTCTCTTGAACTAACATACGCCTATCGTAAAGTGCGATCTTCCAGCTTTAATTCGAGCTCTATAAAGGTCTGATATTCGTACGAGTATACATTCTAAAATCAGTTTCAAGTTCTCCTTTAAAACCGTGTCACTTTTCTCCTAACTGACGAACTCTTTGAATTTTCAACAAGAGTTCCGAATTTTTCCTTAAACTATCATATGCCTATCGTAAAGTACAATCTTTCAGCTTTAATTCGAGATCTTTAAAATTCAGATATTCCCACGAGAACGCATTTTAAAATCAGTTTCAAGTTTCCCTCTAAACTCGTGTCACTTTTCTCCCGGCCGACGATTAGAAATCTTCGAATTTTCGACAAGAATTCAGAATTTTCTCTTGAACTAACATACGCCTATTGTAAAGAGCGATCTTCCAGCTTTAATTCGAGCTCCCAAATGTTAAAATATTCCGTCCCGAAAGCATGTTAAAATCAATTTGTCATTACCCTTAAAAATCCGATGCGCGAATATTTCAGGAACCGTGCAATCTGATTGCCAAGTGAATGTTCCAATAAAATGGACGGCGACTGTAAGCCGGTTGATGTTTGTGCGGAACGCGTTCGAAACAGACATAAAAAATTTTGCAAAGGCATACCATGAATAGTAGAACGAACTTCGGCGATGCCAAAATCGAAATACGCACGATGTTCCCTAAGTGACAGCAATTCGCGTGTGCATGCACGGGTCACATAAAACAAAACTTCGCGTAATGTCTTTCCGTCATCGAATCCGATTCGAATACTAAAAACGACGGCGGCGTTATTCGCAAAAATATAAGTAGCTCGAAATCGGGGACACGTAAAAATCGATGAACAGTTATAGCCGAATGCATAAAATCTGTTATTAAAATGACGATAACAATGACAACAGCAAATTTCGCGAACGTCGACGGCACCTTTCCCCGGCCGTGTACTAAATTTTGCGATTTTTTTTTACTTCGTGATTTATTAATGTTTTCGGATCGACAAACGCAATAAATCTCGTTAATGTTTCAAAGCTTGTCCAATTTATCTGTCAGCCGACAAGCCGGCGTCGTTTCCGCTTTAAAATTAGGCGAACTTACATTTTGTTAGCAACGATTTATTTAGCAACAATCGCGCTACGTGTCGAAGAATCTGCGTCATTTTCTGCTAACATCGTTACATCGTTCGGCTCAATCGAGAAGTCCACGACAATCTTTGATCTTTTTATGTAATTAGCAATCAGAGTACATATTCCACGAGCCAATTTACCAACTTGGTTGCTATCGACAGTACTAATTTAGACGTAATGAGAGCTTCTCCAACGAGAAGTCCTCTGTAACCATCTATTAGGTCTGCTGGCCAATGTCTCTTTAATCTTCTCCCTCTGTGTTGTTCCCGTAGTGGACGTGCTGAAGCGGTCCTATGATTTTCTAGTTTAATGCGATGTCCCGTGCTACTTTCTTAACAAATGTGACACTCTACCGGCTGTCGTCTAATAGCGTTTCAAGGAAAGATCGTTAACAGCCGAAAAGTGGAATTAAAGACGCGGTGAAATGGAATCTCGAGGGCATCGAAAATTCGTTTATAAATCGAGAATAAAATTATCGTACAAAACTGCAAGGATTTCGTTTAATACTTTATATAAGTAACTGCTCTATTATCCGAACGTTCGACGAATGAAAATCTCGAACAGAGGTCTGTCTAGATTTTGACAATTGATTTAGATTTTTATATGTTTCGTTAAAGTCTGCATAGTGATTCTTTAAAAAATATATTGAAAGACGATTACAGATTTTTGTGCAAAACGAGAATTATGTGCATCAAATGCTAGGAATAGAAACTAAGTAGCATGTTCGTTCTTCCTGTAATCATTTCAATAGATCAAAAATAATACATCGACTTTTTAAACTTTTTACACTAAGTTATACTTAATTACACAATATACGTAATTTTTACACTATTTTAAATTACAACTACTTTATTTTGGAATAAATGCATAAAATCCGCAGTCTGATGATGACATTAGGATTTTACATCTCGCACAAAAAATTGCGAACGTTGCAATTTGATTCTATACTTAAATAACACATTAAACTTGTGTTATTAATATAATAATAATTATAAATTATATATAATATATATATATATATAATATAATAATATAACATAATAATAATAATAATATACATATAATATAATATATATAATATAATAATAATTAGTTATTAATATATAATAATAATCTTGAGATTATTATTATTTTCTGTTATCATTATTACGTTTACGGAGCACTAAAACCAGCTATTTTCTATTAGTTTACAAAAGTATCACCGTGACATTTATTCTGATTTTTAACGAGTGTTATTTGAATATTTTTCGCGCAAGCAACGCATCCGATTGAATAAATAACTCATAAATAAACTGCGGATTTTATGCATTTATGGTAAAAGCGACAAAAAAAAAATATACGAGAATGCAAATACATCGGAACAATTAAAGAACACTGCTATCTCCTGATCAATTTATTAAAATCATTAAAAGAAGAAACGCATATTTTATTTGACATTTGTTTCTTACAATTGAAAACGCACAATTTTGATTTCGCACAAATTTCCGTAGTCTACTCATAAATGTATCCTTACAATCTGAATAATCGTAACTTAAAAAATCGATGACCCGTCATTTTAACGAGTTGTAATCAACTCAGCGCCAAATACCTGTTACATGATCTATTTCTCCGATTGTAAATATTCTCGACATCTCGACGTTAAATAACAGCGAAGTCATGAATTTCAAGATTCGAATTTGTAAAACCGCATACAATAAATTCTCCTTCGATAAATTCTCCTTCGGCTCGTAAACAAAAATGGACAATTTCGGAAGAGCAGATACGATTATTCGAGGCTCGTCATTATAATCATTAACAATCGGCAATTGTAAAAACGAGCCGCGATGCTCCAATAATCGTATCCCCTATTCCCGATTTGCCCATTTCTAATCTTCACGAATTTCAAGATTCGAATTTGTAAAACCGCAAACAGAGTAAATTCTCCCTCGGTAAATTTTCCTTTGGCTCGTAAACAAAAATGGACAATTTCGAAAGAGCAAATACGATTATTCTTGGCTCGTCATTATAATTATTGACAATCGGCAATTGTAAAAACGAGCCGCGATGCTCCAATAATCGTATCCCCTATTCCCGATTTGCCCATTTCTAATCTTCACGAATTTCAAGATTCGAATTTGTAAAACCGCAAACAGAGTAAATTCTCCCTCTGTAAATTTTCCTTTGGCTCGTAAACAAAAATGGACAATTTCGAAAGAGCAAATACGATTATTCTTGGCTCGTCATTATAGTTATTGACAATCGGCAATTGTAAAAACGAGCCGCGATGCTCCAATAATCGTATCCCCTATTCCCGATTTGCCCATTTCTAATCTTCACGAATTTCAAGATTCGAATTTGTAAAACCGCAAACAGAGTAAATTCTTCCTCGGTAAATTTTCCTTTGGCACGTAAATAAAAATGGACAATTTCGAAAGAGCAAATACGATTATTCTTGGCTCGTCATTATAATTATTGACAATCGGCAACTGTAAAAACGAGCCGCGATGCTCCAATAATCGTATCCCCTATTCCCGATTTGCCCATTTCTAATCTTCACGAATTTCAAGATTCGAATTTGTAAAACCGCAAACAGAGTAAATTCTCCCTCGGTAAATTATCCTTTGGCTCGTAAATAAAAATGGACAATTTCGGAAGAGCAGATACGATTATTCTTGGCTCGTCATTATAATTATTGACAATCGGCAACTGTAAAAACGAGCCGCGATGCTCCAATAATCGTATCCCCTATTCCCGATTTGCCCATTTCTAATCTTCACGAATTTCAAGATTCGAATTTGTAAAACCGCAAACAGAGTAAATTCTCCCTCGGTAAATTTTCCTTTGGCTCGTAAACAAAAATGGACAATTTCGGAAGAGCAGATACGATTATTCTTGGCTCGTCATTATAATTATTGACAATCGGCAATTGTAAAAACGAGCCGCGATGCTCCAATAATCGCATCCCCTATTCCCGATTTGCCCATTTCTAATCTTCACGAATTTCAAGATTCGAATTTGTAAAACCGCAAACAGAGTAAATTCTCCCTCGGTAAATTATCCTTTGGCTCGTAAATAAAAATGGACAATTTCGGAAGAGCAGATACGATTATTCTTGGCTCGTCATTATAATTATTGACAATCGGCAACTGTAAAAACGAGCCTGCCCAAATAATCGTATCCCCTATTCCCAAATCGTCCATTTTCGTGAACAAGCCGAATAAAAAATTAAAAAGAACTCCCTACAGCCAGTTGATCAGTCTATCCTCGTCAAGGTGATCAAGATTCGCAACGCCCGTCTCTGTAACCGCCCGATCGCCGGCAGGTAACGATCGAATCGCGTCGCGAAATTCGTTCGAATCATTTCGGAACAGCCGTCCGAAAACGCGGCCGAATTTCGGCCCGTCACAAAGTGATCGAATCCCTTAGAGGACGATTAAACCGCCGATAGACAGAGAGTGTTAACAGGCAGACAGAGAATCGCTCGGACACAGAGTATCGAAGCGATCGGTTCGGAATCGACGCGGGACAACGGTGCCATCGAGCCCCCCCAGAGCGCTCGCGCTCGCGCGCGCGAGCGATCGAGATAAAACGAGGGAGCGAGAGAGAGAAATGGAGAGACGAAACGAGTGAAAATGCGAGAGAGGGAGAAAGAGAAGACAGGTACAAGCAAGATTGACGATTCTTTCTGGGAACGAGGTCGGACCGTTATTTGATCGACGACAGGCCAGTGTCCGCAATTACAAAACAATCCCGCGGCGGACAAAGACCGGCCGCCGGCGACCGCGGGCCGATCGCGTCGCGTCGCGTTTATTATACCCGACGAATCTATATTCCCCCCCCCCTCTCCCCCTGGCCCGGTATCGCGGGGTTAAACGTCGCGGTGACGCCGCGCCGTCTGTTTCCCGCGCGTTCCGGCCCGCGATAATTGACTCGCGGCGAGCGGCCGCGCGCGTATCCGCGCCGCACGCGTGCAAAAAAACGCGAAGGAGGGGCAAAGAGAAAGAGAGAGAGAGAGAGAGAGAAAGGAAAAAAACAACAGCGGAAAAGCGTTGGGGTAGCGGGCGGAAGGGGGGTAGGGGGGGTGGGAAATCTGCAACGAAAAGCTTTGTGTCCGGTGATCGATCGATCGGCACGGCTCGCCGCGCCTCGCCGGTCCCGGTGCCGGTGGCAGCGTTCGGCTTGTGCGTCGCTCTCGCTATGATTGAATTCAGAAACAATCGTTGCGGATCGGTTCGCGAGCGTGTGTCGCGCCGCTGGAACTTGTTAAACGCGCGACGCCGAGCGGAACGCGGCGGGGCAGGGACACGGGTAGGGTGGGAAGTGTTTGCGAGAACGGCCGCGCCGGCCCCGCGCCGGGTACGTACACAGCCGGGAGACGAGCAATCGGGGCCGGGAGCGACGATAAGTTCGTTTTATGGCAACAGGAGTGCATCGATAACGCGGCCCTGCACACGATCGCGCGCACGCCTGCACACGGCTGCACACGGCTGGCTGCTTGTCATCGGGATCGAAAGCTGGCGGCGCGGCGCGGCGCGGAAAGGGGGCGGGAAAGGGGGCGGAAAAATAACCGAGGGATATCGTGCGCGGGCATAAATTAATTACCGCGGCCGCGGCAGATGTTAATGACAAAGAACGCGCTGGAACCGACCGCCGTTAACGTCCAATTACCGGACGGCGCCCGAAAAATTCGATGACGGAACGAATCAACGAAACGCCGGCTCGGGCCTCGCCTCGCCTCGCCTCGCCCAGCTGGCCGGTGATAGGCCGACAGAGGAAACAATTACGACCGGCTGCAAGAAAATGACAAAATGTTTGTTTAAAGAGAGCAACAATAGCGGCGGCGTTGAAGTTCACCCGGGCACAAAGGGAGCCGGCCGACACAATGCGGATCGCTGACAAACGGCTAGCGGTGCACGGGGTGTAAAGGGATGTCCTGTCGCGGATTCTATGGGCTGGATGGCTGGCTGGCTACATGCTCTGTTCGATCGAGCAAGACGCGCTCCAGATCGCGAGGAAACAATCGGCATTTTCCGAGCGAGCCAATTTGCTTAACCCCTTTGACATGCGAATGAAACGGAACTCGATGCGCCAAGAAAAATACTATTTCATTTGGCGCGACCGAACAGTTTTATTATGTGCAAGCTGAGAAAGAGAATGGTTTATTTTGATATTTGGATTATCGATTCGTGGACGCGACTTTGTTGTCGGTACTGTCGAGAAGGTGGGAGGGTGGGGCATCTTGAACATTGTAAACAAATCAGGATCGACGCACGAGGGAAGCTACTCAGTAATCTAATGATACAGGGTGTCCCAAAATGATGGTACTTCCGGGAAATTAGAGGTTCCCGAGGTTATTCGAAGCAACTTTTTCCTCAGCGAAAATGCGATCCGCGGCTTCGTTTACGAGTTATTAACGAAAAACAGTGGCCAATGAGAGATCGCGCACGGCCGACGCTCCGCCCTCGCGACCACTGCCGCCGCGTCATACGGCCGACGCGACGCGGCATTGGCCGCAAGGGCAGAGCGCCGACCGCACGCGCTTTTCGATTGATCCATGTTTTTTTATTAATAACTCGCAAACAAAGTCGCGAATTGCATTTTTACTAAGGAAAAAGTTACATTAGATGACTCCAGGAACCCCTTATTTCACGCTAGTACAATAATTTTGGGACACCATGTATGCTGCTCGGTGTCCGTCGAAAACTGCTCTTGACGAATTAAACTCGTCAACGTTTACATATAGTGGCGCATGAAATGAACAACGACCCTAACTCGTCATTGTACGTCAAAGCGTTAAGAACTGTACGATATTGCTTTATTAGTCTCGAGTTACAGTAATGTCTCTCTAATTGACGCACAGATTGTCCACAGAAATGGACAAATTGGAAAGAGGAGATACGATTAATTTGAGTCTCGCGCCTCGTTTTTATAATTACCGATTCTTAACAACTATAAAAACGAGGCGCAAGGCTCGAATAATCGTGTCTCTTCTCCCCAAATTGTACATTTTTGTGGACAATCTAAGCGTCAGTTAGGGAGACATTACTGTAGTCTCACTTTTAGCCGATTATATCGATCAGGATACAGTAATGTCTACCTAACTAACGCTCAGGTTGTCCACAAAAATAAACAATTTGGGAAGAGGAGATACCATTATTTGAGCCTTGCAACTCACTTTTATTGTTTCCCATTGTCAACAATTATAAAAACGAGCTGCAAGACTCGAATAATCGTATCTCCTTTTCCCAAATCGCACGAAAATGGACAATTCGAGAAGAGGAGATACGATTATCCGAGCTTTGCGACTTGTTTTCATAGTTACTGTTTGTCAACGACTATAAAAACGAGCCGCAAGGCTCGAATAATCGTATCTCCGCTTCTCGAATTGTCCATTTTCGTGCGCAATCTGAGCGCGAATTAGGGAAAATTTACTGTACATGTGCTCGAAATATAGTCTTTAATGATAAATTGAACAAACGTGTTTATATTTTCAAGGCATGGCCTAATCGATTCGTTTGCGATTGATATTTGGAAGAAAATTCTAAGCACTACAGTAATTTCTCTCTAATTCGTGCTCAGATTGTACACGAAAATGGACAATTTGCGAACAGGAGTGGGGAGACGAGATACGATTATTCGAGCCTTGCGGTTTGTTTTTATAGTTACGAATTGTCAACAATTATAAAAACGAGCCGCAAGGCTCGAATAATCGTATCGCCTCTTCCCAAATTGCCCATTTCTGTGCGCAATCTGAGCGCGAATTAGGGAGAAATAAGTGTATTCCACTGTAATATCTTGGACGGGACGCTTCGTCAAACACTTGCATTAAAAATACAGTAAATTCTCCCTAATTTTCCTTCAGCTTGCAAACAAAAATGGACAATTTGGGAAGAGGACAATTATTCGATCCTTGCGTTTCGTTTTTATAGTTGTTGGCAATCGTTAACTATAAAAACGAACGGCAAGGCTCGAATAATCGTATCTCCACTTCCCAAATTGTCCATTTTTGTGCGCAATCCGAGCGCGAATTAGGGAGAAATAAGTGTATTCCACTGTAATATCTTGGACGGGACGCTTCGTCAAACACTTGTATTAAAAATACAGTAAATTCTCCCTAATTTTCCTTCAGCTTGCAAACAAAAATGGACAATTTGGGAAGAGGAGCCTAATTAGGAGCCTTATTAAGAGGAGCTTTAAGAGGAGAATTATTCGAGCCTTGCGTCTCGTTTTTATAGTTGTTGGCAATCGTTAACTATAAAAACGAGCCGCAAGGCTCGAATAATCGTATCTCCTCTTCCCAAATCGTGCATTTTTGTGGACAATCTGAGCGTCAACTAGGGAGACATTACTACATTTACTGTGACTCGAAGAAGATCATTTTATAGGCAGTCTCTTATCGTGTTCCGTGACGGAAGATCGAATGGGAACAATCGGTCTTTTAAAAGCTATACGAGGCCATTTTTCTGAAGACCGTACGGCGCACCCAATTCTGTTTTTACACGGTGGATGCGTTCCAGAAAATAGAGCATGTAAAAAGAGGTATAGCGTACAATGTACACTGTATGTACGTACATAGGAAAATAGTACTGCCCTAAATACATATATCTAGAAAACTACTAGAATTAATGGAACTAATTTCGTCCCTTTTTTTCCTGTGCGTTAAACGTCGCGTCTCCTGCTTCGGTTGTTAGCGACGATCCTTTAGAGACAGCCGTATTAAATTCTACTTGTACAGCTTAGATCGTTTAGGAACGAAAGAATTTTCGACATTTGTTCGCCGCTTCTGAATTTACGACGGAAAGTTGACGCGATTGTGTCTTTAACGCGGGATTCTGGGTATTTGGGGCAGTCTGGGTGAAAGTGTTTAACCTCTTGACACACAATGACGAGTTGGGGTCGTCATTCATTTCATGCGCCACTATACCTACACTTTGACGAGTCTAATTCGTCAAGAGCTGTTTTCGACGGAGGCCGTGCAGCATACAGGGTGTTCCAAAAATAATTTGTACAAGCGTGAAATGAGGGGTTCCTGGGGTCATTTGAAGTAACTTTTTCCTTAGCAAAAATGCAATTCGCGACTTTGTTTGCGAGTTATTAATGAAAAGCATGGATCAATCGTAAAGCGCGCGCGGTCGGGGCTCCGCCCTTGCGGCCAATGCCGCGTCGCGTCGGCCGTATGACGCGGCGGCAGTGGTCGCGAGGGCGAAGCGTCGGCCGTGCGCGATCTCTCATTGGTCACTGTTTTTCGTTAATAACTCGTAAACGAAGCCGCGGATTGCATTTTCGCTGAGGAAAAAGTTGCTTCGAATAACCTCGGGAACCTCTCATTTCCCGGAAGTACCATCATTTTGGGACACCCTGTATCATTAGATTACTCAGTAGCTTCCCTCGTGCGTCGATCCTGATTTGTTTACAATGTTCAAGATGCCCCAACCTCCTACTTTCCCGACGGTACCAATAACAAAGTCGCATCCACAGTAATCTAAAATTCAAAATAAAACATTCTCTTTCTCAGTTTGCACATAACTGTTCAGTCGAGCCAAATTAAATTGTATTTTTCGGACGCATCGAATCCCGTTTTATTCGCATGTCAAGGGGTTAATACGTTCAGTGCCGCGCGAGTCACGTATGGGTGACTCCTAATTTTTAACCAGATTTTTGAAATTCATTTTTATTGCAATATATTGAACAAATCGAACGTTACCAGGATTTGTAGAATCCGAAATGTCTGTAATAATATTTCCTATGGTAAATTTTCACTTTCTAGTTTCGGTTTTATTAATTAAATGATTTTGATATTCTCTGAATTTTTTAGAGTTGATATTCGGCACTTAACGCGTTAATTGTGATTTCAGTATTGCAGATGTCGCATATTGGAGCATCAGATTCACTCAAAACATGAGTGAAATGCATGCGTTAATTTAGTGTGCCCTATATATGTATAATTTGATTCTGTCGAGTATTGCTTGTGAGTCAAAGTACTTTTTTATCCTAGCGATCGCAATGAAACAATTAAATTTTTAAAAGCCAGGCAATTTTTTTCGGAGACTGTACGACGTTGCTTTATTATCCTCTTAGTTGTCTACTTCGCCGATTAAATCGTCGAAGAATATTCTCGGAGATTATATCGTTCGTCGTAATTAGACCGCGGATATTTGTAAAAAATGAAAATTGTCTCGACTAATCGCGAGATACAAGAACTACGTGAACATTGATTTCGTTGTTTAATCATTTTAATAACTTAAAAGAGGTGTGAAACAGTAGTTTGAAATTCTTTTAACGTTTCTACTATTTTGTACTTTCTATTTTCGTCTACTCATTTTTCGCATAAACGCGTAAAACCCGTGGTCCAGTCACGATGCAGAAAGGATCTCATAGGTAGCCCCATAGTATTTGATGGCAAAAGATGCGCTAGAGATCGCGGGGGGGAGGGGGGAGGGAACAATCGGCTTTCTTGGAGCCAGGCAATTTGCTAAAGGACTGTACGACGTTGCTTTGTAAGTCTCAAGATGGCTACTTTCAGCCGATTATATTTTCGGAGAACAGTCGGTCCATTCGAAGCTAGAGTATGCAATGTTTTTTAAGACCGTACAGCGTTCAGATTGACACTACGCTGGCCGAATATTGCAAATATCTGCACAATAACTGCAAAACGGATATTTCTACAACCGAAGCCTCCGAGTTTAGTCTTTTTGGAATCTAAATTTTGTCCACTTGTGAACTGCACACTTCGATATTAACCGTTTGGCTGCTGACGTATTATTTCGGACATACGTCAAAACTGCGGCACTGATTGCGCGTGTATGGGAAAAAATGTAAAACACTTTTCATACAATAAACTCACTTGTATTGCTTTGCAAACAACAAAAATTAAAGAATACCACTTATTTACATAAATTTGTTTTGATTAATTTTGTGAATAGAATTGGTAATAAGCACTTATAATTCAGTCAAATTAACAGAAATAATTTCTTATGATCTTTTACACGGGTGGTTTGCTATACAAAGCGTGTGAACTGCCTTTTTACAAATAGCGCAAATTATACAATAATTCTAGTGATTTAGAGCAGCATTATTACGCTCTCCGCAGTCTTGGCATAAAAAAAAGGAACGCTATCGCGCTCTTCGCATTTTTGGCACAACATAAGAACGGTCACAACAGTCAAACGGTTAAAGCGCCAGTTTTAGGGATGTAAACCTCTTGCAAACTAATATACGTACAGTAATGTCTCTCCAATTGACGCTCAGATTGTCCACAGAAATAGACAATTTTGGAAGAGGAGATACGATTATCCGAGCGGTTATGATTATTGCGGTTTATTTTTATAGTTACGAATTGTCAACAATTATGAAAACGAGCCGCAAGGCTCGAATAATCGTATCTCCGCTTCTCGAATTGTCCATTTTCGTGCGCAATCTGAGCGCGAATTAGGGAAAATTTACTGTACATGTGCTCGAAATATAGCCTTTAATGATAAATTGAACAAATGTGTTTATATTTTCAAGGCATGGCCTAATCGATTCGTTTGCGATTGATATTTGGGGAAAAATTCTAAGCACTACAGTAATTTCTCTCTAATTCGTGCTCAGATTGTACACGAAAATGGACAATTTGCGAACAGGAGTGGGGAGACGAGATACGATTATTCGAGCCTTGCGGTTTGTTTTTATAGTTTCGAATTGTCAACAGTTATAAAAATGAGCCGCAAGGCTCGAATAATCGTATTTCCTCTTCCCAAATTGCCCATTTTTGTAAGCAATGTGAGTGCGAATTAGGGAGAGACAAGTGTATTCCACTGTAATATCTTGGATGGGACGCTTCGTCAAACACTTGCATTAAAAATACAGTAAATTCTCCCTAATTTTCCTTCAGCTTGCAAACAAAAATGGACAATTTGGGAAGAGGACAATTATTCGATCCTTGCGTTTCGTTTTTATAGTTGTTGGCAATCGTTAACTATAAAAACGAACGGCAAGGCTCGAATAATCGTATCTCCACTTCCCAAATTATTCATTTTTGTGCGCAATCTGAGCGCGAATTAGGGAGAAATAAGTGTATTCCACTGTAATATCTTGGATGGGACGCTTCGTCAAACACTTGCATTAAAAATACAGTAAATTCTCCCTAATTTTCCTTCAGCTTGCAAACAAAAATGGACAATTTGGGAAGAGGACAATTATTCGATCCTTGCGTTTCGTTTTTATAGTTGTTGGCAATCGTCAACTATAAAAACGAACGGCAAGGCCCGAATAATCGTATCTCCACTTCCCAAATTGCCCATTTCTGTGCGCAATCCGAGCGCGAATTAGGGAGAAATAAATGTATTCCACTGTAATATCTTGGACGGGACGCTTCGTCAAACACTTGCATTAAAAATACAGTAAATTCTCCCTAATTTTCCTTCAGCTTGCAAACAAAAATGGACAATTTGGGAAGAGGAACCTAATTAGGAGCCTTATTAAGAGGAGCTTTAAGAGGAGAATTATTCGAGCCTTGCGTCTCGTTTTTATAGTTGTTGGCAATCGTTAACTATAAAAACGATATAATAAATAATCGTATCTCCTCTTCCCAAATTGTCCATTTTTGTGCACAATTTGAGCGTCAATAAGGGAGACATTACTCTATATGGTTTTCTTCTATGTGTGAATCGTCATAGTGTGCGACGACCTCGCAACCTTATTTTTCAATCGGTCTCGCAGTTTCTGCGAACAATGGTCGGCGCGTGTTTTTGATCGAAAGTGTATTCTAAACGTATAAAACGGTCGTGCAGTTATCTGGCGCGAGATATTTACGCGAAAGTTCGATGAAAATCACGGCGAGAGCCAATTACGAATCGTCGATATTTTTGTTTCGCGGCCTTGTTGAAAATAAAAGAATGCTCGTGTTTCGACGGATCTATGAAACGATCGTTCTTTTAATTTGAAATGAGCCGCTGTCGATACCATGACGGGGAAAAATAATATAGGAGATTGAAAGAATGATGGCATATCGAAAATTAAGCATCGATTTTTCATCTCTCCCGTTCGTTTCTTTTTTTTCTCCCCCTCCCCCTTCTGTTATTTCCCGCGAGCCCGTAGAATTGGAATATACAAATTTTTTGACCTAATTGCGGTGCCCGGTGGTTGTAGTAACAGCTTGTACAGAACGTATACGCGAAGTTTGAAGTTCGTCGACAGAGCGGATCTCGAGACATCGACCGAAAACGGGGCACCGAAGTTTTCGCTTCTGGATTCGGAAACTTTAAATTACTGTTATTCCGACGATTTTAGTAATTTTGTTGCCGAAGCCCGGGAATGAATTGTCGAAAGTTCATTCTTTATGAAAGCGTATAATAATCGACGGTTTTCCACCGGCAAAACGTTCGTCGAATTTTGCTTGGTTGAATTCGTGAAATTGGATAGCGAGGTTTTGCAAATAAAACATAACCGGGGATCAGATACGAAAATTATTCTTTCAAAACTGTTCGATCGTTTAATTTGAAAAGGTAATCGTTCGCTGGACGTTTGTATGTTTTTTTTTTCATTTATTTTCTTTTTTTGTTTTTTTAAATCATTCTTCCGGACGGAGAGTTCTAAATAGAATAAAACTGTATAATTTATATACTACGCTACGTATCTCGGTTGTTTTATATTTCCATTTCATATTGTCTCGTACGAAGATCATATTTTATTCCGTTTTAACCTCGCCCGTAGTTCCACGTATATCAGGTTAAACGAAAAATCGCACAGATCCTAGCGAATTGCAGCGTTCGTTTCGGTTATTTAGCTCCGCGTAGTGCCGCAAATGCGGAACCACAGCCGGCGATCCGATGTGCTCGTGTCCGGAGTAAAATTTCACACGGCTCGGATTGCCAACGTCGTTATTACCACTGTCGAAAGTAAGCCTGTCTTTTTACCGACCCAAGATATTATTGGCATCTTGAATTCAGTTCCGGATAAACAGAAAAAAAAAACGTTTAGCCCCTACAGGAACACTGAAACAGGTCAACAAAATCTGTCTAATTTATCCTCTATCATTTTTCCAATGAAAATCTTCCAACAAAAAATGACGTAGACTTTTACTTCAAAAATATTAATTTCCTAAAAAGATTAGACAAATAATCGTCGTACAATCGTTATGGAAAAAATAAAGTACTTTTTCGTGGCCTTCTGTATACAATAAATCCACGCGTTTCACTATTCCTTTAATAATATTGCTTCAATTTAATATTTTCAAATGGGACCCCTGTGTGTGTGTTTTTTTGTTTATTCATGATATAACAGTGTTTGTTGAGACGAATACAATTACCTACAATGTGATATTTTTACATGTAGTAAAATTGCATGAATGAGATGCATACGTTTTAGTCTATTCTAACAAATTCATTATAAAGTTACAACTGTAACCTGAATTATATAGATACTATATTTATATAGATACTATAAAATAATCATTTATAATAATATAATTATAACAATATAATTAAATATCATTTATAATAATCATTATAACAATATAATTAAATATCATTTATAATAATCATTATAAAATAATGATCAATTAAATATCAATTAAATATCATTTATAATAATATAATCATTTATAAACATAATTTGTCGTCGCGTCAACAAAATAATACCACAATCGAACACTGCAACTCAAAAATACCTTGAAACTGTTTCACTTGCAACGAACATAACTTGTAATGCGAACGTAACAATACTATTCATTTAGTTCGTGTTTTCAGGGATCTGTTCCAGTGTATGGCGTCGAAAAATCTCGAAATTCGAATAGGTAGAAAAAAAATGATCGCATCGTGAAGTCGGACGAAGTCGATTTTCAAGGCGTGTCCGCTGGAATTCCTCAAATTTCCGACGCCTCGAGTCGCGGCTAAACGAGAGCACACCTTCGGACGGGCCGGACGAGACGCGAAAGAAAATTCGAATTCATTTCAAGCGATTTGATAATACGATAAAACGCCTATTTCCGAACGAACGACTATATGTACAATAGTTGTTCTTTACCTAATTCAATTTTTGTTTAGCTTTCGTTCAATCGCATCCACTTTTTATACGATCAAAGAGCATACTTCTAGCTATAAATCCCAGGAGCGATAAAGGGATAAACATAACTCAACTCCTTGAAATTGTCTTTCTTTCAAACCCTTATTTCTCCGATTTCACGTTTGCTTCGATTAGAGCTGCAAGATGGAATCCAAGCCGCGTCACGACGAATCTTGCAGAAACGTACTTGGTAGACGTTAGCTACTAAATAATATCTAGTAAAAAATGATCGCATCGTGACGTCGGATAAAGCCAATGTTGCAAACGCGTCCGCGGCAATTTTTCAACTTTCGATGCCGCGAGCCGCGGCTAAACGAGAGCGCACCTTCGTACGGGCCGGACGAGACGCGAAAGAAAATTCGAATTCATTTGGAAACCGGCGAAATCGTGATCGAGTGCCGCGTCGAGAAATCTCGAAATTCGAATAGCTAGAAGAAAAATGATCGCATCGCGAAGTCGATTTTGAAAACGTGTCCGCTGGAATTTCTCAAACTTCCGATGCCTCGAGTCGCGGCTAAACGAGAGCGCATCCTCGGACAGGCCGGACGAGACGCGAAAGAAAATTCGAATTCATTTGGAAACCGGAGAAATCGTGATCGAGTGCCGCGTCGAGAAATCTCGAAATTCGAATAGCTAGAAGAAAAAAGATCGCATCGCGAAGTCGATTTTGAAAACGTGTCCGCTGGAATTTCTCAAACTTCCGATGCCTCGAGTCGCGGCTAAACGAGAGCGCATCCTCGGACAGGCCGGACGAGACGCGAAAGAAAATTCGAATTCATTTGGAAACCGGAGAAATCGTGATCGAGTGCCGCGAGCTGCGGTATCTATCGCGAGACAACGAAGTTGCGCGGAAAATTTCGCCCGGGACAGCGTTATCGGGAAAAGGAAGCGCCGCGTGCCCGGGAAACAGGCGGCGGTTGCCGGGGTTTCGCGGGGTTCGCGGGGGTTTGGGTGGTCTGTCGAGGTCTGCGGGGGTCCGCGGGGGGATCGGGAGCGACGCCGTCTTCGAGAGCATCCTCCTCGGAGCACTGGAGAACATAATGAAAAGTTTCGCGTTCGCCTTGAGCTTCTTTTCGTCGCGGAACAAACGAATCCCGGGTCCTCGCAGCGGATCCGATGGGAGCCGCGCGCGGACCTTTTTCAAGAGAGTTTAACGACCGGCTGTTACGTTCGGGGTACGCGTCTAATGAACTGGATTGAGAGTCTACAACGAGCCGTGAACTTACCCGGCAAGATTTGTCCCCGGGCTTAAAAAGACTCGAACCACCCCCGCAGTAATTACACACCGGCTCCGGACGACTCCATTTCCCATTTCCTTGCCATACGGCGAACCAACCCCCTGACAATCGTCCCCCGGCACGGAACTGGACGCGGTCGGCCGCCATTTACTTCCACACCCCGGACGGTTTATTGAAAACAATGGCCTGTCTCTTGGCGTAAAGATCGGAGATCGCTGGCCGTTTGTATTGCGCCGCCTTCGAAATTCGTTCGCTTTCAACCTCCGACCTCTGCGGAGCAACTTCCGACACCGCTGCATGCGCACTTTCAACAAGTTCGAAAATTATTCTAAATTAGTCTTCTTTTGCTTCCGCATCTCGTTCGGCCCGTTCGAAGCCGCGCTCTCGTTTAGCCGCGACACGCGGCATCGAAAGTTGAAAAATTGCCGCGGACGCGTTTGCAACATTGGCTTCATCCGACGTCACGATGCGATCATTTTCTACTAGATATTATTTAGTAGCTAACGTCTACCAAGTGCGTTTCTGTAAGGTTCGTCGTGACGCGGCTTGGATTCCATCTCGTAGCTCTAATCGAAGCAAACGCGAAATCGGAGAAATAAGGGTTTCAAAGAAAGACAATTTCAAGGAGTTGAGTTATGTTTATCCCTTTATCGCTCCTGGGATTTACTACTGTGATCAAAAAGTAAGGTGAATTTGTTTATAAAATGTAAATTCTTTATTTATTCTTCCAAATCAATTTCATCCCCTTCAAAGTAATCCCCGTCCGATAAAACGCACTGTTTCCGAAGCTTTTTCCAGTCCTCGAAACAGTCGGAATAGTCTTTTTCCGGTATAGCCTTCAAGACCTTCTTCGATTCGGTTTTTATCTCCTCAATCGTGTCAAAACGGCGTCCCCGCATTGGCTTTTTAAGTTTGCTGAATAACAAGAAGTCGCACGGAGCCAAATCAGGCGAATACGGTGGTTGCGGAACGATATGAGTCCAGTTTTTGGCAAAAAAGTCGCGAAGAACCAATGCAGTATGACATGGCACCAATCGAGACTTGACGCGTTTGAGACACAAATCATCCTTCAAAATGGTTTGGACTGAGCCAAATGATATTCCAACACTATCAGCGAGGTCTCTCATTGTCAGTCGACGATTTTCAAGCACCAAATCTTCGATTTTTTTGGACGTGGCCCTCGTCGGTAGACGTTGATGGTCGTCCAGAGCGCGGTTCGTCTTCAACGCGTTCTCGGCCCGCTTTGAACTCGTTGTACCACTTATAAACGTTTTTTTGTGCCATAGTTTGATCACCAAAGGCCTTCCGCAACATTTTCAACGTGTCCGCACAAGAATATTCGTTCCGCAAACAAAATTTGATGCAAGTTCTTTGCTCAACAAAATCACCCATTGTAAAAATCGAAAAATTCACTTTTGGTCGTTTACTAAAACACGTGTAACTCGGAGATAATTAAACCTTTTAACAAACAGACGCTTGGCAATTGTTATAGACAGTCCTACCAACCTAGGAAAAAAACAATTGCCTGCCTTCCTAATGTCCGGGAGTTTTAAATGACAATTTCACCTTACTTTTTGATCACAGTAGTATAGCTAGAAGTATGCTCTTTGATCGTATAAAAAGTGGGTGCGATTGAACGAAAGCTAAACAAAAATTGAATTAGGTAAAGAACAACTATTGTACATATAGTCGTTCGTTCGGAAATAGGCGTTTTATCGTATTATCAAATCGCTTGAAACGCGATTCGAGGTAGCTTTTGACAACTCGCAACGTGCAAAATGTTAGTTTACGGATATAAGAATCTATATCTAAAGTTTATTAATCATACATTTCCGAAAAAGGTGGCAAATTTTTCTTTTATATGTTCAGGACGCTTTGTCGCGTGCAAAATATGCTCCACAAATTTTTAAGACATTTGATCGATTATAAACATTTTATCGATTCATGTTTTCGTGACATGTTTTGCAACGATATGAACTATAAAAATGCAGCGGGGAATTTTGTTTCGGGTAAAACTGGGTTTACGGAACCCGTTAAAACGCGACGAGTCATTAATTCTTTAATTTACTATTACTATTCGGATATTCAGATTTTACTATTACTCAAAATTCCAAAGCAATCGATCGATTGAATCTCGAGATATCATGCGCATCGTTTTTTCAAAACACAGTTCCAATAAAATCACGTTTCAAGCCTCCGAACGTGATTTTTCATATTCTTCTTTTGCTTACCATTAATCAGCCATTACTTCCTAAGTAATAACTCCTAAAAATAATTCGTTTCAAAGGCTTGGACCTCTCGCACATTATTTCAAAGTCTTCGAACTACCATCTGACGCGTGAAAAAAAAAATTCGACCATTTCCTAATTTTCAAACTGAACCGATCTTAAGGCGCAATCTTCCAACTTTAATCCAAGAAAGTTCGGAAACTTCCACAAGATTACATTTTAAAATTAATTTAAAGTTCCCCCTTCAAAGCAGAAGAATTTCTTTCCTAGACATTGGTCCGGTCTTCCCGACGTTTCGATACGTTTTCAATAGCGATTGCTTCCAATATGTTTTCGACATGTAATACAGGCTTGTCGCTACGTATGATTCTCCGGCTTCAATTTCGGCGGAAGATTGTTCGAGAAATTCGGAGATACATGCTTCAAAGTCTTTTCGATGTATAAAATCTAATAGTCGACTACGGGAAATTCTCTTCGATTGTTATTCAACGTGTAAACAGAAATAGACCATCTGAGACCATTCGAGTCTCGCGACTGTTTTTTCTAGTTGTTGACATGCGGCGGCTACGAAAACCAGCCGCGACGTTCGAATAATCGAGTAGTCTACCGTATGCGCAGTAAATTCTCTCTAATTGACGCTTAGATTGCGCACGAAAATGAACGATTTGGGTAGCGGAGATACGATTAATCGAGCCTCGCGGCTCGTTTTTATAATCGTTGACTATAAATATACTAATATATAAAAGTATATACATATACTAGTATATAAATATATATATTTATATAGTATATATATATATATATATATATTTATATAGTATATATATATATATATATATATATATATATATATATATATATATATATATATACTAATATATAAATATACTAATATACTAATATACTAATCGATAACTATAAAAACGAGTCGCAAGGCTCGGATAATCGTATCTCCTATTCTCAAATTGTCCATTTTTGTGCGTAAACTGAGCACGAATTAGAGAGAAATTACTGTAGTGCTTAGAATTTTCTTCGAAATATCAATCGCAAACGAATCGATTAGGCTACGCCTTGGAAATATAAATGCATTTGTGCAATGTGTCATTGACGACTATAGTTCGAGCACGTGTACAGTAAATTCTCCTTAATTCACGCTCAGACTGCGCTCGAAAATGGATAATTCGAGAAGAGGAGATACGATTATTATAAAATATTATAGAATATTATAGAATATTATTATAGAATAGGAGATACGATATATATACAAGCCTTGCGGTTCGTTTTCATAGTTGTTGACTATAAAATATATACTATACTAATCGGTAACTATAAAAACAAGCCACAAGGCTTGGATAATCGTATCTCCTCTCCCTAAATTGTCCATTATTATTTTTTTTATTAGAGAGAAATTACTGTAGTGCTTAGAATTTTTCCCCAAATATCATTTGCAAACGTGTCGATTAGGCCATGCCTTGGAAATATAAATACACTTGTTCAATGTGTCATTAAGGACTATAGTCCTTAATACGAGCACATGTACAGTAAATTTTCCCTAATTCGCGCCTTGCGACTTTGAGCCTTGCGACTCGTTTTTATAATCATTGACGAACAGTAACTATAAAAACGAGTCGCAAAGCTCACATAATCGTATCTCCTCTCCCCACTCCTCTTCCCAAATTGTCCATTTTCGTGTGCAATCTGAGCACGAATTAAAGAGAAATTACAGTAGTGCTTAGAATTTTCTTCCAACTAACAATCGCAAACGAATCGATTAGGCCATGCCTTGGAAATATATATATACAGATTTGTTCAATGTGTCATTAAGGACTATAGTCCTTAATACGAGCACATGTACAGTAAATTCTCCCTAATTCGCGCCTTGCGACTTTGAGCCTTGCGACTCGTTTTTATAATCATTGACGAACAGTAACTATAAAAACAAGTCGCAAAGCTCACATAATCGTATCTCCTCTCCCCACTCCTCTTCCCAAATTGTCCATTTTCGTGCGCGATCTGAGCGCGAATTAAAGAGAAATTACAGTAGTGCTTAGAATTTTCTTCCAACTAACAATCGCAAACGAATCGATTAGGCCATGCCTTGGAAATATATATATACAGATTTGTTCAATGTGTCATTAAGGACTATAGTCCTTAATACGAGCACATGTACAGTAAATTCTCCCTAATTCGCGCCTTGCGACTCGTTTTTATAATCATCGATAAACAGTAACTATAAAAACGAGTCGCAAAGCTCGAATAATCGTATCTCCTCTTCCCGAATCGTCCATTTTGATGTACCTTGTGTATCCGAGCGCCAATTAGGGAGAATTCACCGTGTCCCTTTAAAGCCGTAGCTTATCGAACCGTGTCCTGCGACGGCGATCCGATCTTCCCGGGGCACGCGATGTTCCCTTTGCCCGATAACGCTATCCGCAGCAAAAGTTCCCGTGGCAACTTTATTGTCTCGAGTCGGAGCCAGATGCCGGATCATGATGCTCGCGGCCAGGATGACAGACGACGGCGGTACGCTGGAAATGTGGCGAGTTATTCCGGCCGAAGTTCTGTCCGTGTAATGCCGAGACGGACAGACTTATTATATGGATAAACGGAGCAAACGGACGAGGATGAATGACTAGGTACTTTTTACCGTCGAAGGAATACGGTCGTTCTGACCGGCGATATTTCAGTTTGACCGGGTTGAAAATGCCGGCGGTGGCCGACCCCTGGTGGAACTGTATCCTTCATGGACTCGCTCCTTGCGAATTGTTCACGCTTCTCTCGGCCCGGGGTTCCGGGAATTTCACGTTTTCCAAGGCGGGTCTTGAGAAACAGGGGATGAATAAAATGGGGTTGTTGCGCGACGAGAGGCGAGTCGGTTTAAACCGGCCACCCTCTCGCGGTTCAAACAAATCGAATCTTTTTTTCTTTTTCCTTCATTTCCTCCGGAGCTCGGAGTAAGTTCGTAGGATATAGTGTCGGCGATTTTTCTGGATTCTCCGTGTTTAAGAGAAATTACGGCGATCTGTGGAATTCGATCGCCGTGCCGGCGTCGAAAGATAGCAAGCGATTGACTTTCCGAATACTTATAAAGCGAAAACAAAATATAATCGAGAAAATACGAAATTTGAAATAATACTTAACCCTGGAACCGCCGAGCTCGAAACGTGACCAATACAGGGTGTTCCAAAATTATGGAACACCTTCGTGGAACTAGAGATTCCTGAGGTCGTTCGAAGCAATTTTTTCCTTTGCAAGAATATTCTCCGAGGCGTCGTTAACGAGTTACGTCGAAAAATACAAAATGTACGAAAAATCCATAGGGCACGCGAAAGTCATAATATTACAGGTCGTTGGATACATCTTGGCGTCGGCTATCATACAACGATAATAAAATTGTATCATTCCATTTAAAAAAACTTCGATGACCCTGAAATCTCGAAAAATATATACTATAATAAACATTTTTTTGCCTATCATAATATTTGCCTCTCTGAACCAACTAATATTTCTCTCTGACATTTTTTTCTACCATAAAAAACAAGCGAGATATTTTAGATGTTAGGCGAGACACCCTGTACATTGTTTTTTCAACAGTGACAAAATTGGGTGTATTTTGGGTGAATTTTGTGCGCATATTGGGTGTATTTTAACGATTTCTATTACAATACGCGCTTGAACGAATAAATTCGTACAAAAATTTCGAACAGAGATATTTTTACAGAACCAAAAATTATAAAAGAAAAAATCAGAAACCAGGCATTTTGACCGTTTTTGATTATTTCGCTCGGTAGTTCTAGCGTCGATAATAACTGGTTGTAGCACGGTGCATCGAAACTAGGTGCATATTATGTAATACGTTTTAATTGCTTCCGTACCGCGTACACATTAATGATACTTCAAACCCGTTCGGAACAAATTAATTAAACTACAATTAAATTAAGCGAAAATGAAACATGCCGTATACATCAAGATCGACGAATGAAAAAACGAATCGAAAGAAGAGAAATTGTTCGGTTCGGACGGATCGATCCATTCGAAAGATAACGATCACGGTTTATATTCATTTTTTCAACGAAATGATTATTTCGACGTGGCCGCGGTTCACGCTCTGGCTTCCTTATCGCGACCGAGCGAGAATAACTTCGAGCTCATGAAATTTTATAGAACTCGCCTCTCGCGGTCCTCGTTTCCCGGGGTTTTCTTTTTTTTTTTCTTTTTTTACGGATCGTAAATACACAAACATCCGCGGCCTAGTAATTAGTAGACTGTGAAACTTCATGTAAATTTACATTTCCGTCGGACAAATTCGGCGATGCAAACGTGTCACGGTGAAATTTCATTTCTCCCGACGGCGAATCCAAGGTATGAAAAGTTTAAACGAAACTGTATTAGGTTTCAATTAACTTTGTATATCGCGAATTTTTCAGGATGTTTGCGCTTCGTAAACGAGCGCGCGCGCGCGCGCGCGGAGCCGCGCTTTAATTGCGACCGGCCTATAATTGGAAACACTTCGGAAAAAGTAACGGCCGGCTAGAAAAATATCGTCGGTCGAGGCTTCTATTTTTAACGGGCGTAGTCGGGAGACGATTAAAACATAAGCAGTGAGAGAGTCTCGGCGTATCAGAATCGCGTTATCGACGAGCTGTTCGATTCGAGTTCAACTTTCACCGGATTCCTGTAATAAAAAAAAAAAAGAAGAAAAAACACCGGTGTGCCGCATTCCGTTCGAAAACTCGGAACAGCTTCGAACAATAACTTCTAACATTGTTCGCAGGAATTCGCTTTCCATTCGGTGCTAACGCGATTTTCTGCAGTTACCCGTCGAACTCTCCGCGAACAAGTTTTTAAACGCCGATAAACCTTTCATGACGAAAGGATCATAAAACATAATTAAAATTTTATCGAATTGACTCAGTTCCGCATTCGAGTGTACCGAACATTCCTTTGTGACGATAACGTTCGGACAGCTTTTGAAAGGCGCCGCCGTTTTTGTCGTTCGTTTCGCATATTACGGATTACCGAGATTCTAAAGCGGATTGTACTTAAATTTTCGTTAACAGCCACGGAACGAGAAATTGAAAGACATCGTTTTACAATTATTTGACGAACGTGCGCGATGCTTGCAGAAATATTTGAAAAATGTTCAAAGCGAGCTATACTAAATTCTCCGTAATTGACTCTCAGCTTGGAAACAAAAATGGACAATTTGGGAAGAGGAGGTGTGATTATTCCAGCCTTGAGACTCGTTTTTATAGCTGTCGACGATCAGGGATAGTTTAGCGATGGTTCAGTTTATTCCTATTAAATAATATGTTTATTCATTATAATATATTATGTTTGAAAATGAAACGAGATCGTCAAGAATTTTAAACTTCAGTATAAACGCGATATTGAAAAGCATAATTCAATATAACTATGTATTATAGTTTAGTTTATATCGATTTCTATTAAATAACATTCATTCATTATAATATATTATATTTTTTTTCTTTTTGAAAATGAAACGAGATCGTCAACAATTTTAAACTTTAGCGTAAACGCGATATTTAAAAGCATAATTCAATATAGCTGTGTATTATAGTTTAGTTTATATCGATTTCTATTAAATAACATTCATTCATTATAATATATTATATTTTTTTTTCTTTTTGAAAATGAAACGAGATCGTCAAGAATTTTAAACTTCAGTATAAACGCGATATTTAAAATCATAATTCAATATAACTATGTATTATAGTTTAGTTTATATCAATTTCTATTAAATAATATATTCATTCATTATAATATATCATATTTCTTTTTTTTTTAAATGAAACGAAATCGTCAACAATTTTAAACTTCAATATAAATGCGATATTTAAAATCATAATTCAATATAGCTATGTATTATAGTTTAATTTATATCGATTTCTATTAAATAATATATTCATTCATTATAATATATTATATTTCTTTCCTTTTTGAAAATGAAACGTGATCGTCAACAATTTTAAACTTTAGCGTAAACGCGATATTTAAAAGCATAATTCAATATAGCTGTGTATTATAGTTTAGTTTATATCAATTTCTATTAAATAATATAGTCATTCATTATAATATATTATATTTTTTTTTTTGAAAATGAAACGAGATCGTCAAGAATTTTAAACTTCAATATAAACGCGATATTTAAAATCATAATTCAATATAGCTATGTATTATAGTTTAATTTATATCGATTTCTATTAAATAACATATTCATTCATTATAATATATTATATTTTTTTTCTTTTTGAAAATGAAACGTGATCGTCAACAATTTTAAACTTTAGCGTAAACGCGATATTTAAAAGCATAATTCAATATAGCTGTGTATTATAATTTAGTTTATATCAATTTCTATTAAATAATATAGTCATTCATTATAATATATTATATTTTTTTTTTTGAAAATGAAACGAGATCGTCAACAGTTTTAACAGTAAATTCTCCCTAACTGACGCTCGGATTGTACACGAAAATGGACAATTTGGGAAGAGGAGAATCGTATCTCCTCTCTCGAATTGTCCATTTTTGTGCACAAGCTGAGGATCAATTACGAAAAATTTCCTGTAATCAGTCCAACATCGCAGAAAAATTCAGATCTTTTGGTCGAATTTGAAAAGATTTATTATGTTTTACGCCCGAATATTATCGTCGCTCGCCTCATATAATTTATAAAACGTTGCTAAGACGAAATACAAAACATTCACCGGTTAAATAAGGATACGTGCAGGGTCGTCGGGGAAAACGAGGCTATGTATAAAGGCTATTTGCATGATTGCAAATTCTCGCAATTGGATCAGTGTTACAGAAACGCGGCGTCAGCAGTGCCGCGTAGAATAGTAGACAACTCCTAAGATTTCGGTCAGGCGCGTTCGGGTTAATGGCTGAAAGAGGACCGGAATATTTGATGAAACCATTAGCCGTTCTAAAAGCACCGGTTCCTTAAAATATTTTACGCGAATTGCGGGATCAAAAAGATCGCGAGAGATCAGCAGATTTTTATTATAATTCGGACGCGAATTTTTCTTTGAAGAAATTCTCTGCGAACTCGCGGCGTTTCTTTTTTTTTCAATTTTTTCCATGTTTCACGTTCATTGACCTATTTCGCCGCGTCAAAATTGATAACGTCTCGCTGGTTTCATAGCACATTAAATCAGCCGAAATATTACCGCGAGAGATAAGCCGGCGGTCCACACTTTTACAACGTATTTGTCGCGTCCAACTTCGGCACTTTTCATTACCCGTCTTATCGCAGTTAACCGTCTACGGTCCGAATTTTTTAACCTTTTAGGTACGGCTGAATTCTGCGCGAGGCTATTTCTCTGGATGGCAGAGTCTCATGTGTATTGTACAGAGTCTGATACTGTATATTCTTCAGGTCATTTGAAGCAACTTTTTCCTTTATAAAAATTTTCTCCGAGGCACCGTTAACGAGTTATTAACGAAAAACAGTGACCAATGAGAGGCGAGCTCAGCTGGCGCGAGGTGGCCGAGCCAACGACGCCAGCGGTCGAATCCCAGCTCAACCGGCGCGAGGCGGCCGAGCCAACGGCGCCAGCGGTAAGCGGTCGAATCCCAGCTCAGCTGCCGCGAGGCGGCCGAGCCAACGGCGCCAGCGGTCGAGGCAGTCGAATTCCAGCTCAGCTGGCGCGAGGCGACCGAGCCAATGAGCGGAACTGGGCTTCGCGCGCTGGTTGGCTGGGCCGCCTCGCGTCAGCCGTAATCGATTCTTATTGGTCACTGTTTTTCGTTAATAACTCGTTAACGGTGCCTCGGAAGAAATTTTTGTAAAGGAAGAAGTTGCTTCAAATGATCCGAGGAACCCGCCATTTCTGGATTGCGAGACATTTTTGTGACATCCTGTAGACTGTTATAAATCGATGTGAAGAGAAAAGAAGTGTGAAACAATGCATATGAAGACGATTATTTGGTTTAAACGATGAGCGTGTGCGCTATTAGAGCAAGCCATTATAGTGGCGTGTCGTTCTAAAAGATGATATCCGCGGAAGACACTATAGTGGCGCGTCGTGCCTAAAAGATTAAATTGGTACGAAAGATTTACGTATCTGGTACATTAACGATTATAACTCATTAGTTATTCTATTTTATAATAATTGCGTGAAAAACAATCCAATTAACGGTTAACGATTATGATTAATGAGAGAAATAATTTATAATAAGTAACGAATTACGATGTTATTTCTTTTTTACGGCTAATTTGTAAAGACCTTGTTTATCTCGATCATAAATTGAATGGATTTACGCTAATTGCCTTCTGAGCTGTCCATGTATAAGTTAATAACGAACTCGTTAAATACGATCCAATTAACGATTAACGATTCTAATTCATTAGAAACAATTTATAATAAGTAACGAATTACGATGTTATTTTTTTACAGTTAATTTGTAAAGACCTTGTTTATCTCGATCTTAAAGTGAATGGATTTACGCTAAGTGACTTCTGAGCCGCCCAAGTATAAATTAAAAACGAACTCGTAATTCAAGAAAATTATTAATTTACTCCACTGTGCGAGGTGCCAGTTAAAAATCGCGATGTTTAACGGAATTGATTGCGAAACGACAGAACAAAATGCTCCAGTCATCGTGGTTAAAAATGCGGTTGAACGCGTGGATAACAAATTGGATGAAGAAAGTAGAATAAATTAGTACGTGACTCCGAAGTTTCATTGAACAATAGAGGGTTAACACTTGGAGTGCCGCGTCAGTCATACACGACTGACATAATTCCTTTATCAAACCTGAAATTCCATTGTTCTCGCAATCCATTAAGTAAGTCAAGCTTCGTTAAGATCCGCAAAGGTGCAACAGGGTTACTTCACGAATTGCTGCAGCAAATGTCGCCTGTTCGGCTCTTATATTATTACCATACTGCATGCCGGAGAGACATTAATACCTTGTTAAAAGTTTCATTCTTTTTAATTTCGTTGTACATTCGAGAGAATCCCTCTGTGAAATCCTGAAAATCCTCGTTGTAGTAGTCTGGCAGAGTCCGAACACTTTTTGAAAAAAGAATCGTATTGCTCTTATTTTCTAGAACTATTTTATTTTATTAATCAAATTACAGCAATTTCTAAGTAATTTAATATAAACAATATTTTGCGTCAAATTGAAATGCAAAACATTGGAATGCATTTTCAAGCAAAAAAGGAAACAAAAATGGGCGAGAGCGACCTCGAAATATAACTTTGACTGTAGCTTATAGAAAGTATTGTAAATAAAAAGAGTTATTCTTGTATTATTTTTTTCTTCAGCTTTCCACATAAATCACAAAAAAATCGCAAAAATTCTCATATTTGGAGCATCGCTCGTGATACCAACGATTACACCTCACACACATTTAAGTCAGTCGTCACTTTCGTGGTCTCGAAGTACAATAATGTCTCCCTAATTGACGCTCAAATTATCCACAAAAATCAGTCGTCACTTTCATGGTCTCGAAGTACAGTATAACGTCTCCCTAATTGACGCTCAAATTATCCACAAAAATCAGTCGTCACTTTCGTGGTCTCGAAGTACAGTAACGTCTCCCTAATTGACGCTCAAATTATCCTCAAAAGTCAGTCATCACTTTCGTGGTATTGAAGTACAGTAATGTCTCCCTAATTGACGCTCAAGTTATCCACAAAAGTCAGTCATCACTTTCGTGGTATTGAAGTACAGTAACGTCTCCCTAATTGACGCTCAAATTATCCACAAAAATCAGTCGTCACTTTCGTGGTCTCGAAGTACAATAATGTCTCCCTAATTGACGCTCAAATTATCCACAAAAGTCAGTCGTCACTTTCGTGGTCTCGAAGTACAGTATAATATATATGTCTCCCTAATTGACGCTCAAATTATCCACAAAAATCAGTCGTCACTTTCGTGGTCTCGAAGTACAGTAATGTCTCCCTAATTGACGCTCAAATTATCCACAAAAATCAGTCATCACTTTCGTGGTATTGAAGTACAGTAATGTCTCCCTAATTGACGCTCAAATTATCCACAAAAATCAGTCGTCACTTTCGTGGTCTCGAAGTACAGTAATGTCTCTCCCTAATTGACGCTCAAATTATCCACAAAAATCAGTCGTCACTTTCGTGGTCTCGAAGTACAATAATGTCTCCCTAATTGACGCTCAAATTATCCACAAAAGTCAGTCGTCACTTTCGTGGTCTCGAAGTACAGTATAATATATATGTCTCCCTAATTGACGCTCAAATTATCCACAAAAATCAGTCATCACTTTCGTGGTGTTGAAGTACAGTAATGTCTCCCTAATTGACGCTCAAATTATCCACAAAAATCAGTCATCACTTTCGTGGTCTCGAAGTACAATAATGTCTCCCTAATTGACGCTCAAATTATCCACAAAAATCAGTCGTCACTTTCGTGGTCTCGAAGTACAGTAATGTCTCTCCCTAATTGACGCTCAAATTATCCACAAAAATCAGTCGTCACTTTCGTGGTCTCGAAGTACAATAATGTCTCCCTAATTGACGCTCAAATTATCCACAAAAATCAGTCGTCACTTTCGTGGTCTCGAAGTACAATAATGTCTCCCTAATTGACGCTCAAATTATCCTCAAAAGTCAGTCATCACTTTCGTGGTTTCGAAGTACAGTAACGTCTCCCTAATTGACGCTCAAATTATCCTCAAAAGTCAGTCGTCACTTTCGTGGTCTCGAAGTACAATAATGTCTCCCTAATTGACGCTCAAATTATCCTCAAAAGTCAGTCATCACTTTCGTGGTCTCGAAGTACAGTAACGTCTCCCTAATAGACGCTCAAATTATCCACAAAAATCAGTCGTCACTTTCGTGGTCTCGAAGTACAGTAACGTCTCCCTAATTGACGCTCAAATTATCCACAAAAATGGACAATCTTGAAAGACAAGATACGATTGTTTGAGCCTTGTGGCTCGTTTTTTATAGTTATCGATTGTCAACAACTATAAA
The DNA here is from genome assembly GCF_051020955.1 of Megalopta genalis. Classification (NCBI taxonomy): domain Eukaryota; kingdom Metazoa; phylum Arthropoda; class Insecta; order Hymenoptera; family Halictidae; genus Megalopta; species Megalopta genalis. The sequence continues at coordinate 10,039,656 of NC_135013.1, forward strand.
AACGAGCTGCAAGGCTCGAATAATCGTATCTCCTCTTCCCAAATTAATCGTTAAGCGTCAGTTAGGGAGACATTACTGTAGTCCTCTTTGCATGTCACGCATTCATTTTGTTTCCATTCTTCTAACAACGTGTCATTTTCTTGTAAAACAGCATTATCTCGAAGTCGAATGCTCGAATCGAAAGATTGTTCTAAGCGCTTTCTACGTTTCTTCGCGTCCTTCCGATCGAAACATTCCTACGTTTCTTTATATTAGTTCCCTCGTTCTTCTTTGTCTTAATGTCCACCGAACTATTTATAACGTCCGCAAGTTGCCTACCGCGTTTTCTGGCCGTGACAGTTGCACTTGTTTGCGGAATTAAGCGCGTGCCGTTCGTTGAAGGAATACGGGTATTGTCTCGCTAAGCCAAACGGAATTCTTCGGAAATTAAGCTATTTCCAAGTTGAGAGGGAAGCAAATTCGCTTTGAAGAAAACCGGATAGAAGAAGAATAAAGATTCCGTTGAAGGACGGAACAATTAATGTGGTCGAACTTTCTTGGACGGAGTATAGTCGTTCAACGACTCAGAATTAGGGGAGGGGACACGACCGCTTTTTTAATATAAAGTAGAAACGAATCCATGCGTACTACAAAGTTTATACAACAGTTTTATGGATAATATATCCCTTAAAATTAATATAAATAAATATTAATAATAATAATAATAATAATAATAATAATAATATAATATAAATAGAATAAATAAACTTACCTATCTGTGAATTACTGCTAAGAAAATATATTAGTGAAAAAACTATCGGATCCGAATTAAAAGCTTTCAACGCAATTCGCAAGATTAGGGTACAGTTTCGCGCGACAATTGCAATACGTGATCAACAAACAATTGAGGCGTTTATTTTGAAAGTGGCATAAGTCACTTTACCGTAATGAAAAGTGGTGATTTTTTAATGTTTATACGAAATTATTTATACCGAGAAAAATATCAGTATCCTGAGATAACAAATACAAGTGAATCTTCTCGAAAGTTAGCATCCATATTTTTAAACGTGTTAAAACGCAAACCCTTAAATATATCGACTTAAATACAAAGTGACTTAGGCCACTTTCAAAATAAACGGCTCAATTCATTAAAGTGTTTTCCGACTTTTATAACGCAATATGGCGTTGTTGTTTCAATTATGCAAACATTAAACGTTTTTTAAATCGCGAAATTTTTCAAAAATTCTCCGATTACCTCCAGTTAAACGTGCGAGCGAAGCTCGACCTGTGACCCGCAGATAGAATGTTATTAACCCTTTGCACTCGAAGCTATTTCAACTGTAAATCTAAAATAATTTTTCTGACTTATAGTACTCTTATTTAACCTTGACAAAGTGTATTTTATGCATATTGAAATTGACTCTTGTGACTCGCGCAACGGTTACGCTCTTAACAATATTTCTAAATCTAAACTTTGCTAACGTAAAAATTATTTTAGGACGCGGCATCTTATAAATTATATATAAATAATATGTAATAATATAATAATAATATAATAATGATATGATATAATATGATATAATATGATATAATACGATATAATACAATATAATATAATATAATATAATATAATATAATATAATATAATGTAATATAATATAATATAATATAATATAATATAATATAATATAATATAATATAATATAATATAATATAATATAATATAATATAATATAATATAATATAATATAATATAATATAATATAATATAATATAATATAATATAATATAATATAATATAATATAATATAATATAATATAATATAATATAATATAATATAATATAATATAATATAATATAATATAATATAATATAATATAATATAATATAATATAATATAATATAATATAATATAATATAATATAATATAATATAATATAATATAATATAATATAATATAATATAATATAATATAATATAATATACTATAATATAATATAATATAATATAATATAATATAATATAATATAATATACTATAATATAATATAATATAATATAATATAATATAATATAATATAATATACTATAATATAATATAATATAATATAATATAATATAATATAATATAATATAATATAATATAATATAATATATATAATATAATATATGGTTATTATATAATTATAATACAAATATATAATAAGAAAATAATATATGAATAATAATATGTATAAATTTTATTGGTGCCTCAGGGTCACCGCTCGAGTGCAAAGGTTTAAACAAGTTGTTCCGATCTTGCGAAGCACTCGACGTGCTACCAGAAAACCATCGCGTCAAACACAGTCGAACACTTACACACACAGACATTCAGATTGATTTTGGTTTGGCTCGAAATACACCTGCTTCGCGAAGATCAATTCCGTTGGCCAACATTGACTGGCGAAACCACCGGGCGTAACTTCGTCGATACCGAAGAAGCGGTAACGAGACCCGCGAGACACGTAGACCCGCAGAAACGAACGCGGAATCTAATTAAGGATTGTATTCGAAAGGGCTCGAACGCGTACAACAGGGAGAATCGGTAAGGATCCGTTGTTGGAGGGAAATTGAATGTCGCCGGCGCACGGGAGGAGGAAAGGATTAAACCGTAACAACGAGCCATCAAGCGCCCCTTGAACCACGGTGAATAGCCGTGGGTCAGGACATTAAGGTATTACAAATTCCCGCGGTGCACTTGTAGCTCGCGACATAAAGAACTACTTTAGGACGGCGTGGGCTGCGCCGTCGAGTTACGGTGGAAGGGGGAGGGGGGGGGGTGCAACTTGCCGGAGCAAAAGGAACCAAAAACAGTCGCAAACTTTTCGTAACGTCGCGTAATGTTCTTCCCGCCGTGTTTCTGGGAACGGTGCCCCCCGCGTCCCCCGACCCGCTCGCCTCTTCCCACTCGAAATCCCGGACTCGCCGTTTCTATGAGCCAGCCTCTACAATAAGCTGGTCCTTATTCTCCGACTTTCTATTTCTTACGGTCTGATCCTGTCGCAAGGAAGTGACGCGCGCGAAATTTCGGCGCAATCGGACAATGGGGACGCGCGTTCACGGTGAAGTTTAAAATCGTCCGCGTGATATTTCGTTTCATTTTCAAAAACGTAATTTTATTTATCGAATAGAACGTGTTATGTAAAACGCGTAACGAACAAACTTGTTATTTAACAGGGATAATAACTATCATACATTGTTATATGGAATTATATATTTATATAATTATATAATAATCATATAGCTATATATGTACTTATATAATTATGTGATTTATATTTATATAATTATATGATTTATATTTATATAATTATATGATTTATATTTATATAGTTATATGATTTATATTGGTATAATTATATGATTTATATTTATATAATTATATGATTTATATTTGTATAATTATATGTTTTATATTTATATAATTATATGTTTTATATTTATATAATTATATGATTTATATTTATATAATTATATGATTTATATTTATATAGTTATATGATTTATATTGGAATAATTATATGATTTCTATTTATATAATTATATGATTTATATTTGTATAATTATATGTTTTATATTTATATAATTATATGTTTTATATTTATATAATTATATGATTTATATTTCTATAATTATATGTTTTATATTTATATAATTATATGATTTATATTTGTATAATTATATGATTTATATTCGTATAATTATATGATTTATATTTATATAATTATATGATTTATATTTGTATAATTATATGTTTTATATTTATATAATTATATAACAATCATGTAGTTACATATATGCTTATATAATTATATGATTTATATTTCTATAATTATATGATTTATATTTATATAATTATATATGATTTATATTTATATAATTATATGATTCATATTTATATAATTATATGATTTTCAATATCGCGCTTACACTGAAGTTTGAAAATGTTGACGACCTCGTTTCATTTTCAAACATAGTATACTACAATGAATAAATGTATTAATCAATAGGAATGGATAACAAACTAAACTATAATACATAATTATAGTGAATTATTATTTCCAATACAAACTTCACTTTCACTTTCACTTTCAAACATAGTATACTACAATTAATAATCGTATAATTTAATAGGAACTGATATAAACTAAACTACTACTACAAATTTATATCGAATTATGATTCTCAATATCCTAATTTGTTCAACAGTCCCATCCCAGACTCGAATTAGAAAATAAAATTAATTGACGACCAACAATTGAATTACTTAATCGTAACTCGCAATTAACGATTACACTCGTTCCAATCATTAATCGTGATTCAACGCTAGAAATATCATTTAATTTCATCGATCGCTCGCCGCAATTATTGATTAAAATTAATCGACGACCAACAATTGAATTACTTAATCGTAATTCGCAATTAACGATTACACTCGTTCCGATCATTAATCGTGATTCAACGATATAAATATCATTAATATAATCGATCGCTCGCCAAAATTATTGATTAAAATTAATCGACGACCAACAATTGAATTACTTAATCGTAATTCGCAATTAACGATTACACTCGTTCCGATCATTAATCGTGATTCAACGATAGAAATATCATTAATATAATCGATCGTTCGCCAAAATTATTGATTATATTTCTTATTAACGCGCGACGAGAGCACGTACGAAAAGTCAGAAAGATTGCTAAAAAAGGTTTCCGACGCCGATAACTAAGAACCGCCTCCGCGCCATTGTTTTCTGGGAGAGAATTTACGGATCAACCGTGTATCGTTCACGGCCGTTGCCGGGGTCTATCTCGCTGCCATAAGCCTCCCGATCCGCGAGAAATTACACGCGCGATCCCGTAAAAAAAACCGTGCGCGCGGCCTCGCGCGAGCGGATCGGGAACGGATCGGGTGCGGATCGCGGGCGTAACGAAGAATTTTAAAGCGATCGGAGCCGGGGGATATGATGTAGCGTAACGAGCGACGGGAACAGCCCTGGGATCGTATCGATTCCGGATGGAATTTATAGTCGCTCCGATAACATTTACTTCGCGGAATTTCACCCGGAACGCGGGGATTTCGCCGCGAAATCGGTCCGAGGCCGGTTTAAGCGCGCTTTTCCTCCCGTTTCCGCGCGCGACTCGAAAAACCAGCTTTTGTACTTTCTTATAGTCGCCGGGCCCCCGAGGGAAGGGGGCCGGGAGGGGGGTATCGGCGATCGCATCGCGAACCGTCGCAGTAACGTTTCTCAAATTACCGGAACTATGGCTCGATATCTGTCGCGCGTTTAGACCAAAGTAACGATACGAGCAGGAATATTTTAACCAGTTAGCTGCGCTGACTCCTTTTTAGAGCGCGCGCCTATTTGTGTCGCGAGAATCGAGCGACGACGAGTATACTCGTCGAGCACAGAATACATGTGTCGCTGTTAAAATATTCGATCGAAAGAACGGTTTTATTTGATAAAATTGACGATTATAATATAATAATATATTATATTATATATTATTATATATAATAATATTATATATTATATATTATTATATTATTTAATTATTATATTATAATCGTCAATTTTATCAAATAAAACTGTTCTACATAATAATTTATAATAATATATAATATTTATTTTATTTATAATTATAATATTTATTTTTATTTATAATTAATAATATATAATATATTATATTATATATTATATATTATTATATTATTTAATTATTATATTATAATCGTCAATTTTATCAAATAAAACCGTTCTTTATTATATAATATTTTATTATATTTATTTTATTATATAATATATAATATAATAATATATAATAATTATAATTAATTATAATATAATAATAAAATAATAATTGACGATATTTACTTATTAGCTTAATATTGACATGTACCGTATGCATAATATACGAAAAACGCAGGAAAAATCAAGTACTTGTAAAAGTTACAAATTCAAATTGCTGCTGCAGAGTGGAATTCAGCGATGCAAGGAACGATTCATATCGGCGCTTTGCACGTCGAACACCAATATCGCGATTCTTTCCTAATCTTATTTTTATAACAATGTGAACACTTTCGCGTCGGATCGGCCTCTAAATATTCTAGACGTCTTGAAATTTGACGTCGTGACGCAAAATATTGCCACTTCTCCGTGACGAGTATACTCGTCGAACACGGCTAACTGGTAAAAATGCGACGACTCAGTTTCGCTTCTCGGTGTATACAGGGTGTCTCGGAAATGTCTCGCAATCCGGAAATGGGTGGTTTCTGAGGTCATTTGAAGCAACTTTTTCCTTTGCGAAAATTTTCTCCGAGGCTTCGTTTACGAGTTATTAACGAAAAACACTGACCAATGAGAGGCGAGCTCGGCTGGCGCGCGGCGGCCCAGCCAACGAGTGCACGGAGCCCAGTTCCGCTCATTAGCTCGGCCGTCTCGCGCCAAATGATCTTGCCTCTGATTGGTCACTGTTTTTCGTTAATAACTCGTAAACGAAGCCGCGGATTGCATTTTCGCTAAGGAAAAAGTTGCTTCAAATGACCTCAGGAATCCCCTACTTTCGGATTGCGAGACATTAGAAATAATAAAGAATTTAAACTTGTGATTGATAGGATCTCGAAGTGCGGCTATTAAAATATTCCATCAAAGAGACGGTTGTATTTGATAAAATTAACAATTTTATTACTAATATTTACTTATTCGTTTAACATTAACGTATACTACATACATATAATAAGCGAAGAAGGCAGAAAAGATCAAATACTTATAAAAGAGTTAAGAATTCAAATTGCTGCTGTAGAGTGGTATTCGGCAAGGCAACCGATATCGCGATTCTTTCTAATCTTATTTTTATTATTATATATATATATATTATATTCGTTTATTTATATTTTATTATTTATATATTATATTCGTATAGAATTGGCCTCGAAATGCTCTGAACATCTTGAAATTTGAGAATACGTTTTTGTTTTCGCTAAAATTACAATTTAAATAGCCAACGGGTCGCTAATTTTTACGCGCGACGAGTATACTCGTCGTGACACAAAATACTGCCACTTCTCCGTGACGTGTATACTCGTCGAACACAGCCAACTGGTAAACTCGCGTGCCGGGAACGCGCGACTCCCGCGCGAACCTGTTTCCTACAGGATTATCCTGTCTGTTCTAGTTCGAGGGAACGACGGGTGGGAGGGGAGGGGAGGGGCGCGCGGAGTCGCGGGCCGAATTCAATATCCGTGGTTGATCCGGAAAGTATGCCATCGAAAAGAAACCGGACTCCGTCGGTGTTCTCCCGCGACGATGTCAGATAAAGTTTAATGGCTTTGCGGGTCGCGTCTCCGCGGCCTTGTGTACCGGCCTGCCAAATTTCATCGGCCTGCGAACGGTTTTATGCGCGGCCCCCAGCTATTTAGTGGGAACTATACGGCCCGCGCTCGGCGCCGCGATTTTGACAATGGAGTTCGAAAGCGTGCGGGGAGGAATCCGGCCGAACTTCGAAGTTTTATTAATCAGCCGATCTGTATTCGACTTATTCTCCCTGCTGCTTTGGTACAGCAATTCCGGCGGTTCCGCAATGCCTTAAACGGTGTGTTTCGTAGTCGTTTACTTCAACCGCGCGCGGCGCCTTTGTTGCGAGACTTCAATCCCGCCCGTTCGAAATAAGTCGAAGTTATCAAAAAGTCGCTCGCTGCGGCGTTTTCGGCGTCTTCGCCGCCGAATTTTGCAATATCACGCGGAACTTCGCACTGCACTGATTTTAATTCATTCATTCGATCGAGACCGAACTTCGACCGGAGATCTCTTGCTGTAGAACGGGTTTCTTGTGTTTCTTGGCATTTTTTTTCATTGGTCTTGCATCTTTTGTCGTCTTTTGCATCGTCTTTTGCATCAACGTTTCTCGAATGCATCTGTTTCCATAGAATTTGCAAATTTTTAAAAAGAAAATTAATCGAAGTTAGTGACGATATTTAGAGGAAGTCCCAGAATTATTGTACAAGCGAGAAATGAGGGGTTCCTGAGATCATTTGAAGTAACTTTTTCCTTTACAATAATTTTCTCCGACGAACCGTTAACGAGTTATTAACGAAAAACAGTGACCAATGAGAGGCGAGCTCGCCTAGCGCCAGGCGGCCAAGCCAATCAGTGGAACTGGGCTCCGACCGCTCGTAAGCTCGGCCGCTTCGCGCCAGCGGATCTCGCCTCTCATTGGTCACCGTTTTCCGTCGATAACTCGTAAACGACGCCGCGGATCGCATTTTCGCTAAGGGAAAAGTTACTTTAAATAACCTCAGGAACTCTCCGTTTCCCGCTTGTACAATAATTTCGGAACACTCTGTATAATTAAAGGTTCCGCGAGTTCGGCTGGTGTCGCTGCGATATTCGTGCGAACATTCGTCTGCAGCAGCGACGAGCGTGATCCTTCTTCCGAAAAAGCGGGCAAAAAACGGCGCCGGCACGTACGCCTCGAAACCAAAAAACGCCCCTAAACGGCCAACAGTATACGTCACGCTCGGACGATGCGGAGCTTCTTATCCCGCGGAAAATATCATTTCTCTGATTCCGCGGTTTGACTCGGGTGATAGATGCGCCCGGGCTTTATGTATAATTCATACATACCGCGAGACCACCCACCGCTCCGTTTTTTCCCTTACATCTGGACAATTTCTCTTCCAGGAACGTCGAGATTCCGCGTCCCGGTAACACGGTTTTATTCCGGGGAGTCGGGGACCGGTCTACTTTCAAAACGGTTTGGGAGATACGGATGATGCGGTTTATTTATTACCCGGCGCTCATGCCGCGTCGGCTACGGATCGACGGTTTCTTTCTCTTCCGCTGATCGATATTTTCGGTATTGTCTCTGGTATTAAGCTCTCGCGCGGCACAGTGCGAGAGCAGAGATCAGTCCGAGAGCAGAATTATTTACGAGCCGCGCGGATAAAACGTTCGCGGGAATCGTTGATGAAACGAGTTTGAATCGGCACGCGCATATTGAATTCGATTCAGAGTCCGGGCATCATTTGGATTGCTTAGAATATATATATTTATCTAAGGTGATTCATATAATATTTATTATGTATAATATCCGAATGAATTCGTTCTAGTTGAATATTTTATTCGAATGATCAATTGTTCGTTATAAATTATTCTAACTATTTATTCGAATAATTCAATACGCGACAGAAATTGTTCTAGCTGTTCGAATAATTCTTTATTCGAATGATTCGTTATTCGAATAATTATTTAATCGAATCATTCGTTATTCAAATAATTATTTAATCGTATAATTCTTTATTCGAATGATTCGCTATTCAAATAATTCTTTATTCGAATGATTCGTTATTCAAATAATTCTTTATTCAAATGATTCGTTATTCAAATAATTCTTTATTCAAATGATTCGTTATTCAAATAATTCTTTATTCGAATAATTATTTATTCGATTAATTCTTTACTCGTAGAATTATTTACTCGAATAACTTTTTACTCGATTAAACTTTTATTCGAATAATTCTTTATTTGAATAATTCTTGATTCGAATAATTCTTTATTCGAACGACTCGAATAATTCTTTATTCGAACGACTCGAATAATTCGGAAAAGTAATATGGAAGAAATAAATCGATGAACTATGAAAAAACGCTTCATGTTGTACCATTTTTATTAAATTTAATTATTTTCTGTGTGAATTCCTGCACGAATAAATTCTTATTCGAATAAAATCTCTTACGGACGAGTTCCTATTCGAATAAAATTTTATTCAACGCTGTCGAATAAATATTCAATCGACTAAAATTGTATTCGAATAAGAATTTATTACGTGGAGGAATTCATACGGAAAATAATTAATTTGAATATAAATGATCGAACATAATGCGATTTGAATCGAATATTTATTCAACAGCGTCGAATAAAATTTTATTCAACTGAATATTTATTCAACAGCGTCGAATAAAATTTTATTCAACTGAATATTTATTCGACAATGACGAATAAAATGTAATTCGTTAGTATTTCACCTTTATCCATCATCCGAACAAAATGTTGTCCAACTCTGATTCAATCACGGTAAAGTTAGACTCGATGACAGATCATAATATCAATTACCTGTTCCATTCAGAAAAAATATTCGCAGCATTAGTGACGTAAGAGAAAACTTCGGAGCCGCGCCCCGTGTTAATATGATACAGCTATCGAGAGTCGTATTAACGGGTTCCCGGCGATAAATGAAGGAGTAATTAATTACATAAATCTCTGTTAATCATCGACCGATACAGTTATTTCGTTACTTAATTATTTAACTGATTCGATGAGTGGCATACGATGGTCAATAAATGTACATTAAATTTAATGTCGATTCCTCTTTGCGCAAACTAGTATCTGCAACGAAGCGACTGTTTGTCTATCCGAATTGCATATTCTACATCACTTTTATTAACAAACATTGCAACGAATTATGCACATTTTTCCTGAAGCCATGCTTGTCGCGCTGAAGAATTTCTGGCAACCTTTAGAAACCTAAATAACAAATAGTTGACTTCGTCGAGTTTTTCGAGCAGTACATTTTCAAATCCGCGATCCACTTCAGAATTTCGAAGACTCGAATATACGACGGGGATCGCATTCCGTTTTTCATTATCTTCGACGAAAATCGGGAACGGTGGTTGATAATACAGGGTGTCCCAAAAATGTCTCGCAATCCGGAAATGGAGGGTTCCTCGAATCGTTCGAAGCAACTTCTTCCTTTACAAAAATTTTCTCCGAGGCACCGTTAACGAGTTATTAACGAAAAACAGTGACCAATAAGAATCGAGTACGGCTGACGCGAGGCGGCCCAGCCGACCAGCGCGCGAAGCCCAGTTCCGCTCATTGGCTCAGTCGCCTCGCGCCAGCTGAGCTGGGATTCGACCGCTCGACCGCTGGCGCCGTTGGCTCGGCCGGCTGAGCTGGGATTCGACCGCCTCGACCGCTGGCGCAGTTGACTCGGCCGCCTCGACCGCTGACGTCATTGGCTCGGCCGCCTCGACCGCTGGCGTCGTTGGCTCGGCCGCCTCGCGCCGGTTGAGCTGAGGTTCGACCGCTCGACCGCTGGCGCCGTGGGCTCGGTCGCCTCGCGCCAGCCGAGCTCACCTCTCATTGGTCACTGTTTTTCGCTAATAACTCGTTAACGGTGCCTCGGAGAAAATTTTTGTAAAGGAAAAAGTTGCTTCAAATGACCTGAGGAATCCGCCACTTTCGGATTGCCGCATATATGCGGCGCTCGGCGCGAAAGCGTTAATGAAACGATTTAAAAAACGAGCCACAAATCTCGAAGAACCCAGTAATCTAATTGTCACTTGCGATTCGAAAATCCGAACGCTTCGAAGAAGTTCTCTGCAACCCGACGACGTTGTTCGAGAACGATGGTAGTAGGACCGCCGTTTGCGAGATGTTTAATACATTGTGTAATAAAATTTGAAGTTCGAGCGAAAGCTTTGTAGCGCGTGGCTCGCGCTCGAACTTCTTTTCGAAAAAATAGGTCGATAGGGCCGACTAAAACTTTCATGCGGCCACAAAGGATATTATTCTTCCCGGGCAAAGTAAATCAGAGGTGCGGAATGAAATTCGTTCGTGTAAGGCACCGGTTTCGAGAAAATTGACTTGGAAAACTCGTCTGGTACGCGCACGTCCGTGCTTACAGCGAGCAGAAAGGGTGAGCGATGATCAGACACGTCAGCGGGGTCTATTCAATATCACGCGAGCACCGCGGCGGCCATTCATATTCGATTTTCTTGGGAACGATGCGTTACACGCAAATATTCGGGGCCTTCGTATTTTTTTATTTATTTTCACGTAATAAATCAGCGGACCCCCTTTTTTCGGTAGTTACGCGATTTCGAAAACGCTGAATTTCCATTGATGAAATATTGGACTGGCGGGAAAATGCGGATACACGAGTAAATCAATTTGTCCATTCTGTTATTATTTTATTTAACATTGTAGCCGCCCGATGGGTCGGTCCAGTGTTCCAAAATTTTTTGAACTGCGATCGCTGAAACTACAAAAATACGTCCAATTATTGGAAGTATATATTTCATGTTAAACTAATAAACTATCACTAGATTGCGGATAAAATAAAAATTGTCGCCCTTTGTCGCAAGAAAATAGAAGTAACTTGAAAGTTGCGTTGTTTACTTAATAATTTTATTGTATCAGGTTGAAAGTAACATATCGACTAACGTCGATATTAAATTGTTCAAATGTTTCGAATCTTTTTACTGTTTTACCGATGCTCGTAAAATTCGCCATCCAATTGTTATTAATACTTAATTTTTCATCATAACTGTTTCCTTTTTCAAGTTTTTAATTTTCCATTTTATAAAAACTGAAATAAAGAACATACTTGTTCCAGGAATGTAAAACAGAAATGTTATTTATTTGCAGCATTGCAATCTGATGGTTAGCAATTCGCGGAAACAGTAAGCAATGTTTATCCATCTGTTGTAAATATCGTTAACGCCAGAATGCGTATCGTTTCATAACAACGACACGATTGAATTTATTTAAGCTTCGTACGGTTTGTATTATAATGTATGCTTGGATAAAGAAGTTCATCTAATATTCTAAATTATATAATATAAATTATCGTAGTTATACAATATGGAAATTATTATAGTTACATAATATAGATTGTTATAGCTATATAATATAAATTATACAATATAACGTTATCGAGCCGAGATTAATATGAATATATTAAAGATGAGATCGAACACACCGTAACAAATTAAATTCTAGGAAAAAGTGTTAATATTAAAACTACTGAACCAAACGAAACAACAACTTCTGATATTATAAAACTGTTTCCACGAGAAATTGTGCAATATTATATAATATTATATTATACTATGTATTATATCGTATTGCAATATCCGTTATATTATATTATTATTACTATAATATTAAATTATCCAATAATTCATATTAATAATTATTATCATCAGAAATTGCAATTTCATCTAATATTCTAAATTATATAATATAAATTATCGTAGTTATACAATATGGAAATTATTATGGTTACATAATATAAATTGTTATAGCTATATAATATAAATTATACAATATAACGTTATCGAGCCGAGATTAATATGAATAAATTAGAGATGAGATCGAACACCGTAACAAATTAAATTCTAGGAAAAAGTATTAATATTAAAACTACTGAACCAATCGAAACAACAATTTCTGATATTATAAAAATATTTCCACGTGAAATTGTGCAATATTATATAATATTATATTATACTATGTATTATATCGTATTGCAATATCCGATGTATTATATTATTATTACTATAATATCCAATAATTCATATTAATAATTATTATCATCAGAAATTGCAATTTCATCTAATATTCTAAATTATATAATATAAACTATCGGAGTTATATAATAGAAATTATTATAATTACATAATATAAATTCTTATAGCTATATAATATAAATTATATAACATAACGTTATCGAGCCCGAGATTAATATGAATAAATTAGAGATGAGATCGAACACCGTAACAAATTAAATTCTAGGAAAAAGTATTAATATTAAAACTACTGAACCAACCGAAACAACAATTTCTGATATTATAAAAATATTTCCACGTGAAATCGTTCAATATTATATAATATTACATTATACTATGTATTACATCGTATTGCAATAACCGATATATTATATTATTATTACTATAATATCCAATAATTCATATTAATAATTATTATCATCAGAAATTGCAATTTCATCTAATATTCTAAATTATATAATATAAACTATCGGAGTTATATAATAGAAATTATTATAGTTACATAATATAAATTCTTACAGCTATATAATATAAATTATATAACATAACGTTATCGAGCCGCGAGATTAATATGAATAAATTAGAGATGAGATCGAACACCGTAACAAATTAAATTCTAGGAAAAAGTATTAATATTAAAACTACTGAACCAACCGAAACAACAATTTCTGATATTATAAAAATATTTCCACGTGAAATCGTTCAATATTATATAATATTACATTATACTATGTATTACATCGTATTGCAATAACCGATATATTATATTATTATTACTATAACATTAAATTATCCAATAATTCATGTTAATAATTATCATCATCAGAAATTGCAATTTCGACTGAATTTAATTTGCCGCGGCGCTTCGTCTCGTTTCCAATACATTCGTATTATTTTCGGCCGGATCGGATACGTTGCCAACCGATAGCATGATTTCGGTAGCTCTTTTCGGTGATTCGCGGTGCGCGACGGTAACGTCGGCAATCCAAGCAGCCGGTCCCACGGAAATGTTATTCCCGTCCACGTTAAACGATCCTCCCCGCGATTCATAATTTAGGGGTCGCGTTCCGAAAGTTCAACTCTAAACGATCCGTCGTCGTACGATTTTCCTTTTGCGCGCGGCATACCCGGTGCCGGCTGCTTTGAATTATACATTAGTGTATACATATTTGAGAAGCGCGCACGCCTTTTTTCCCCTCCTCCCTCCCCACGGAGCAATATGAACGCTTTAATGACAAAAGTTTCCGTGAAAAGAAACGCGTGAACCCCAACCCCCCCCCCGGACCCTCCCTTGCGTTTTATTTCGTTGACCGGAAACAAAAGCATGCCGGCGTATTGTGTCGCGCTCGAGTATTTTTATCGTTGCAGTTAACAGCGGAAGAAAAAACGTCTGAATACCGTGAAAAGGGCGAAGCTCGCGGCGGAATCGAGTTTCGACAAAATTGTTCCGCGCGGCCCTGCGAGAACATCATCCGTCGCCGGGAACGTATTAGATTCCGGAAATGATAAACGAACATCGTCGCGTTCCGCCGAGCCGCGTGAAAGATATTTAGCAAAAATGATCGACGATCTCGCCACGGTGCTCGCTATATAGCGACCATTTTGTCTTCTTTTTCTTTGTTCTTTCTTTTTTTTTCTTTTGTTTTTTCATTGAGGAGAACACGTCGGCGCTTTCTTCCATTTTTATTTTTTCCCTTTACGAGAGACCCGCGCGTCTTTTGCATTCTCGCTCGCAACTTTGTTCAAATGCTGCCTTTTCCGGAAGAGAGCTGTTCTCTTTCTTTGTTCTCCTTTTTTTCCGTTTGTTTATTCATGCTCCGAACCAGATGGTTTATTTAGCAAATACAGGGTTCTTACGGCGCGCATGTACGCTGACGGACGAATGTCAAGAAACTTTATCGTTGACGTTTCTGTAAAATTTGACGTTCCAACGAATATACTTCTTATTAAATTAAATATCAAGTTAACGTTATGATGAATATAATTATTATGATGAATATAATTAAATATTATAAAAAATATTATTATATTATGATGAATATAATTAAATATTATAAAAAATATTTTTTTATATTGTGATGAATATAATTAAATATTATAAAAAATATTATTATATTATGATGAATATAATTAAATAATTTAGCGCATACGACAAATAAAAAGCGGATATCGGAGGATAAAAGAAATGAAAAGTTGAGAACAGAAAATAAAAAATTAAATGAAGATTTAAAATTAAAAAATTATAAAACGATAAAATTAACGTTCGTCGAAATTTTTATAATTAGAATTTTTTATAATTAGAATTGAAAGAATCAGAAACTTTATTCGACCCTGAACATTAGCAATTCGATTATCAGCAAGAATATTTTGCCGGTCATTTATTACTTTCGTTATTAGGCTCAGCAATAAATATCTCAATCTCAATTATTACTTTAATTATTATTCAAAATTTATTAATCATTTCAGAAATATCTGTTTCAATTGTTCAATCATATTTCATTATTTTTAATCATTATTTTGCCGGTCATTTATTAGTTTCATTATTAGGCGCAGCAATAAACATTTCAATCTTAATTATTACTTTAATTATTATTCAAAATTTATTAATCATTTCAGAAATATCTATTTCAATTGTTCAATCATATTTCATTATTTGTAATCATTATTTTGCCGGTTATTTATTAGTTTCATTATTAGGCGCAGCAATAAACATTTCAATCTCAATTATTACTTTAATTATTATTCAAAATTTATTAATCATTTCAGAAATATCTATTTCAATTGTTCAATCATATTTCATTATTTTTAATCATTATTTTGCCGGTCATTTATTACTTTCGTTATTATGCTCAGCAATAAACATCTCAATCTTAATTATTACTTTAACTATTATTCAAAATTTATTAATCATTTCAGAAATATCTGTTTCAATTGTTCAATCATATTCCATTATTTTTAATCATATTATATTATTTATATCTCGATCATAATAATTATTCTTAGATTATTATTCGTATTACAACGAATCATTTGAATACAATAATTTCCAATCACCCATTTCATTTGATAACTTCAAGTCCATGACCAATAACTCTCTCCTTCAATATTACAAATTTATTATTAAGCAAGTATAATCATTCGACTTCAATCGTCTAATATTAATTCGATTTTCTCAAAATTATCAACACTTTTGCCAACTCAACGACGACGGGATCAAACTTTCCGTCGTTTCGTCGAACATAACATTATCTTCTTCTTCGATTCTTCTCTTTGTGTTTGCACCGAGAGAGATTCCGTAGTTTCCGTATCTCATGCGGCGACATCCATATCTCGACGGTTTTTCTTTTTTTCCGCGAAGAAGTTATTACTCGTCTTTGTTTACCATCTTCGCGGGAGTTATAGGGGACGATGCGTTCCTGAAGTTTCGCATCAGCGCGGCGTCCTTCTGTGTAACTGATGCGTTATACCCTTGGTTCCCTCAATTCCCAAACCGTGTTAGTGCCGCTGCCCCGGGGGCATCCCCGCCGCGGCGGCCTCAAAAAATCGATCCCTTTTTCCCCCTGGTTTCCTCGCAGCTTTGTGTTCGAGAAATATGACCCTGGTAAGTTCGGCGGAAAAATTGGCAACGCCGCCGGCCCCGAAATGGGGCGAACCTTACGGTGCTTTATATCAGTTCCGCGAAACTTTAAACGCGCTCTCCTATCCGCGGGCTGACGTCTTTCTAATTGGCAGACGTCATGTCTCGAACGCCGCCCCCATTATATACGGCTCGCACGAAATTCCGCGGACATATTCAGTCGGATGTCCCTTGTACGCTCCAAGAACCCGGTTTCTGACGTGCGCGAAATTCGAGCTCCCGTGATTTCATATCACTTCAGATTTCGGGATTTCTTGGTTCCCACGATTTGCGAGTATTTTCCGGCGGCGGGAACGCCCCGGCGTGTCCCCCGGATTTTTTTCACGGTGATAAATTTGCGGACGTCGCGGACGACGTGTCCAGACGGTTTGTTGTTCGGAGCAAAATCTGAGATATCGTTAGCTTGCTTTTTATTTGCTCGCCGTTGCGAGTTTCGTCGATCGACGAGTTAAGAATCCCGCCCGAGATACGAAAGGACGGGGGCAAGAACTTTTCATCGAGCTTCGTTAAATGAACCTCAAAGAATCTGAAAATATTTTCAAGTATTTCCTGCTCCTCGGAATCACGGCGCTGCGAGCTGCATCGCCGCGTGTCGGAATCTCTCGTTCTACGTAACTTTCGCATTCTTCAATCTGTTCGAGTTGTGGATACACGAATGGACGGGCGCGGAAATAGGGACAACCGCAGTAATAGGGGTATCCGCAGAAATAGGGATATCCGCAGAAATAGGGACAAGCGCAGAAATAGGCACATGCGCAGGAATAGGGTAATTTCTCCCTAATTCGCGGTCAGATTGCGCACAAAAATGAGTTATTTGGGAAGAGGTGATACGATTATTCGAGCCTTGACTATTGTTAACTATTATAAAAACGACGAGCAAGGATTATTAGTAATTAATTTTGTGTTTGGATATGCAACTGCAAATGCAAGTATAGTAAATTCCCTCCAATTGTCCTCCAGCTTGGAAACGAAAATAGGCAATTAGGGAAGAGGAGATGCGATTATTCGAGCCTTGACTACTGTCAACTATTATAAAAACGAGTAGCAAGGATTATTAGTAATTAATTTTGTGTTTGGATATGCTACTGCAAATGCAAGTATAGTAAATTCCCTCCAATTGTCCTCCAGCTTGGAAACGAAAATAGGCAATTAGGGAAGAGGAGATGCGATTATTCGAGCCTTGACTACTGTCAACTATTATAAAAACGAGTAGCAAGGATTATTAGTAATTAATTTTGTGTTTGGATATGCAACTGCAAATGCAAGTATAGTAAATTCCCTCCAATTGTCCTCCAGCTTGGAAACGAAAATAGGCAATTAGGGAAGAGGAGATACGATTACTCGAGTCTTGACTATTGTCAACAATTATAAAAACGACGAGCAAGGATTATTAGTAATTAATTTTGTGTTTGGATATGCTACTGCAAATGCAAGTATAGTAAATCCCCTCCAATTTTCTCCCAGCTTGGAAACGAAAATAGGCAATTAGGGAAGAGGAGATACGATTGTTCGAGCCTTGACTATTGTTAACTATTATAAAAACGACGAGCAAGGATTATTAGTCATTAATTTTGTATTTGGATATGCTACTGCAAATGCAAGTATAGTAAATTCCCTCCAATTGTCCTCCAGCTTGGAAACGAAAATAGGCAATTTGGGAAGAGGAGATACGATTGTTCGAGTCTTGACTATCGTCAACAATTATAAAAACGAGGAGCAAGGATTATTAGTAATTAATTTTGTGTTTGGATATGCTACTGCAAATGCAATTATAGTAAATTCCCTCCAATTGTCTCCCAGCTTGGAAACGAAAACAGGCAATTAGGGAAGAGGAGATACGATTGTTCGAGCCTTGACTATTGTCAACAATAACAAAAACGAGGAGCAAGGATTATTAGTAATTAATTTTGTGTTTGGATATGCAACTGCAAATGCAAGTATAGTAAATTCCCTCCAATTGTCCTCCAGCTTGGAAACGAAAATAGGCAATTTGGGAAGAGGAGATACGATTGTTCGAGCCTTGACTATTGTCAACAATAATAAAAACGAGGAGCAAGGATTATTAGTAATTAATTTTGTGTTTGGACATGCTACTGCAAATGCAAGTATAGTAAATTCCCTCCAATTGTCCTCCAGCTTGGAAACGAAAATAGGCAATTAGAGAAGAGGAGATATGATTGCTCGAGCCTTGACTATTGTCAACAATAATAAAAACGAGGAGCAAGGATTATTAGTAATTAATTTTGTGTTTGGATATGCTACTGCAAATGCAAGTATAGTAAATTCCCTCCAGTTGTCCCCCAGCTTGTAAACGAAAATAGGCAATTAGAGAAGAGGAGATGCGATTACTCGAGTCTTGACTATTGTCAACAATTATAAAATAAAGTGCATGGCATTCTCCTAATTGCCTGTTTTTGTTTACTGAGGGACAATTGGAGCAAATTTACTATAATTGCATTTGCAATAGCACATCCAAATACAAAATTAATTACTTTCTGAAAATCAGTTTGTTAAACGAGATAATTAATGAATACTCGCATTTTATGGGTCAATTACTGTACCGAGTTCGAAGAAGACCGTAAATTTAGGCCGAGCAAGTGTAATTGTAAAAAGACCATACAATCTATACGCTTCTTTGGAACAATTAATATATGCAGCGAGACATCGTTCGTCGATGTTTCGTTTCTTAGAAAAAAAAAAAATTCCGTACGCGTCACTTTCTCGAAATTGCTCTGCCGCCGATTCAATCGCGACGCTTCGCGAACGCATTTTTGCGATCAAGCAGTATCTCCGAGATTCCCACGGCCCCGACGATTTTATTGACTTAATTGCCGCACTTTGAAACGCGCAATTAACAGGAAACTAATTAAAACGCCGCGTTTGACGGGGAACAGTTTTTCAGCGGATCAAAAATGTTTACGTTCTCGCATCGATATCCCAGGGCGGAAGAGTGGATGCAAAACAGAAAGTTTCCAGCTCGAGTTTAAGTTTCAGATGGATAAGATACACAGAATTAAGGGAGGATAAAACCGAACGTTCCGGAGCGGAACGCAAAGTCTGATAAAGCAAAGTCGCGTCGTTCGCGCGTCTGACCGTGCCTGATTGCTAATCGCTCGAAGTATGGGACGGAATTGTCTCGTATGAGATCCATTTAAAGAAGGAAGACACGTAACTCGCGACTGAGCACACTTCCGTGATAATTTCATCGAATGCGAGACGCGTATACTTTCGCAAGCTGTGGAAAAATACAGAACTTCGATCTTTTATATTCGTTATCGCGATCATTGTCGTTTCTACTTTTCATTTCTTTTCATGATATATTTCTTCTTTT
The DNA here is from genome assembly GCF_051020955.1 of Megalopta genalis. Lineage (NCBI taxonomy): Eukaryota > Metazoa > Arthropoda > Insecta > Hymenoptera > Halictidae > Megalopta > Megalopta genalis. The sequence continues at coordinate 10,059,993 of NC_135013.1, forward strand.
TTCGTTTCTTTCTGTCTTCTTCGCAAGTCTTCTTCTTTGCGAGTCTTCTCAAACTTTTTTAACAAAGGGGCGTTCCCCAATTATTCCTCTCTGCCTCTCTTATTATTATTCTTATTGTCATTATTATTATTCTTGTTATCATTATTATTATTCTTATTATCATTATTATTATTATTATTATCATTAGTATTATTCTTATTCTTATTATATATTCTTTTTATTATTATTATATATTCTTATTATTATTATCGTTATTATTATTCTTATTATTATTATATATTCTTCTTCTTCTTCTTCATCTTCTTCTTCTTCTTATTATTATTATTATTATTATTATTATTTTCCAATGAACTGGCAATGAGACAGCTCGTTATTGTATTTTTATGATAACTATATATGTATATATATATATATATATATATATGTATTGGAAAATAATAGTACTAATAATTATAATAATAATAATAACATAAATATATATTATTATTTGTGTTATTATTGCATAATTATAATACAAATGGTTATTATAACAATTATTATAAACAAATATATATTATTATTTGTGTTATTATTACGGTTATTATTATTATTTTAAATAAATAATATATATAATTTGTATTATTGGTATTATTATTATTTTAAATAAATAAATATATATAATTTGTGTTATTGCTATTATTATTATTTTCCAATGATCTGATAATGAAACAGCCGTCATCGTATTTTTATGAGACACAAAATGAGAAATTTCGACACTGATTCAAGGAAGCATACTAACTCTTTGACCCGCAATTTTCAGATAACGACAGACGGTTTATGATTTTTATTTAGCAAAAAAAAAGCGACAGTATACGTTCTCGTTTCTAACAGTTGCATCGACAATCCATTGTATATTACAGCCTCAATAAGTTAATCGATCTGTAATTTTCCCTCGGTAGAACGAGAGAAGTTACGTTTCTCGTGTATCGCGATTTAATACTTTCAACCCTTAAACTTCGTTAAAAACGGTGTATGTTTCGGAATATCAAAATCTGTTATAGCGGTCGGACAGCTCTTCGTTTATTCCGTGTGTTCAAGAGTAGCTTGGAGAAATTTGAGAGCCGTTTATAAAGCGGCGGTATCACGAAATTTGATGAAAGGCTGAACAAACAGGTCGATGTTTTCCAATCGAATAAATACTTCACGCAGAGAATGAATCGTTTATAGAATTGGTTTATTAACGAAATAACAGATCAATATTTCTGGGCCGTGATCCATAAGCGGTCAGAGAAAATATGAAATACCGTGGCCGGCGAACAGCGCGAGCCAGGGGCGCGCGGGTTCGGGGGGCGCGGAATATTCCGGCGAGACTCGCTCTGCAAGGTATACAAATAGATGAACAAAAAGAAAATTCCATTTCCTGACGTAACCGGTTTTTAAAATATTAAACTGCCGAGCGCGAACGCCTGTCGCTCAGACTTTAAATTACCACTGTCGCGCTTCGAATATTCGGCTCGCATTAAATTCTCGGTTACCTCGATTAATTGATATCGGGCGCTGGACGAAAGCTCTAACATTTTTTATAAATAACGCCGACCAGTACGGCCTGTTATCGTTTCTGCAAATTTACATTCCGGTCGTGCGTCTCGCAATCCGAAAGTAGCGGGTTCCTCGGATCATTCGAAGCAACTTTTTCCTTTACAACAATTTTCTCCGAGGCACCGTTAACGAGTTATTAACGAAAAACAGTGACCAATGAGAGGCGAGCTCGACTGGCGCGAGGCGACCGAGCCAACGGCGCCAGCGGTCGAGCGGTCGAAACCCAGCTCAGCCGGCGCGAGGCGGCCCAGCCAACGGCGCCACCGGTCGAGGCGGCCGAGCTAACAGCGCCAGCGGTCGAGGCGGCCGAGCCAATGAGCGGAACTGGACTTCGCGCGCTGGTTGGCTGGGCCGCCTCGCGTCAGCCGTACTCGATTCTTATTGGTCACTGTTTTTCGTTAATAACTCGTTAACGGTGCCTCGGAGAAAATTTTTGTAAAGGAAGAAGTTGCTTCAAATGACCTGAGGAACCCGTCATTTTCGGATTGCGAGACATTTTTGGGACACCCTGCATTATCAATCACCGTTCCCGATTTTCGTCGAAGACAATAAAAAACAGAATGCGATCCCCGTCGAATATTCGAGTGTTCGAAATTCTGAAATGGATCGCGGATTTGAAAATGTACTGCAGAATAACTCGACGAAGCCAACTATTTATTATTTAGGCTTCTAAAGGTTGCCAGAAATTCTTTAGGCGTTTTAAAACAAGGGCAAAACAACGATTTCCTTCGAATTAGAAATTAGCGAAAAAAGCGCGGAACGATAATTCATGCATTCGTGACAACAACGGATACATTTAACAAATTTACGGGCATCCGTAACAACTATTTGTATTCAAGTTGGCAAAGAAATAAATAAATTTTTATTTCACTCGTATTTGTCGCAATTACTGCGGGCAATCTCTATTTTGCAATAAATTCTAAGCGAATCGCCTGAAACGCTTAGATAAATGAAACTGTGTTTCTACTTTCAACGATATCCTCGGCCATTTTTGCCATTAAATACGTGCACATCCACTGTATTTGTTTATTTTCATAATTCCATTCTCACGAGCACTTAATAAATACGATACGAGTACTGTAAACTCGATCGAAAATCACGCCATGTATGTACACACGTTCCGGCGATGTTATTTCACGAAAGGGGATGACTTTTTCACGCGGCATATCCGAGCAGGCAGCGATAATTATCATTGCTCCGGGAAATTGAAATGCGCATTCAATAATCAGGCTTTGCGAGTGATCAACAGAAATTGAAACAACAAATCGCGAGGCGGCAGCAGATTCGCGTAGGAACTGCCGAATTGTTTGTAGCCTAGGGAAAAGTGGTTCGAAATCGGCGGACAGATATTTCGGGATGGGGAGCACTTGGAACATTCTGCTTCCGATTTATTCTAAATAAAAACGGCGCGCAACGACGGACGCCGCTCGAACAATATTTTCGTCCGTACATTTTATTTAGCCTCTTTTCGTGAACAATCATCCCGCCGGCGTAAAACCAAATTACTCGCATAGTGCCAATTTCCATAATGGAACACAGTGAAAACATTTTGACAAATTGGAATGGAAAGATCGAAGGCAGCCGCGTGTCCATGGGGGTCTTGTTTGAAATGGTGGCGCGCAGGAAATGGGAATCAAAATTAAATACTTTTAGCATGAGTATCGTGCTAAAAGTATGTATATATATAATTTATATTTGTATATACTATATATTATAATTAAATGTATAAATATATTAATTAAATAATATATATTATATATAAATTATATAAATTATATATATTATTTATAGTATATATTATATATTAATTAAACATATAATAATATAATGTAACAATACAAGCGTTGGAGGACAAAAGAAAATAGAGAATGACAGCGAGAAAAATATGTATATATGTATAAATTTAATTATTATTTTTTGGTTAATATATATTATATTATATATTTTTTTATTATCATATATATTATCTTATTATATATTTAATTAATATATAATATATACTATTAATAATATATATAATAATATAATAATATATTAATATAATATTATATATTATATTAATAATAATATATAATATATAACATAAAATATATTATATTATATTAATTATTATTAATTATTAATATTATATATAATATAATTAAAATATATTAATATAATATATATTAACATTAATATACTATTCAAAATATATATAATAATATAATAATATGTTAATATAATATTATATATTACATTAATAATAATATATAATATATAACATAAAATATATTATATTATATTAATTATTATTAATTATTAATATTATATATAATATAATTAAAATATATTAATATAATATATATTAACATTAATATACTATTAATAATATATATAATAATATAATAATTTGTTAATATAATATTATATATTACATTAATAATAATATATAATATATAACATAAAATATATTATATTATATTAATTATTATTAATTATTAATATTATATATAATATAATTAAAATATATTAATATAATATTATATATTACATTAATAATAATATATAATATATAACATAAAATATATTATATTATATTATATTAAACAAAAAATAATGATTTAATTAATATATAATATATACTATTAATAATATATATAATAATAAAAAAATATATAATATAATATATAATAACCAAAAAATAATGATTAAATTTATACATATATACATATTTTTCTCGCTGTCATTCGGTATTTTCTTTTGTCCTCGAACACTTTTGTATTGTTCACAACGCTCGCGGATTAAACGTCGAAATAAACCGTTTTGATTTCCTTACTCGCGATGTCGTATGATCAACGAACACAGAGAATTGCCGCGCAATCACGGAGAAATCGAAAATGACGCCTGGAGCAGGTAATAAATGCATTTCCGCCCGAGGAGAATTCAAATTGTCCCTGATGTTGCAACGTTGAAATTGTTACGCAAAACGTATTTATCGGGGTGTACATTTATAATCGGTCGTCGTGAAAAAGAAATTTAATCCCGCTATTTTTACGAGAGCGCGTATACCGATAATTTGATCAGACGCCGTTGTTACCCGTTTAACAAATACATTATGTTCGGCAGGCTGATATTTACGGGTAACAAATAAGAGCATTACGTATAATCCATCGAAATTAACCCGCGCAGCAGATTAAAATTAAGTCCTAAAAATACCTTATTGAAAATATCGCCGCGTATTTCGTTCGGTTTTAATCGATGGCGCGAAATGTTACATGAAAATATCGAGAAATGTTATCTTATTTTGGAGATTCGGATAAATCACGGAAGACAAACTCAGCTTCGCAATTAATAACGACGGGAACTTTTTCAGTTTATATTCTCGCGAGCGAGTGAACTACCAATTTGGAAAATGTGTCATGCTGTTTTAAAGAGCGTGCAAATATTTATGCATCTCGGTGCACAGCTCGAGGTAAAATATATCTTTTTAAATATCCTCAAATAGCCTCGCATTAAAAATCCAATAGAGTAATTTTGTATGAACTTTTGACGGACATTCAATTGGTCTCTTGACATTTCCAAATATTTACACCCTCAAAAGTTGTTCTCTTATCGATGATGATAGTTTTTATTCATAAAGATCATATATAAATCAATTTCCAAACACTTGCTCCCACAGAAATTGTTCTTGCATTAACAAGAATCTCTGTCCGACAAAATCATTTTATGCCATACCTGATATTATAAATATTTCGCGTTAGAAATCCAACAAACTAATTCTTTCGATTTCCGTAAACTCTCAACTCGTCTGTTCCGATTTCCAAAAACCTACTGTTTAAAGCATCGTTCTCTCATCAACGATATTCATTGTCTATAAAAATCGTCTTATCCCATTCTTCGCATTGCACATCCATCAAACTAATTCTCCCAACTTCCAGGAACTCTCATCTCGTCTGTTCTGATTTCCCAAAAAGGTCCTCTTTGAAACATCGTTCTCTCATCAACGATAGTCATTGTCCATAAAAATCGTCTTATTCAATGCTGTGCATTACACATCCAACAAACTAATTCTTACAATTTCTGTAAACTCTCAACTCGTTTGTTTCGATTTCCAAAAAGCTGTTCTTTGAAACATCGTTCTCTCATCAACGATAGTCACTGTCCATAAAAATCGTCTTGTCCCATTCTTCGCATTGCACATCCAACGAACTAATCCTCCCAAATTCCATAAACTCTCAACTCGTCTGTTCCGATTTCCAAAAAGCTACTCTCTGAAACATTGTTCTCTTATCAACGATTGTCATCATCCATAAAAATCGTCTTATTCCATGCTTTGCATTACACATCCAACAAACTAATTCTCCCAATTTCCGTAAACTCTCAACTCGTCTATTCCAATTTCCAAAAAACTACTCTTTGAAACATCGTTGTCTCATCGACGATAATCACTGTCCATAAAAATCGTCTTATTCTCTACTTCGCATTGCACATCCAACAACCTAATCCTCCCAAATTCCAAGAACTCTCAACTCGTCTCTTCCAATTCCCAAAAAGCTACTCTTTGAAACATCGTTCTCTCATCAACGATATTCATTGCCCATAAAAATCGTCTCATCCCACTCTTCGCATTACAAATCCAACGAACTAATTCTTCCAATTTCCATAAACTCTCAACTAGTCTGTTCCAATTTCCAAAAACCTACTGTTTAAAGCATCATCCTCTCATCAACGATATTCATTGTCCATAAAAATCGTCTTATCCCATGCTTTGCATTTCACATCCAACAAACTAATTCTCCCAATTTCTGTAAACTCTCAACTCGTCTATTCCGATTTCCAAAAAACTACTCTTTGAAACATCGTTGTCTCATCGACGATAATCACTGTCCATAAAAATCGTCTTATCCTCTACTTCGCATTGCACATCCAACAACCTAATCTTCCCAAATTCCGAGAACTCTCAACTCGTCTGTTCCAATTCCCAAAAAGCTACTCTTTGAAACATCGTTCTCTCATCAACGATATTCATTGTCCATAAAAATCGTCTCATCCCACTCTTCGCATTACAAATCCAACGAACTAATTCTTCCAATTTCCATAAACTCTCAACTCGTCTGTTCCAATTTCCAAAAACCTACTGTTTAAAGCATCATTCTCTCATCAACGATATTCATCGTCCATAAAAATCGTCTTATCCCATGCTTTGCATTTCACATCCAACAAACTAATTCTCCCAATTTCCGTAAACTCTCAACTCGTCTGTTACGATTTCCAAAAAGCTGTTCTTTGAAACATCGTCCTCTCATCAACGATATTCATTGCCCATAAAAATCGTCTTATTCCGTACTTCACGTTGCACATCCAACAAACTAATTCTTACAATTTCTGTAAACTCTCAACTCGTTTGTTTCGATTTCCAAAAAGCTGTTCTTTGAAACATCGTTCTCTCATCAACGATAGTCACTGTCCATAAAAATCGTCTTGTCCCATTCTTCGCATTGCACATCCAACGAACTAATCCTCCCAAATTCCAAAAACTCTCAACTCGTCTGTTCCAATTCCCAAAAAGCTACTCTTTGAAACATCGTTCTCTCGTCAACGATATTCATTGTCCATAAAAATCGTCTCATCCCACTCTTCGCATTACAAATCCAACGAACTAATTCTTCCAATTTCCATAAACTCTCAACTCGTCTGTTCCAATTTCCAAAAACCTACTGTTTAAAGCATCATTCTCTCATCAACGATATTCATTGTCCATAAAAATCGTTTTATCCCATGCTTTGCATTTCACATCCAACAAACTAATTCTCCCAATTTCTGTAAACTCTCAACTCGTCTATTACGATTTCCAAAAAGCTGTTCTTTGAAACATCGTCCTCTCATCAACGATATTCATTGCCCATAAAAATCGTCTTATTCCATACTTCACGTTGCACATCCAACGAACTAATTCTTCCAATTTTCGTAAACTCTCAAGTTGTCTGTTCCGATTTCCCAAAAACCTACTCTCTGAAACATTGTTCTCTTACCAACGATTGTCATCATCCATAAAAATCGTCTTATTCCATGCTTTGCATTACACATCCAACAAACTAATTCTCCCAATTTCCGTAAACTCTCAACTCGTCTATTCCGATTTCCAAAAAACTACTCTTTGAAACATCGTTGTCTCATCGACGATAATCACTGTCCATAAAAATCGTCTTATCTTCTACTTCGCATTGCGCATCCAACAACCTAATCCTCCCAAATTCCGAGAACTCTCAACTCGTCTGTTCCGATTTCCAAAAAGCTACTCTTTGAAACATCGTTGTCTCATCGACGATAATCACTGTCCATAAAAATCGTCTTATCCTCTACTTCGCATTGCACATCCAACAACCTAATCCTCCCAAATTCCGAGAACTCTCAACTCGACTGTTCCAATTCCCAAAAAGCTACTCTTTGAAACATCGTTCTCTCATCAACGATATTCATTGTCCATAAAAATCGTCTCATCCCACTCTTCGCATTACAAATCCAACGAACTAATTCTTCCAATTTCCATAAACTCTCAACTCGTCTGTTCCAATTTCCAAAAACCTACTGTTTAAAGCATCATTCTCTCATCAACGATATTCATTGTCCATAAAAATCGTCTTATCCCATGCTTTGCATTTCACATCCAACGAACTAATTCTCCCAATTTCCGTAAACTCTCAACTCGTCTATTCCGATTTCCAAAAAACTACTCTTTGAAACATCGTTGTCTCATCGACGATAATCACTGTCCATAAAAATCGCTTATCCTCTACTTCGCATTGCACATCCAACGAACTAATTCTTCCAATTTCCATAAACTCTCAACTCGTCTGTTCCAATTTCCAAAAACCTACTGTTTAAAGCATCATTCTCTCATCAACGATATATTCATTGTCCATAAAAATCGTCTTATCCCATGCTTTGCATTTCACATCCAACAAACTAATTCTCCCAATTTCCGTAAACTCTCAAGTTGTCTGTTCCGATTTCCCAAAAACCTACTCTTTGAAACATCGTTCTCTCATCGACGATAGTCATTGTCCATAAAAATCGTCTTATCCCATTCTTCGCATTACACATCCAACGAACTAGTTCTCCCAAATTCCGTAAACTCTCAACTCGTCTGTTACGATTTCCAAAAAGTTATTCGTTGAAACATCGTTCTCTCATCAACGATAGTCATCGTCCATAAAAATCTTATCCCATACTTCATATTACACATCCAACAAACTAATTGGTGATTTATACTACAGGATTAATTATCTAATATAGAAGTATTTAATTTTTATTTTTATTTGTGTTTGATGAAATTCATGAAATCATAAATAAATTTAATTTTTAATCTATATTTCAGGTTTATTTATACTTTACAATTTTAATTTAGATTTATAGTAATGATTTATTATGGAGAATGAAATTATACACTTCCGAGAAAACTCGTCTGTTTCAATTACCAAAAAACGTGCCCGCAAAGATTGCCCTCGGACGAACGCGTCTCGCCGTCCATAAAAATCGCCTTAGCCCGTTTCCCGGGGCCTGAACCGGTTAAATCAGGAATAGCCTACTCGGGCGGCATAAAACCTTATCCCGCTGGCCGACTCGCGAGGATCGCGGAAACGGTTCGATTCTCTTGCGGGCGTGCGGAAGCTCCGGGGTACATCCCGAGTCGAGAAAGAAAAACCGGGCTCGAAAGATAGGACAGGAGAATTCCCAAGGATATCAGCGAGTCGAAAACCCATTAGAGATATTATCTAGCGTTCCTTCGCGCGGGAATATTTCAGAAGACTGCGGGTAAGCCGGGTGCACGCTCGCGTCGGCGGACGAAGCGCGGGGTCGGAGGTGGCGAGGCGCGGCGCGGCGCGGCGAGGTGCTCGTCGGCAAAGACTCCCCGGCGTTACAGCCTCATTTGCATAAAACGCACCTAATTACGGAATAACACTGCTCACGGCCGTTTCTCCCGGCGGCTGGGAGCGCGCCGCAGAAGCTCGCCAGGTCCGCTCCAACGGTTTTAATATTTCCTGAAAGGAACTTCCGGATATTAGTGGCACGCACGGCGCGAGCACCATCCGCGGCCACCCCCGCGAATTTCCCCGCGAATTTCATCGCGAATTAGGAAAGCTATTCGGGACATGGGAGACGCGCTAACGGCCGCACCATCCCCCCTTCGCCGTTGCACAGTGGTCCGGAGATTGGGGATTTTTGGCCAAAAGTCAGGATTCCGTCATATTTTTCTGGAACTTTGTAATTTTGGGTTTTCGAGGGCGCTGACGGCGAATCTCCGTAGCGAGAATATTGAAATTCAAAATGGCGGCTGCGATAGACTGTACGCCGAGCAGCCTGGAAAGCGATTTATATCCTTTTCTTCGCGTAAATCTCTGGTTGCGACTACACTGCGGGCTTTTATGCGAAGTTTAGATTGTTTGTATTAATTAACAACTTTAATATCTTGAATATAATACAAAGGTGTCTTGAAATTCTTTAAACGTATGTTCTCTGTTGCGAATTTGATGCGATCATGTTGTGCACTTGCGAGAAAAATAATTAACTGAATTATAATATTGTAGAATGAGAGATCGGAACAATTTGTTAACACTGTTATACTGTTTTCAACTTGGCAAAATTATTGAAAGAAACAATCTATTTTTATTGAGTTTCCGTTTCTTAAAATCGTCTTCGAAAATTTTCACTTTACGCAAAGATCTGATTATGACGATTGATCGCAATTAAATACGCACATTAAATATAAAAAATATATTATATAAAAAACGTTAACCCCTTGCACCCGATGCCATACTAACTGTGAATTTAAATTAACCTTCCCGACTTATGGTATTTCCATTTTACCGACAAAGTGCATTTTATGCACATGACATTGAGTCTTGTGACTCGTACAACAGTTAGACTTTTAACAATTCTTTATACGTAAGCTTTGTTATTACAAAAATTATCTTGGAACGTGGTGTAACAATTTTCGCGGTGCTTCGGAGTCACCACTCGAGTGCAAAGGGTTAATCGTTCCAGTATATCGTCAAATTTTTAAGTGTCGCGAACCTTAAAACACTTCTATGTGCCCCATAAAATCCTTGCACCGCAATGAACCTAAAATATAAGCGCTCCGGTGCATTTCGCTCACGCATGAAAATGCATCCGAAACTTGCATTTTCATATCTAACAACAGCAAATAACACTGTCCGACAAAATCAAACTTTTCTTCTGGGTTCCTATAGCGACTATGAAATTCTTGTAAAGCTTTACTCCCTAAATAAGAATCCGAAAATCGAATTGCTCCATCGCCCTCAGTTTTTTAAATAAACGAACTTTTGTAAAAATCCAAAATTTTCGACAAAAATGAGGTATTGCATGAAACGTAAAAACGTTAGAAAGTTCTAATTGATGTTAAAAGATAGAGCAGAGTTTCCCGAATATAGTGGCACGCAATTTATTAATTGTTTTTGGTCCTAAATAGCAATGAATTGATGTCAAAGTTTAAAAAAGTGTCGACGTGCGCAGTTTCTGCGCAATATTTTTGTATTTTTACGAAAAGTTCTTTGTTCAGCACGAAAACTCTACCCAGGATCGGATTCTGTGGACATTTCTGAAGAAGAAACGGCCCGATAGAGGTGTCAGAACGATGTACATTTTGAGTAGGTCGAGAAAATGTTCGTCGGCAACATGTACACGACGTTTTGCCGCCATGTGCTTCGCTGCTCGCTTCTCTCCGTCCGACAGGGCCGAGGCTATGGGTAATCAACACCGATGGAGGGATCCAATAGGGCACCCACTTAGCGTGTGGGGCGTGCCATTTTTTTTAGTACTTCAATGTGCTGTCTTCTTTTACATATTTTTATGGATAATAATCACCAAACTGTGAATCATAAATTAAAAATGGAGAAATAATAAAAGAAAAATAACGAACAAAAAATATTCATTTTATTCTGAATTTGTTCGAATTACAAGTATATCATGTATACAGTTATCATTTAAATTATAACGATAATTCGATCATGAATAAATAATCATTTTCAAAACGTTAAACTTCTTGAAACATATCGTTAAATATATATTTAAATATTTATTTAATTATGTGGCGTAGAAGCCAAAATTATACTAGTGTTAGAATACTTTCGTTACCAACTCCAAATACTCTGGTGTGATTTTTTGTGTGAAATATATCACAGTTTGGTGATTATTATTCACAGAAATATGTAAAAAAAAACAGAACACTGAAGTACTAAAAAAAATTCAAATATTATTTACGAAAAGTGGGTGCCCCATTGGATCCCTCCATCGGTGTTGATTACGCGTAGCTTCGGCCCTGTCGGACAGAGAGAAGCGAGCAGCGAAGCTCATGGCGGCAAAACGTCGTGTACACGTTGCCGTCGATCATTTTCTCGATCTACTCGAAATGTATATCGTTCCGACACTTTTACCGGGCCGCTTCTTCTTCAGAAATGTCTACAGAATCCGATCCTGGGTAGAGTTTTCGTGCCGAACAAAAAACTTTCCGTAAAAATACAAAAATATTGCGCAGAAACTGCTCACGTCGACACTTTTTTAAACTTTGAGATGAATTTATTGCTATCTAGGACCAAAAACAATTAATAAATTGCATGCCACTATATTCGGAAAACTTTCCTCTATCTTTTGAGACTGATCAGAACTTCCTAGCGTTTGTACTTTTCATGCAATACCTCATTTTTGTCGAAAACTTTGGGCTTTTACAAAAGTTCGTCTATTTAAAAAACTGAGGGCGATGGAGCAATTCGGTTTTCGGATTCTTGTTCAGAAAGCGAAGCTCTACAAAAATTTCATAGTGGCTATAGGAACCCAGAAAAAAAAGTTTGATTTTGTCGGACAGTGTTATTTGCTCTGTTGTTAGATATGAAAATGCAAGTTTCGGATGCATTTTCATGCGTGAGCGAAATTCACCGAAGCGCTTATATTTTAGGTTCATTGCGGTGCAAGGATTTTATGGGGCACATAGAAATGTCTTTAAGCTCTACAAGAATTTCATAGTGACTATAGGAACCCAGAAAAAAAAGTTTGATTTTGTCGGACAGTGTTATTTGCTCTGTTGTTAGATATGAAAATGCAAGTTTCGGATGCATTTTAATGCGTGGGCGAAATGCACCGGAGCGCTTATATTTTAGGTTCATTGCGGTGCAAGGATTTTATGGGGCACATAGAAATGTCTTTAAGCTCTACAAGAATTTCATAGTGACTATAGGAACCCAGAAAAAAAAGTTTGATTTTGTCGGACAGTGTTATTTGCTGTTGTTAGATATGAAAATGCAAGTTTCGGATGCATTTTCATGCGTGCGCGAAATGCACCGGAGCGCTTATATTTTAGGTTCATTGCGGTGCAAGGATTTTATGGGGCACATAGAAATGTCTTTAAGCTCTACAAGAATTTCATAGTGACTATAGGAACCCAGAAGAAAAGTTTGATTTTGTCGGACAGTGTTATTTGCTGTTGTTAGATATGAAAATGCAAGTTTCGGATGCATTTTCATGCGTGAGCGAAATGCACCGGAGCGCTTATATTTTAGGTTCATTGCGGTGCAAGGATTTTATGGGGCACATAGAAATGTCTTTAAGCTCTACAAGAATTTCATAGTGACTATAGGAACCCAGAAAAAAAAGTTTGATTTTGTCGGACAGTGTTATTTGCTGTTGTTAGATATGAAAATGCAAGTTTCGGATGCATTTTCATGCGTGCGCGAAATGCACCGGAGCGCTTATATTTTAGGTTCATTGCGGTGCAAGGATTTTATGGGGCACATAGAAATGTCTTTAAGCTCTACAAGAATTTCATAGTGACTATAGGAACCCAGAAGAAAAGTTTGATTTTGTCGGACAGTGTTATTTGCTGTTGTTAGATATGAAAATGCAAGTTTCGGATGCATTTTCATGCGTGAGCGAAATGCACCGGAGCGCTTATATTTTAGGTTCATTGCGGTGCAAGGATTTTATGGGGCACATAGAAATGTCTTTAAGCTCTACAAGAATTTCATAGTGACTATAGGAACCCAGAAAAAAAAGTTTGATTTTGTCGGACAGTGTTATTTGCTGTTGTTAGATATGAAAATGCAAGTTTCGGATGCATTTTCATGTGTGAGCGAAATGCACCGGAGCGCTTATATTTTAGGTTCATTGCGGTGCAAGGATTTTATGGGGCACATAGAAATGTCTTTGAGCTCTACAAGAATTTCGTAGTGACTATAGGAACCCAAAAATCGTGTTCCCTTCCGATTCAATAAATTCCTCCTCGCAACGCTGCTTCTCGCCGCAAAATCCTCCGACAAACTCGCCACGTTCGAATTTCAGCGTTCTCAAAGGGTTGCCAGTTCGACGGAGAAACTAGTATCTCGCGATACAACAGTCGAAGAATCGACTTCCCGCCGAAAATTGCCAAGCCAGGGACCACCGCTGTGCATCGTCACGCTACGAGATAATAGCATTTGCGTAATGTTGCCGGGGTGGACCTGCACTTGGTGCGGCTGCTACACCGGAAAATTGACAAACAAGTGGAGCACGGTGGCCGGGGGGGATGAAGTAGCCGAGAAACGCGGGCGCAGTCATATGAAACCATGGAGGTTGAAACAACTTCCAAGTTGCTCTAATGGTAATGGATACTACATTCCCGTTATCCGCGCTGAATCCGCGTCCGCGCAACCGGATCATCTTTCGAACGCTTGGCGAAAACACCTTTTCCCCTGGTCTCTCGCCCCACCCTCGCCGCCCACTTTCTGCCTCTTATTTCCTCTTTGTTTTTGCGCGGCGGTGGTTCTACGAACGGAGCACTTAAAAATAATGGAAAGCGAGCCATTAAATATGTATGATCCGCGTTAGCGGCGTCGAGTTCGGGGCACCGCCGCCGCGGTCCTTTGGATATTATGTGAATCCCCGGGAGGACTTTGTCTTCGTCCGCGTCCACCCGCGTCTTTGTCCGCGCTTCTTTCCGCCCCGGCAGCGTGCCGCGGTAGCTTAACCCTTTGTGGCCGCGCCGGGTCTGCTCCGCAGTCGCCGCTGAATATTTGAATGTTTTATTGGAATTGGTTTCGCGGAGTGTGCCGGCTGCTGGGGCCCGTGATAGATGGCGATGAGATGAACGCTGGGCTGTGTGCGTAGGTGGAGCAAGAGCCGGGGCCGGAAGACAGGGAAACGAAGATTTATATGGGAGATTAGGTTGCCGTAAGTTTGGCGGGCCGGCGACGCGACGGTTTTCCCCCCCGAGGAGATTTCGGAAAAACGAAAATTGAAGTGCAGCTTCTCGTCTGGGACGCTAACGAGCCTGGATCCGCGGGAACGAAAATTTCACGCTGCCGCGCAGTGTTAGAGCTCTTTATCGTCTTCCGGGACAATAACCCGTAGCTTTGGAACTAACGAGTTTTTTTCACAGTTTCTCGAATTAAATAGATGGATGCGCCGATTAGTGCAAAATGTATACGATTGTTGCGAAGATTGAAGACAGATTGACGTTTCATCCATTTTTTGTACAATTCAATAATAACAATAAAAATATATGATGTAATTAATATTGTATAATTTTATGTTATTAATATATTATTATAGTTCATAATATATTATATAATTCATCTACAATTGATTGAATTAATAATAATAAAGATATATAACATAATTAATATCGTATAATTTTATATTATTAATATATTATTATAATTCATAATATATTATATAATTTTATATTATTAATATATTATTATAATTCATATACAATTGATTGAATTAATAATAATAAAAATATATAATATAGTTAATATTATATAATTTTATATTATTAACATACTATTATAATTAATAATATATTATATAATTCATATACAATTGATTGAATTAATAATAATAAAAATATATAATATAGTTAATATTATATAATTTTATATTATTAATATACTATTATAATTCATAATATATTATATAATTCATATACAATTGATCATATACGTATCATTAATAATAATAATTTCGATAATATTTTTAGAATATTCGATATTAAATTTTTCTTCAACTAACAATCGACTAACTTTTGTATAACAAAATTTTATATGTACTTGTTTCCATATAATATTGTAGATCAGAATCATGGATTCAGAGAGAACGTCTTAACACTTTGCAGTCGAAGCCATTTCAACTCGAAATCCAAAATAATTTTTCCGACCTGCGGTATTTCCATTTTATCCAACCTAGTGCATTTTACACACGGAATTTAGCGACCAATGCAACAGTTACGTTTTTAACACAGTTTTGATAATATCTATATATATTATATATATTATATATAATATATATATATATATATATATATATATATATATATATATATATATATATATATAACAGAATTTGATAATATCGCGAACGATGCGGAAACTTCTTATCTATATAATTCGTACATTATATACATATAATATATGCCACGAGCCTTATTTATGCGCAAGCCCAAAGTTTCAATTATAGTATTTTCGTCGTTGAATGTTCTAACCTGGATTTAATTTTTCCGCGCCGTCCAGGTGCCTTGTATCGATGCTTCCCAGCCGAAAGAAACGTGTCGATAAATCAATCCCAGCGTGGCTAAACAACTTGTACCGGATAAAATTCATAGACATCGATCCTGAAAAAGTTAAATCGGCCGACAAGTTCCCCGTTCGAATCTCGGCGTTCCCGATCGCCGCGTCTGAAACGAAAGAAAATTCGCGAATAATTTACACAATCCAAAGTTGATTCGTTAACGAAACGTAGCGCAATTTCGTTTTCGTTAGCGATAGAGAATCGAGTTTAGATCGTGGTTTCCGTTCGCTTAAAGTTGCTCCGCCGGAAATATTGAAAAATCAGCGAAACATAGAATATTTCTTTTCGGATTATTCCGAATCCCCGGCGGCCGTAAAACATTATCGTCGTTGTTTATCCGATAATCCCCGGTTGCATTCGTCTACTACGAGAACGGGAATTTGCATAGGCATCCGTGGTCCGGTAATGAACAATTAGTCGAGTATTATTCAGCTGCGCGCCGACCGTGACTCAAACGCGATTTTTTTTCTTCGCAAACGAGCCGAGCCGCGTGTATATACGTGCATGTATATTATGCTGCTTTCCCGGTCATTTTTTGTTCGCGCGAAAGAAGCACACTTTAGTTTTGTGCCAGTGATTATGCGTCGACCTGTATACACACAGACGAGTACCGTGGAATGCGATTTGCATACGAGAAATCGCTGCGATTTCAGCTCGCGATTCAAAACCGGGCGCAATTCGCGGGTTTTCTCTAACTGACGCACAGATTGCGCACAAAAATGGACAATTTGGGAAGAGGAGATACGATTATTCGAGCTTTGCAGCTCGTTTTTATAGTTGTCGACGATTCGTAACTATAGAAACGAGCCGCAAAGCTGGAATAATCATACCTACTCTTCCCAAATTGTCCATTTTTATGGACAATCTGAGCGTCAATTAGAGAGACATTACTGTACACAAGTCGAATAGAAATTGCTTTTCTTTTCGATGATAAATTTGAAAATAATCTACAGGGAGTCCCAAAAATGTCTCGCAATCCGAAAGTGACGGGTTCCTCGGGTCATTTGAAGCAACTTTCTCCTTTACAAAAATTTTCTCCGAGGCACCGTTAACGAGTTATTAACGAAAAACAATGACCAATGAGAGGCGAGCTCGGCTGGCGCGAGGCGGCCGAGCCAACGGCGCCAGCGGTCGAGCGGTCGAATCCCAGCTCAACTGGCGCGAGGCGGCCGAGCCAACGGCGCCAGCGGTCGAGGCGGCCGAGCCAACGGCGCTAGCGGTCGAGCGATCGAATCCCAGCTCAGCTGGCGCGAGGCGACCGAGCCAATGAGCGGAACTGGGCTTCGCGCGCTGGTTGACTGGGCCGCCTCGCGTCAGCCGTACTCGATTCTCATTGGCCACTATTTTTCGTTAATAACTCGTTAACGGTGCCTCGGAGAAAATTTTTGTAAAGGAAAAAGTTGCTTCAAATGATCCGAGGTACCCGCCATTTCCGGATTGCGAGACATTTTTGGGACACCCTGTATAATGATCTGTAGTCTATCTGGAAATGAATCGTTAAATTCATTCGTCGTTCCAAATGTTGTCTATTCGTATTCGCGAATGTTGTACAAAATTCACGGTCTGTTTCGCGCCGATGACACGACCGAAATTACATATTGACAATGCGATTCGAAGCATATCACCGGCCCGCGCGTAGATTCGCAATCGCGGCTTGTGTTCTATCATTTCCAATATATAATTTATATAAATTATTCAGGGGAATTCCCGTTGCCAGATTCGGACCGCGCGAACGATTTGAAACGAAACATTCCTGTTACACCGTCTGCCAATTATCGCGATAATGGTACCAGTTATAACTTCGATATAGCGTCAGTGCCAATTACTGCGGATACAATTCCTGCATAAAGTAATTATTATAATTCGTGTAATGATACACAATCGAAAGTAATCTTAAACAGTTCAATATTTCCCTGATAACGGTGTTCCAGTTATTAACCTGTTAATTGCTTTCGTGCTTTAATCAAGCTGCCATCGATTGTTAGAAATCATCGTTGATCGTGTTTCCCGTAATTCTCATCGATTCGACGATTAATCCAAAAAAAAACTCTATGTTAAATTTACAAACACGCCGCGTCGGATCGTGGGAAATATTAAATATTTCCCAGTGTGACACGGTGTCGAACGCGTTGCGTTTAATTGTCGACCGATCGAACAGTTATGTGCCACGTTCGATCAGAGTTCAAGACGATAAACGGGTAATTAACGTATATCTCCGAGCGTTCCTCCCGCCCGCGTTCGCGTTACCGCGATTCGATCCAATTACTCGTTCGTCGTTCCTTGTCGATTTTTACGGCAGCCCGTAATTAACAATTCAAATTAAACGGAAAACGATTTCCAAACCGTAGCGCAATGTGAACAGCATACGCGCGTGCCGGATAACAATTTTAAACGCCTAAACTAATCCACCGTTTCACCTGAAACCGATGTTTCTTTCAAACATTTATAACGTTCCTTTTCAAGACGATAAGATTGTATAGTATTACTTTATTTCATTCGATGAAGATATTAAATCTTTTTATCCGTTTATAATTTGTTTATTTTTGAGTGAACGAATTTTTCTATTCTTTCTTTCTTTCTTGTTTATTCTCGAATAAACAAAATGTGATTCTTTTGTATTCTTTCATTCTGTTCGTTTTCGCGTTCTTTTATTTTACACATTTTTTAACGAACAAGATTTTGTATTCGTGTACGCGTTTGTTCGTGTTCGAATAAAAAAAAAATGTAATACGCCTTATTCGATAGATGCGAAGCTAATTATGCCGGGAAGCTCCACGGTAAACGGCTCGCTACCCTAATTAGCGATGAAGTTAAGAAGATCACAAAGGTACTTTCCGGTTCCTCGTTTAAAACTGAATAAAAACGATTACTTAGTAAACGCAGCCTACCGAAACCACAAATTCGACAGAAAAGAAGTTGCACGTTCAAGAAAGTCCGGGAGAAAAATCATAATTTCTAAGTCAATCAATCGGTTTTCGACCAAAATGCCTTAATGATCTGTCGAAGAAAATACAAAGATGCATCTGCATGAAAAAATGATATGATTTCATGTCAACAAAAATTCTTATCACCTTTGTCTTTCGTCGAACAAAAACTTTCATGCAGATTTCCGTTAACACAATTTACTCTACTCTTTTCGGACGAAACTATGAAATATTATTTATATTCGATACTCGACTACTCTGTAACACGATTAAACCTTAGCGCTCCGAGATAAAGGAAGTCTTATTTTGAGCGGAGAAGATTACACGTCCTTGAGAATGCATTTACAGCGTTCATCAGCTGAACCGTTTTATTACAGTTTTGCAGCTTTGAAATGTTTGCGACCTAATTAGTCGAATCCAAATGTGTATAACATTGCAATTGTTTGAAAATAGTGTAATTACTCCGGAATTCGCGCTCAGATTGCGTACGAAAATGGACAATTTGGGAAGAGAAAATACGATTACTACCGATTCTCGACACAATTATAAGAACGAGCCGCAAAGCTCGAATAATTGTATCTTCTCTTATTAAATAACGTCAAAAACAATATACAGTAAATTCTCGCTAATTGGCGCTCAGATTGTGCATAGAAATGGGAAACATTTGGGAACAGGAGATATTATTATTATAGATATATTATCGAATAATGATATCTATAATAATAATATCTCCTCTTCCCAAATGTTTCCCATTTCTATGCACAATATGAACGCCAATTAGCGAGAATTTACTGTATATTGTTTTTGTTGTTATTTTTTGAACCCTTAGCACTCCGCGCGTTTCTCGAGTACTGCCTATCAGCAACTCCGGCACATTTTTGGAGCGGAGCGCCCGAGATAAAAGAAGCCTTATCTTGAGCAGAAAAGATTACACGTCCTTGCGAATGCATTTGATTTTATTTATTTTATAAATATACATTTTCCTATTCTAAATAAAAGATAAATTTTAAATTTTGTAATTCACCATGGTGCGATATCTTTGGTAACAATCTCCCATGTGCATTCTGGGTTTACTTGGACAAGTGTCACAGTATTCGCTTTGCCAAATAGAGTTACCAGATATTTCTTTCAAGTTTAGAACATTTTCTGCGTAGTGAAGAGAATAAACTTTGAAGTAACCCTTTACCAGACATAGCTTAAGAAACGTGTTACATAGATGCACGGGCGTAGTAAACCTTAGTATAGAATAAAAATTTGTATCGCGTCATCGAAAATATTGATTTTCTTTCTTTATAATTTTGTACGTTTCCATTTATATTTCATTGGATCTTCGTTCGTTCAGCATTTTCTGTAGCTTCGCCACAAGCTTTACAGAAAATATCGCGAATTCAGTGTCGAGAAAGTGAAACAATATTTGCGGTATTTTAAGAAATTACATTTAAACCCTTGACATACCATTTTCCTCGCAGTCACTGCGATTAGAAATTTTTCGATTCCAATCGTTTCTTAGAAGGGGAAGAAACATTGATGCTTATAGTGCGTCCAAACTTACTCGGATGCTTAAATATTGATCACAAGGGATTAGAATTCTATTCCACTTTTAAAGGACAGAATAATAATTTTTTCTCAATCGGTTATTACTAGAAATTTTTACGAGTCGGACTCGTCAAAGTAGGGGTTAAGAACTTCCATCTTTTACATGTTTAATTTTAACAAATGGATTACTAATTTTAATTTGAATAAAGCAATTCGACGTATCTTATACGATAAATATAAAGTGAATTACGCTAAAAGGTATTCCATCTGGAATATGTAATTCTTCCGTAACATCGCGCCATTCGTCCAAGTCTTGTAACGAATCTTCGCTTTCGCTTTCAATAATTCTCATTCTTCGTCTCTTTAGTAGCATAATTTCGCTACTACTACTCGAAGTGCCAGAATCATAACCAACATTGTCTTCCACAATGTCTTTTAACTCTTCAAAATCAAATACGTCTTCGGTATCGCTCGGCTCTAAATTCTCATCGTAATATTTATTTTTCTCCATGTTGCTGACCATAGAAAAGGTCAAAAAATGGTTTAATCGTAATGGTACAGACTCAGCACGTTTTAACTACAGATAACAATTGCTAACGCCGACGATAACGTATGCTCAAAACATTTTGCTCCGCAGCGGAGCCTTCGGAGTTGCGGAACAAATGACAAATGTCTCCGTAGCGGAGCCTTCGGAGCGCTATGAGTTAATACTATTATTCTGACTTCGTACATTTGGTGCGTGTCAAAGAATTATATAAAAAAGTTCATATTTCATTGCAATTACACCTCTCGGTAAAAACCGATTACTATGTAAAGCCCAATGCTCGACGCAGAAGCTTCCAAATTGCCGTGTAAATTAAAACGATATGAAATATTCTTCGGCAATGTGAGTACATTTGATCTGACCCGGCTAAGGGTTAAATACAAGTAGCCTATCGTCAACAATTATAAAAACGAGGTGCAAGGCTCGAACAATCGCATCTCTCCTCTTCCCAAGGATTTGCTGCGTTCGCTCAGAGAACTCGCTCGAAATTAATAATCTCCTATCGAGAACTTTTCGAACATTCTGTTGCTAAATACGATTATTCAGACGTTTCAACGCGTCGTTGTTTCGAATAGATACGAAGCGGTGACATTTTTGAATTCTGTCCACCGACGGCCGCGCACCGCGCGACAGCGCGGCGTGCGTAGCAATGAATAAATCAGCATAAAATTCACGGAAAAGGTTCGCCCCGACGATCCGTTCGCGTGTACCGTGAACGGGCGAATATTAAATCTTATCAGGTAGGAGCAATTAAGCGGCGTTACTCGTAATCGCGAGACGTCGCCTCCTTTTTTCCAGCTTCCTCTGCCGCGCGCCGTTTCGCGAAATCGATACAGGAGGAAAATAATCGGGGCAACTGGGTCGCGGATGACTTGTATTCGTTCATATTGATTAATTTATTAATTGGGCTATTATATTTGCCCGGGCCGATGACGACGGAGGAGGAGAGAGAAAGAGAGAGAGAGAGAGGGAGAGAGAGAAAGAGAGAGAGAGGGAGCCGACGTGGGGAGAAGAGAGCAGAGGATTCGCCGGCAATATCACGGAGACGCGCGTCGAAGATCGCTCGAGGCGCGAATCGGTCCGCGACCGATTTCGGCGAGAGCATTATCGCGGATTCGAATGCAGTTTCGTGCCACTCGAACGCAATTCGTGCAATTCGAACGGACCGCTTTATCGTCCAGGTCTCATTGTTTTCGGAAAGCACGCCGCCATTTGCCCCCTCTCCTGCCCCCGTTCATTATCGGGCTTCGCACGCAGCGGACCGAAAGTACGGTGGCCGGGGCCTCGTAATTAATAAAACAGGGATACACTGTTTTCCAAAGGCCTGAAAAGACCGGCGAATATAGCTCGCTCGGTGCCGACAGCGAACGCTCGCCCTCAACAAAGGAACGCGGCTCGCGAAAAATTCTAGCAGGCAATTCTTGGCAAAAATTGTGAACGCGCCGCGGATCGCTTTTCCCGGACTCGGGGAAACTTGGCGAACGCGCGCTGCTCGTCTAATTCGTAAATCAACCGGTCTCGTGCGGATTTTTTATGCTGAATTCAGATCTTCGACCGTACGCGGTCGTTAAATAATTTCACGTTTTACTAACCGTTTGCTCTCGATGTCGTTTCGACGCTGAATCGAACGACAGCTTTTCTAACTTTCTGTGTTTCCACTTTAGAGGATTCGATGCATCTTGTGCGTTCGAAATTTTGCCTCGCGACCGATGCAACAGTTACGGTTTTAACAGTTTTTTGTTTTATATATAAACGAATTTGTTCGTGTAACAATTATTTTGAAACGAGATATAACTCTAGTGTGCGAAGGGTTGATAAGTTAAAATATTGAAAATCACGGATTCCGTATTATTTGCTCTTGAAATGTCGAAGTGACGAAGACTATTTTTTAACACTTTCACAACTTCGTGAAAGTTTGAATCATGAAAATCCATTCTGTGCAATTCTTTAAAGAATGTACCGTAATTATATCATTAACAGAATTTATCGTATTTATGTTATTAATAGAATTTATCGTATTTATGTTATTAATAAGGTATATCGTAATTACACTATTGAAAACGTAGATCATAATTAAACTATTAACTATTAACACTTTGACTGTCGCGACAGGCATATTGTCGGTGACATAGTTATTTAAAATTTAACCCCTTAACGCGCAGAAACGTATTAACACGGGCGTGCAAAGCCGGCCAAAATGTGCAGACCCGTATATATACGGTCGGCGTCGCAACTTATGTCGCTAAAATGTTCAGATTCGAATATATCCGGGCAGTAAAAATAACTTAATAAAAACCAAGGAAAACATTCAATTTATTGATATTCATCGTGTAATTCTGCATTGTAAGCTGTAAAGTTTGTTTATTTGGGATTATAAAATATGGCCTTTTAGGGTGACACTTATAAGCATCTCTGACCTGGTAATTGTTTCTATCTATCTATATCCATTATTGCGTATCTAATTAGCGTTGGCACTTTTGTGAGTTTTGTTATGACTAATTTATTTATTACTCTCCAGTTATCTCCGATCTCTTCCTATTTTTTGCTTATTCAGGAATAAAATATGCACTTTTAGGATGGCACTTATGAACATTTAGTGTATTATTCGTGAGCAAGTCGTGAAGTAAAGTAGACGTTATCAAAGTGAATTTCTTCAAAGACAATTGTTTTTTATTTTTTACAAATATTATTAGTGTCAACATATAAAAACGTTTTTGTTTTATGGTGTATTTTTATACAGAGTAAATTGGATTTTTAGTGTATAAAAGGTATGTTTTCTAATGTTGAAATAAGGAATGTTGGGCTATGTGCTGCACCTTGTTTTGAAATTTACCATACAAAAGAAAATTTTGAATAGTTTTAGTTTATTATATATTTTTCAGCTAATAAATATTATTATTATATTATTACAAATTTAGGTAAAATTAAATATTTTTCAGTTTTTTTTTTCGTCTCCTCCTTCCCCTTCAAAATAGTAACTGGTAATTGAAAAACAGTACGATGGGTACAAAATTCGATCTGCAATGCGATTCAATATTCACTATAATTATTTATCCACTATTTTTATTGAATTTTTAGTAATTTTTGCATTTTTTTTACATATTTATTGAAATTAAGGTCCAAATATGTATTTTCTTAGATAAAAAAAATTGATTTTTTTTGGTCGGTTTTTTTTTTTAAATTGTGCATTAAGGGGTTAATATTTAAAAATTACAAGAGGTAAGAATGTTGGTAAAGTAATCGATGCCATATAACTTTGCTTCGCGATTTGAATTTAATTGAATTATATTTAATTATGGAAATAACTTTAATACTTTTCACTATTTCAACTTTCAATTGGAACTTTTATTTAATTAAAGAATGTATAAAATATATGATGAAAATACGAAAACACAAAATACAAAATCAAATGCATTCACGATTAGATCATATCAGGTGGTAAATAAAAAACTATTTGCTAGATTGATTTTTGTATCCAATCTATTTTTTAAAAATTCAACAGAATTTAATCGAACAAGATACTTTAATATTGTGAAATTTTTGATTTCGAATAAACATTTGTATAATGTACAGCAAATTTTTAGACTACGCTACAGTTTTCCATTTCCGAAGGTTATATTAGAGAATTTGAATTAAAAAAGAAATCTCGTTCACCGATAACAATGATTATAGAATAGTTAATCTAAAAGCGATTCTCTCTACATCTGAAACGCATATTTTGTAACACAATTAAATTACATGTTACATATGAAAAGCAATTTTGCATAATTAATTCCATGGTACCTATTATTATCGAGACCATTATTCATAATTATGTTATAAACGAAATTATTGTGAAATCATTTATCATGAAGCGTTGAACTCTTCGTAGCGACCATACGCAATAAATTAAGGGCACTTACACACACACACACACAGTTACAATTCGATGTAATGCCTAATGATCCAAACAATGACACAAATCAACTAATTAACCAATGGCAATAAGCAACTCTAATTAATTTTACAAAAATCTCCAACCGAATCAATACCGAAGACTCTCTGATTACTACTAAAATCAATCAAATTTTCAATTTTATCGGTGCTTAAACATTTTCTATAAAAACCACATCAATCTCTAAACGAATCGATTATCGTTACAATACAGTTAATTGTTTCTTGCATAACCGAAAAATTGTATTTACGTTATTTTTGTCGTTTGTTGGAATTACGCGACGAATTCTGACGATAAGTCGATGGAAGAACGAAAATGATGAAAATGATAACGAAACTGTGCGATCTCTGTGCAAAATAAAAGTCTGTATTGTAAACAAATGGAAATGAAATAAAATTGTATTCTATGTGCGATCTTAACACGTTCGTCGCCGCGTCATCCAGATCTGGGTGACGGGTATGCTTCCGGTGGGGGCCCCGTCACCCAAATATGGCTGACGCTCTTCTTATTCAATTTATAGGACTTTCAGTTGGATTTTAAAAGGAATAAAAAATGGAATAAGCACTGAAATATAAATATAGGATATACAAAAATAATAAAAATATTATATAATAATTTATTTATAAAAAATAATATATAATTATATATATAATATATATAACATATATAATATATAATTTATTTATTCATAAAAAATATTATATAATTATATATAAATACTAAAAATATTATACTATATACATATTATACTATACTTTTTACTAATTTATATTTAGTATAACACATTACATTATACTATGTCGTACGGTGTGCGTTGAAACATTCTAAACACATTTGAGGTGATTTTGGACAATCCGAACAATAGGTCGTAGCTTCTTCTACATTTTTTTCGCTTCTTGGCGTTCAGGTTATGTCAAGGTTAAATTTATTTAAAATTATTTATTCAAAAAATTTATCGCTCTGTTTATGTTTCGGTGCTCCATCGGTCCGGATTTGGGCCCTGCGAGAAACTCAACCGAACTGCGCTGGGCGACGAACGTGTTAACCTTTTAAGTACGGCTGAATTCTGCGCGGGGCTATTTCTCTGGACGGCAAAGTCTGATGTGTACTGTACAGAGTCTGATACTGTATAAACAGGATGTCCCAAAAATGTCTCGCAATCCGAAAGTGGCGGGTTACTTAGGCCATTTGAAGCAACTTTTTCCTTTACAAAAATTTTCTCCGAGTCAACGTTAACGAGTTATTAACGAAAAACAGTGACCAATGAGAGGCGAGATATGCTGCCGCAAGGCGGCCGAGCCAATGAGCGAAACTGGGTTTCGACTGCTCGT
Organism: Megalopta genalis; assembly: GCF_051020955.1. Taxonomy (NCBI): domain Eukaryota; kingdom Metazoa; phylum Arthropoda; class Insecta; order Hymenoptera; family Halictidae; genus Megalopta; species Megalopta genalis. The sequence continues at coordinate 10,086,435 of NC_135013.1, forward strand.
TGGCTCGGTCGCCTCGCGCCAGCTAAGCTCGCGTGAGCCAACGGCGCCAGCGGTCGAATCCCAGTTCCGCCGATTGGCTCGGCCACCTAACGCTAGACGAGCTCGCCTCTCATTGGTCAGTGTTTTTCGTTAATAATTCGTAAACAAAGTCACGAGTTGCATTTTCGCTAAGGAGAAAGTTACTTCAAATGATCCGAGAAACTTCTCATTTCCGGTTTGCGAGACATTTTTGGGACTCCCTGTATATTTGTTACTATTTCAACGATATCTACAAATTTTTACAATGAGAAGTAGTCAAAATTGATAATACATTAACCATTTTTACTACGGAGCCTCGTACGCAATCGCGTATCAAAATGAGCTCAGCTGGCGCGAGGCGATCGAGCCAATGAGCGGAACTGGGCTTCGCGCGCTGGTTGGCTGGGCCGCCTCGCGTCAGCCGTACTCGATTCTTATTGGTCACCGTTTTTCGTTAATAACTCGTTAACGGTGCCTCGGAGAACATTTTTGTAAAGGAAGAAGTTGCTGCAAATGATCCGAGGAACCCGCCATTTCCGGATTGCGAGACATTTTTGGGACACCCTGTAGACTGTTGTAAATCGATGCGAAGACAAAAGAAGTGTGAAACAATGCATATGAAGACGATTATTTGATTCAAACGATGAGCGAGTGAGCTTATACTACTAGAGCAAGCCACTATAGTGGCGCGTCGTCCAGAGAGATGACATCCGCGAAAGTCACCATAGTGGCGTGTCGTTCTGAAAGATGACATCCGCGAAAGCCACTATAGTGGCGCGTCGTGCCTAAAAGGTTAATAAGCCGAGAAGAAGACAGCAATGTTCCAAAATGGTTGCAGCAATTTTCAACAGGAACTTATAAAATTCGCAGTTTAATGATCGAAAATAACGGCGCCCGACACGGTTTTATTAACTTGTAAACTGGAACATAGATTCTTTATATTTCGGCGCATCTCCGTTTCTCGCTGAACGAGACTTTATTTAGATGTTATTTGCATTCTTATTCCGACATTATTCTAGGCGTTCGTTTAATTAAGAGCACGGCGATTTTTACGATTCATCGTTTCGCCGCCACGGCCGGCCTCGTTGTACGTTTTATTGTTCGCAGTTTTCATCCTACTGGAAGTCCGCAGTTATGAACGAATATTGAATTTTCAATGATGTTTGCCGTGAGGCGCGGTTCGAACCATATTAAAGATCGCTTTCATCGCGTTTGGTACATTTGAATAAAATTGGATCGCGCTACGATGACAAATCTTCTGAATAGCCTCGACAGGTGCTCGCGGAAATATCCCGCTCCCTCCGTCGGTTATTTTGAATCATCCGAGATTAGAGGTGGGTGGACAAAAAAAGAATCTGTTTCATCGTACGGACAATTCGTTCGACGAGAATTAATCGAATGTCTTTGTGTCGTTCCCCCGTTATGAATTTCTAAAGATTCGTACGCATGGACTGGACAAGCTTTGTTCCACCGGTGCACAATTATTAACAAGTAAATTACTTATGACGTTTAATATCGCGCGTTACATTTCGTCGAAACGTTATCATTAATTCCATCAATGTCGCGCGCGAGAATACCGTGCGAATAATGCGCGAACTCGAATTCTATCCGATATATATTAAAATTTACGATATCGCGGCAAGAAAAAAAAGAAATATCGTCGAAGAACGCTCGGACCGCGAAGTTTTAATTTTCCGTCTGGAAACACTTTGTCAACTTGCGACAAATGAAATTCTACCGAGCAATTCTACCGGGCGACTAAAATTTACATTTTATTAATTTTTCGGGAATATATCAGATACGCCGCGAGCGTACGGAAAGCTCCGTACTCCGGAGAAGAAGCTCTTTCGCTTTCTCGAAGATTGTATTTCATAAATTGAATGTCACCCGCAAAGATCTTCTAACTGTGAGCAACTTTCCTCGTGTTATTCCGTGCTACGGGGAACCTAAGAAGTTTCAGAACCGAATCGGCGAATCGTCGTGCAAACGTAGCGAACGGTGTCCCGTTTCATCTCCATAAATATTCGCGATTAAACGTCAATTATCGCGTCGTGTATTTATGATTTAATATTATTACATTTCGTAAATTCTATTTGGACGATTAATGCCCATTAAATTATTACAAATACCTGGAATCGACGCGAATTTCCACTTCACCGGCTATCGAGATAAATAGACTACCGAATATAATTCTGTTCGCGATGCATAAATTATAATAGAGCCATAATCTATGGTGTAAGAAATAATCGATGACGCGAGAACAATTGCGCTCGTTGTTCGGGCATCTGATAATCGTTTTATCGCTTCCTGTAAAAAAGAACGGAATTACTTTAACCCTAGAAAGATAACCATATGACAACGTACGTAAAAGATAACCATACGCTTCAGAGGCGCATGCTTTTCTAAGGCGTCAATTTTATACTAACAATGGATATTTATTTAAGTTAATCTAGTCATTTTAAAGGTTTGGCATTATTGTAAAAATAAAATGCATTTATATTATATTTTTTTATATTTTAAGTAATTTTAAACTTAAATCACTAGACCTCTATGAAAAATTAACAAAAATCAACAGTCTTCGGTTTATGGGAACAAATCCCGTAAAATATCACAAAAAATAGTGTTTTATCCTTACAAACTAGTAGACTATAATATAATCAGTGTAAAAAAAACTATAATATTATAAACAATTTCTTTAGAGACAGTCATGACAAATGTCTTTCTTGTGTTCACCACAAACTGTCTTTTTGCATTTGGCACAGGTCATCTTTGACATTATTTTCTTTTTAGACGTGCAAAGACTGCAATAACGCCTTTTTTTGGCTGAGGGCTCTTCTTCATCATCTGTGGAAGCCTGTACAGCAGATTTTGGAAGAATATTTTCAATGTTGCTTCGCACATGCCTTGGCAAAGTGGGTGCTTCCAGTCTTTGCGTCATCCACGGTGCAGTCAGTTGTTTATTTCGCAGGCGCCTCTGCGACGTAGCTTATCTTTCTCGGGTTAATAATATTCAGGATATTTCATTTTATTCAGTTCAAGCATGCGATTCGTTGACTCAGACGTTATGCGATAAGCAAAGAATATAATATGTAAACATTGAGTCGCAGATGTATTTTCTCTGCGCGTCGGACTATTCGTCACGATTTTTCCTAGAAGTCTAATGCGTCCGTGCAACTTCTTATCGCGTCTGCTCGCGGAAAGTAGTGTCGCGGCTATTATCGACTATCCTCGCTTGCAGGAAATCGCGACGTCCGTTGACATTCAGCGACTATTTTAACGAATGGCAGATAATACTGTTTCTATCATTGACCACTTCTGTTCCGTCCTGGACGGATCAACACCGAATAATCTGTCAGGTCACTTGAGGGCCTACGGGGTCTAAACTACGACCCCGAGAAAAGGTGCCTGACAGACCAATAAAATAAACCGAACCCTACGGGACAAGGTTCAAATATTTCGGATTTACAACGACGACCCGCTGTAACGACATTTTTTTACCGTTTGCTTTACCGGTTAGAACCGATAAAGTAAAAAAAAGGGAAATAATTTTATTGCTGTACTTTAGCCGGAGACCCAAGGTGGTCTCCAACTGCCTTCGGTCGACTTGCCCTTTTTTCAAGGCCCTAGAGCAACGTCTTCGGAAGTGGGGGCAGGTTGGGGGTGAAGCCAATCAGGGTCCAAAAATTGGCCGCACAAAATTGACTCCACCCCGAGCAAGTCAACCTGCAACCCAAAATTTGTCGAGACAGTCAGTCTTGTCGGTAACTCTCACGAGAGATGGTCAATCACTCTCACGCACAATTGTAAACCCCTGGACCTTCTTCAAATAAACTGTGTTGCCTTGCGTTTTCAACCTAGTTTAAACCTTTTTTACAAATCAACTTCACCGCCATTAAGTTGACGTTGGAGGCGCAGCATTTGGAGGAGCAACCTTCAATCTGCGCACCGTACGATACATTCGTACGGCCCTAACAACTTCTGCTTACAATTTCATCTCAACTAGTCTGATTATTGCTGGCCACTTCGACCGACGACGACCAGACGTCGGTACGTCTGATCATTATCGACCACTTCCACTCGCAATCAAACCTTAATAGCCCGATCACCACTAAGCACTTCTACTTACAATCGACCGTCTGATTATCATTGACCACTTCTACTTGCAATTCCGCCTGAATATACGTCTGTTTGCGATTGATCATTTCTGCCGGCAATTTAAATCTTGTTACATCTCGTTATCGCTGATATACCGCATCTACTGGCAAAGCAACCTCGAATTTTCAAGTTTTTCCCAATTTCCATTTCGTTCTTCTCAAATTTCTCTTTCCTTTCGATTTTTCAATTTCTTTCGATTTTCAATTTTCGTTCAATTCTCGCTAATTGGCGAGAAACGCTTGGAAACAAATATGGACAATTTGGGAAGAGACGGTACGATTAAACGAGCCTCGCGGCTCGTTTTTGTAGTTACCGATTGTCAACGATTATAACAACGAGGTGCAAGGCTCAAATAATTGTATTTTCACAGATTGTCCATTTTTGTGCACAATCTGAGCGTCAATTGGGGAGAATTTGCTGTGTTTGGCTCGCAGTAATATATGCATGTTTCTTTGCGTTACGCTTTTTAATAAAATTTGTGCTTTCAGAGATCGAATATTTTGGGGAAAGTAAATGTTCAAGTTAAAGTACAATAGCTCAAGTTGTCAATTTATTGGCGTACAAGGTCTCATTTTCTCTGCCAATGTTCGCATTCATTGAGGAATCGCATTAATGCATACACTTACCCTATTCTTCAGTATTTATTACTTATTGTTTTATTAGTATTTAGTCTTTTATTTATTATTAGTATTTATTAATATTTATATATATTATTTATTATATATATTATTATTATATATATATTAATATATATATATTATATACATATATATTATTTATTATATATATTATTATTATATATATATTATATACATATATATTATTTATTATATATATTATTATTATATATATATATATTATTTATATATATTTATTTATTATTAGTATTTAGTATTTAGTATTTATTACTTATTATTATTTTACTTATTGCAAAACGCAGTTTTTTAAAATGTACCATTAGTGGTACACGTGGTATCCTTTATTAACACTAGATTCTCTCTTAATACTCCCTAATTGACTTTCGAATTCTACACAAAAATGGACAATTTGAGAAGAGGAAGCACGATTATTCGAGCCTCATTTTTATAGTTGCCGATTGTCAATAATTATAAAAACGAGGTGCAAGGCCCAAATAATCGTTATTTTCTCTTCCCCGATTTTTTCCATTTTTGTGCACGATCTGAGCGTCAATTGGGGAGAATTTGCTGTGTTTGGCTCGCAGTAATAGATACATAATCGCAGTAATATATGCACGTTTCTTTGCGTTACGCTTTTTAATAAAATTTGTGCTTTCAGAGAACGAATATTTTGGGGAAAGTAAATATTCAAGTTAAAGAACAATAGCTCAAGTTGAGGAATCGCATTGAGGAATCGCATTAATGCATACACTTACCCTATTCTTCAGTGTTCAACTTATTGTAAAACGCAGCTTTTTAACACATGTACCATTTGTCGTACACGTGGTATCCTTTATTAACACTAGATTCTCCCTTAACACTCCCTAATTGACGTTCGAATTCTACACAAAAATGGACAATTTGGGGAGAGGAAGCACGATTATTCGAGCCCCGCGGCTCATTTTTATAATTATCGATTGTCAACGATTAGAAAAACGAGTCGCGAGGCTAGAATAATCGTATCTCCTATTCCCAAATTGTCCATTTTTGTGCACAATATCAGCGTCAATTTAGAGAGAATTTATTGCAGTTGCAATCTGAAATAGTAATAAATACTAAAAGAACGTTGAGACGTCAACGCCTTAATTACTGTTAATCTGTTAGAATTGTTAAAGTAAAAAAGAACGTTCTTGACGTTGTGAACATATATCATATTGTGACGTTGTTCCTATTTATTGTAATTGACGCGAGCAATTTTTATTTCGTATAAAATCCGAAAAATAAATCGGATTTATAAATAAATTAAATAAATTACAATAAATTATAATAAATTAAATCTAGACATAAGTTGAGCCAATTCTCGAATTTCATTCTGCAATCATTTCCCGTGGAATAAGAGTAATATATTGACGCTTTTCTAATTTTTGGATTTCTTTAGTGCTTCCTATAGCAACAATTCATTTTTCTTGGAAAATCCGCAGCGAATTCGTCGCTTTTATTTCAATATTCACTGCAACATTTTCGTTTCCAAGCTGAGCGTCAATTAGAGAGAATTTATTGTAATTCCAAGCATCGCCGACTCCTTTCATCGACGATTACACTTCCAACAAGTATAATTCTATACAATTCGTGAGTTAAAACAGCTGCTCGTTCATACGAATAAGTAGTAAAACGACAGATCCAACTACTCCTAATCGTTATGCGAAGCAGACGCGAAAACCTGGTAATCATTGCGCAAAGAAAAGCCACAAGAAGCATACCACAATTGGCAAATAAAATCATTTCAATTGGCCGCAACACTCTCGAACACTTGCGATCCTGCTGTCATTAAAAATTGCACCTCTATTCGCGACAAATGCATAGAAAGCGTAAGCCGAAGCTAGAACCCTATTTTTTCCGAAGACAGACATTTTACAATGGCAAGCGTTCCGCGAGTCGGCGCAGCCCAAAAAACCACAGATTTAAACGATACGTCGAACCGGCAGCTTTTTGTTAACTTTTCCATTCAAGCGGCGATCCATTTTTCCCGGAATCAGATTTCCCGGCAGCAGTCATAAATTGAAACCGTGCATTTTATATATTAGTGTATACGTGCGTAAAATGTATTTTAATTTCAGTCGCACGCGTATTGTATTACCGTTACTTGTTTATTTATTTTTCCCCATTTGGAGCAATTTTAATCTCCCTCGAGATTGCTACGCATCGCATCGGCACGTTTATTTATGTAGTTCGCTTCAGTTTCGAAATCTACCGAACGCATGTTTCGTTTTCTCGATACTAAGGCATTTAATCTTTTATCCGTTGCGCCGTACGCTCGCTATTGTCCATTTACGCTTCGTGATGCGTGCGTGCGTGCGATCGATGGATCGCGGCATCAAAGTGGCATCGATCGCGGCAAAAAGTGTTCTTCGTTTGAAGAACTAATGAATACCGTTGCTGTTCGTTTGCTTTTATTGAAGTTGTTAGAAGAAGTAATATAATTTCCAACCCGAACTTCGCGATAATTAGACCGCGGATTTGGGTGCAAAATGAAAATTGTCTAAAGGAATTGTAAGAAATCGCGAGTTTGATGAAAATATCTTATTATTCATATACTTATCATTTTATATACTATAATAATATATAATTATTAATATGTTATATATATCATGTATAATATATTATTATTATTATATTATATTATTTTATTATAATATTATAATAATATATATATCAAGAGAGCGCGAGAGATATATTATAATATTATATTATATTATATTATATTATATATTATATATGTTATATTATATTATATTATATTATATATTATATATGTTATATAATATTATATTATTTTATTATAATATTATATATTATATATATTATATAATACATTATATAATATAATATTATAATATATATAATTATAATATAATACAATATAATATAATATATTATTACTTATGTTGGGTATAATATAAAATCGTTCTTGAATTCATTTAATGTCTTTACGACTTTGCATTTGAAGCAGTCAATTATGCCAAATTTTATAATCTATGTCAAAAGGCCAAAAATCCGCTGACCAATGTGATAAGACCTTAATAAGATCTTCGGTTTGCGGAAAGATTCGCAGGCGAATCGTGAATGTATGGAGGAGTTCTGAAGCGGATCCGTAATCGCGGCGCATTCTTATCAATTTCATTCTTATCCCTCCTCTTAATCTTTCGTTCGTTGCCGCAAAATCGAGACTTTTTCCATCTGCATAATAAAACCGAATTTCTGTAATCAGAAATTCGGCTGCGTTCGCCTGACGGATAAAAAGATAAAAAGACTAACGAATGAAAATTTCGTTCGACGTTATCGAACAAGGATTTATCTAGAGAAAAATTTATTCGAACACGCGGATTAATATAAATTTTAATATATAGATTATAATATAAATAATTGATTCGAATCGATAGCAACGGAATATTTTGCGCGCGTTCACCGGCCAGATTTCATTCGTGAAAAAGATGGCCATCGAAATTCACTCGGCCCGGAAGCCGATCGGCATCTTTTTCGATCACGCGACGTTTTCCCTAAATCACTCTGTTTAACAAGAATTCATTGCCGGCTATTTGATTCCCAATTGAACGATAACATCCCGTGAAACCGAACCAATAATTCAGTGACGCACTTTTACCCGTGACGCGTAAATTCACGGCGTGCTGACGGTGTTTACGTTCTCGAGTGGCCTCGCGGACAATCGGGTTCGCGGTCCTTGACAGTCATCTCTCCCTCTCTCTCGCTCTATCTCTCGCTCTTTCGCCCTCTCTCGCGCTCTCTTCCGCGCTCTCTCGCTCTCTCTTGCTCTCTCTCGCTCTCTCTTTCTCTCCCTAGCGCTCTCTCGCGCGCTCTCTCTCACGCGCGCTCCCTCTCTCGCGCTCTCTCTCTCTCTCTCGCTCTTTCTCTCGCTCTTTCGCCCTCTCTCACGCTCTCTTTCGCGCTCTCTCGCTCTCTCACTCTCTCGCTCTCTTTCTCTCCCTAGCGCTCTCTCTCTCGCGTTCTCTCTCTCTCTATTTCGCGCTCTCTCTCTCTCTCGCTCTCTCATTCTCTCCCTAGCGCTCTCTCTCTCTCTCTATTTCGCGCTCTCTCTCTCTCGCTCTCTCATTCTCTCCCTAGCGCTCTCTCTCTCTCTATTTCGCGCTCTCTCTCGCTCTCTCATTCTCTCCCTAGCGCTCTCTCTCTCTATTTCGCGCTCTCTCTCGCTCTCTCATTCTCTCCCTAGTGCTCTCTCTCTCTCTCTATTTCGCGCTCTCTCTCTCGCGCTGCCTCTCTCACGCTCTCTCTCTCGCACTCTCTCGCCTCTCTCTCTCTCTCTCTCTCACCCTCTACCTCTCCCTCTTTCTCTTTCCACGTCTCTTTTCCATTTTGCTCTCGCAAACGCTAATTCGTTCCGATAAATTGCTAATCTTCTCTTGAATATTTCCTAGCGCCTAGCTATTCGTTTCGACCGCGGAGCTATTAGCTCGCGCAATAATTCCGCTTTCGTCGACCGCGTCACGCGTTTCGAGAAGTGTTATTTGAAATTCTATTTTACATCGCGCGTTTTTTCAAGCTACAGTGGCTGTCGCTTTAAACTCGCACAGCAATTCAGCCGATTTTCACTTATAAAACGTGATAATTGCACGAAATTTACCAAACGCAAATATAGCCACGTAATTCAATATTCTTTCATGCAATATATGTATATAACAACGGTAGAACGAAACTTCCAATGATTGTTAGTACATTGAATAAAATTTTTCGTTACGTATGGAACCAGTCCGTCGATAAAAATCGTACACCGTTGGTGGTAACGCTGTAAAACCGGTGAATTCCCGATCGCGTTTTATTGAACAATGCTTGGAAACCATAAAAGTAAAGTTCTGTCATTGTTTTCGTTGCCGTTTGTGCGTTGATCGGCCTGTTTTCTACAAAAAAAAGCTAAAGAAAATGCGACGAACTACATTAGCGCGAACGTGAATTGATAATTATTGAAAGTCACGTTCTATCGTTGTTATATGTTAAATAAAGAGTTATTGAACCAGGTGTCCAAATATGCGTTTCAATCATTTTCTGCAATTATCACGCTCTGAATTCCTAGGTATATGATTTTAAGCGACTGTCGCCGTATTAGATCGCGCAATAATTCCGCTTTCGACGACCGCGGCGCGCGTTTCGAGAAGCGTTATTTGAAATTCTATTTTACGGCGCGCGTTTTTCAAGCTACGTCCGCGCCGAAATAGAAGAGAAATTAGACAGCGAGAGATAGGCTTCAACATCGGCGAATAAAATTGTCGCATTGTTTCCCCAGTGTCCATAACTTCTCGCACTTTATCGTCGATTCCATGGTGTTCGAAAGATTTACGGTTCGAGGTCGATCTTCTTTCGTGGATTTTTCGACGGCCGCTGCAGCTCTATATTCGCGGGCCGATAAGTTATTCGAACGGTTTTAATAAATCTGCTATTCACAACGAAGGATTTATCTTACTGGTGAACGGCAATTTCGATTTTTTATGTGCGAGCCACGCCGGGTCAGATCAAATGTCTTCAGATTGCCGAAGAATATTTCATATCGTTTTAATTTACACGGCCATTTGGAAGCTTCTGCGTCGAGCATTGGGCTTTACATAGCAATCGGTTTTTACCGAAAGCTGTAATTGCAATGAAATATGAACTTTTTTATATAATTCTTTGACACGCACTAAATTTACGAAGCCAGAATAATAGTATTAACTCATAGCGCTCCGAAGGCTCCGCTACGGAGACATTTGTCATTTGTTCCGTAAGTCCGAAGGCTCCGTTGCGGAGCTAAATGTTTTTTGCATACGTTATCGTCGGCGTTAGCAATTGTTATCTGTAGTTAAAACGTGCTAAGTCTGTACCATTACGAATAAACCATTTTTTGACCTTTTCTATGGTCAGCGACATGGAGAAAAATAAATATTACGATGAGAATTTAGAGCCGAGCGATACCGAAGACGTATTTGATTTTGAAGAGTTAAAAGACATCGTGGAAGACGATGTTGGTTATGATTCTGACACTTCGAGTAGTAGTAGCGAAATTATACTACCAAAGAGACGAAGAATGAGAATTATTGAAAGCGAAAGCGAAGATTCGTTGCAAGACTTAGACGAATGGCGCGATGTTACGGAAGAATTACATATTCCAGATGGAATACCTTTTAGCGTAATTCACTTTATATTTATCGTATAAGATACGTCGAATTGCTTTATTCAAATTAAAATTAGTAATCCATTTGTTAAAATTAAACATGTAAAAGATGGAAGTTCTTAACCCCTACTTTGACGAGTCCGACTCGTAAAAATTTCTAGTAATAACCGATTGAGCATAAATTATTATTCTGTCCTTTAAAAGTGGAATAGAATTCTAATCCCTTGTGAGCAATATTTAAGCATCCGAGTAAGTTTGGACGCACTATAAGCATCAATGTTTCTTCCCCTTCTAAGAAACGATTGGAATCGAAAAATTTCTAATCGCAGTGACTGCGAGGAAAATGGTATGTCAAGGGTTTAAATGTAATTTCTTAAAATACCGCAAATATTGTTTCACTTTCTCGACACTGAATTCGCGATATTTTCTGTAAAGCTTGTGGCGAAGCTACAGAAAATGCTGAACGAACGAAGATCCAATGAAATATAAATGGAAACGTACAAAATTATAAAGAAAGAAAATCAATATTTTCGATGACGCGATACAAATTTTTATTCTATACTGAGGTTTACTACGCCCGTGCATCTATGTAACACGTTTCTTAAGCTATGTCTGGTAAAGGGTTACTTCAAAGTTTATTCTCTTCACTACGCAGAAAATGTTCTAAACTTGAAAGAAATATCTGGTAACTCTATTTGGCAAAGCGAATACTGTGACACTTGTCCAAATAAACCCAGAATGCACATGGGAGATTGTTACCAAAGATATCGCACCATGGTGAATTACAAAATTTAAAATTTATCTTTTATTTACAATAGGAAAATGTATATTTATAAAATAAATAAAGTGTCAAATGCATTCGCAAGGACGTGTAATCTTTTCTGCTCAAAATAAGACTTCCTTTGTCTCGGGCGCTCCGCTCCAAAAATGTGCCGGAGTTGCTTGCAGGCAGTACTCGAGAAACGTGTGCAGCGCTTAAGGGTTAAAAAAATAACAACAAAAACAATATACAGTAATTTCTCGCTAATTGGCGCTCAGATTGTGCACAAAAATGGGAAACATTTGGGAAGAGAAGATATTATTATTATAGATATCATTATTCGATAATATATCTATAATAATAATATCTCCTCTTCCCAAATGTTTCCCATTTTTGTGCACAATCTGAGCGCCAATTAGCGAGAATTTACTGTATATTGTTTTTGTCGTTATTTAATAAGAGAAGATACAATTATTCGAGCTTTGCGGCTCGTTCTTATAGTTGTGTCGAGAATCGGTAATAATCGTATCTTCTCTTCCCAAATTGTCCATTTTCGTGCGCAATCTGAGCGCGAATTCCGGAGAAATTACACTATTTTCAGACAATTGCAATGTTATACACATTTGGATTCGACTAATTAGGTCGCAAACATTTCAAAGCTGCAAAACTGTAATAAAAACGGTTCAGCTGATGAACGCTCTTAATGAAACGAAGAAAGACGTACAATATTAAATGTACTAAATGGGTGACTCCTGAGTCGCTGGACAGATTAAGCTTAAAGGATTAAGCTTCTTTCGGATACGCTACAGTAATTAGACAGGCAGGAGGGGGGAGGGGGGTGGGGATAAAGCGTTGAATAGCTGCGTTCGAAAAACTCTGCCGTCAGTGATTTAAGTCATCTGATAATGCTGTTTTTCAATTCTTCGTCTCTTTGAACGGCGCGCGTTGTAAGCCATTGTTTGAAATGCAAAGATAGAGCTCCGGTGATCACCGAGCGAGGTACGAGGTCAGGGCTGCAGGACGGGTGCTGGCTAAAAATCCCGCAGCGAAATTGCTGCAACGCTTCAACCGCTATCAGACGGTTTAAATCGCGGCCGGTTACATTTTTTTGAAGATGAACTCCGCTGTGTTGAAGCCGGCGGAGCCCGTATAGAGATAATCCGTGATATACGTTGATTTTATACGCACGCCCTGTGTGTATTATTCTTTCGCCCGTTTATGCAAAATATACATGTTCTACATTTAAGCAAGAAAACTAGAGCAAACTTCTCCTATGAAATTTCACAAGCGAAAAGCAATGGCCAGACTTTCCGCGATCCGCGAACATCGGCGAACAAAACGTAACGAACGAACTTTATAGAAAATTTGCAGAAATTACACCGGAGTCGGGTCTCTCGAATGAATGTTTATCCGAGATCATTATCCGAATCTGAATTTCGTTTCGGTCGGATATTTTACTCGAACCATTCGATATTCGTTATATAATTATTCTATATATTTGTTCGAGTGATCTTTTTATTTCAACGATTCTTTATTCGAATAATTCGAAGAAATAAATCGATAAACTTTGGAAAAAAGCACGCGATATTCTATCATTTTTATTTATTCGAATCGATTATTTTCTGTACGAATTTTTCGCTCTTTTTGTCACTCTCTCTCTCTTTCTCGCTCTCTCACTCTCTCTCTCTCTCACTCTTTCTCGTTCTCTCACTCTCTCTCTCTCTCTCTCTTTCTCGCTGTCTCACTCTCTCGCTCTCTCTTTCTCGCTCTCTCTCTCTCTCTCACTCTTTCTCGTTCTCTCACTCTCTCTCTCTCTCTCTCTTTCTCGCTGTCTCACTCTCTCGCTCTCTCTTTCTCGCTCTCTCTCTTTCTCTGTCTCCTCTCTCTTTCTCCCTTTCTCTCTCTCGCTCTTTCGTCCTCTCTCTCGCTCTCTCTCTCTCTCTCTCTTTCTCTTTCCACCTCTATTTTTCATTCTACTTTCGGTCGGATATTTTACACGTACAATTCGTTATTCGTTATTAATTATTCCATCTATTTATTCGAATGATTCTTTATTCGAGTAATTTTCCATTTCGACGATTCTTTATTCGAATAATTCGAAAAAGTACCACGGAAGAAACAAATCGATTTTCCGTCCGAATTCCTGTTACGAATAAAAATCCTTGTCTCCGACGGATTCTTACTCGACCAAGATTTCGTTCGTACAAATTTTCAGCCGCACGAACTTTTTATTCGATCGACCATAATCCCCTTCCCCGTCGTCCGAATAAAATTTCGGCCGACACCGGATTACAACCGGTCCCGCAAAACGCGTGTGCTCGAGAGATTTTCCAGATTCCGGGCATTTATGAAAAGTAAACATGCTCCGGGTATTTAAGCAAGAAACCAAGGGTAAACTTCTCTTAATAGTTTTCGTAAGTGGAACGTAACACAAGATTTTCTGTAATCCGCAAACGCTGAACTACCGAACGTACACACTAAACAACGCCGCGGAGAAACCGTGGTGCCGGCATCGTAACAAGTATAAATTACAAGGGGCCACGCCGGTATTACTAACATCGCCGCGCGCGCGCGTGCACGAGCCCGAGAAATGTCGGACATTTCGCTGCGCGCGAAACGTATCATCGCCGTTTCCCTCGTATAAAACCGGTTTAAAAATTTCACGTTCGTTCCGCGCCGAGGAATACAATATTGACTCGAAACGCGCGAGGGGGATCATTAAAATTTACCATTATTCCGGGCTGCAGGACATTGTATATTAAAATAGAACGGGACGAACAATAGTGCGCGCGCGGCCGGCTCCTGGCATATTTATTAAAATGATGTATTCACTAGTCGTAACGAGGTTTTTCATCATTTCCCGAGGCCGGGCCGGGCCGCGCCGGGCCGGGACGGGCCGGGGCCCGTTGTTGTTCCCGCGTCTTTCATTATTTAGCCGGGGCCGGCTGTGCTCTTCCGCGGCCGGATTTATTAAATCGTTCCGAAATCCCGGGGAATTTATGACCGATCGACGGCCACGACAACGCATCAACGATCGGGCGAAATTGTAATCGGTAGCCGGGAATAATTCCGTTCGTAAAGTTTATGCTAACGAGGCTTCGCCGGCTTGTTAACAATTCCATTCGGATACCGCGGACACACGCCGCCGTAGCGCGGCCGGAGAGTTTCATTAAAACGCTTCAATTTCACCGGCAAACGGTATCGGGGGCAGGAGGGGGGGGGGGCACGCCGGACCGGCGGAGGAAAGCTCGCGGTGCGCGGAGGGCGGACGGCCTTTAATTTTATTTCGCGGGAGAATAACATTGCCGAGCCGAAGAAAAATAGGACGAAATATAATCGTTTCTCTTTTCGAACGAAATGCAATTTTCCGGGGCTGGCTCGGTCGGCCGACGGACAAGAGGGTCCGTCGGTCGTGTTTCCCTCTTCGGCTTCAACCTCGAACGAGCACCGCCCTTTCTTTTTTTTGGTTCGCTTCTCGCCCGTGGGATCAACGATGTCGCGTTCCTTTTTCGCGTGTCTCTTTCTCCTTTTTCGGGCCACGAATATTTACCGTGGGTCCCTTGACAAATTTCGCGTTCCGCTCCGCTCGGCTCCGCTTGCCTCCGCTCCGCTCCGCGCCGCTCGGCGTCGCGCGAGAAACGCGACCGAGAGGGAAACGGAGATTCCATTTAACCGCGGATAAGCGAATTTCCGGGCAATTCGGTTTCTGGACCCCGACGAAATAAATTCGTTTTGGCCGGGGCTAAAATGAGATCCCTCTCTCGCTCGTATCTCGCTCTCCCTCTCTCTCTCTACCGCTCCCTCGGTCTCTCTCTCGCTCTCCCTCTCTCTCTCTACCGCTCCCTCGGTCTCTCTCTGGCTTACTCTCTCTCTCTCTCTCGCGCTCTCTCCCATGCTCTCTCTATCTCGCGCTTTCTCTCTCGCGCTCTCTCTCTCTCGCTCTCTCTCTCGCTCTCGCGCTCTCTATCTTGCGCTCTCTCTCGCTCTCTCTCGCTCTCGCGCTCTCTATCTTGCGCTCTCTCTCGCGCTCTCTATCTTGCGCTCTCTCACTCTCTTGCTCTCTCTCTCGCGTTTTCTCTCCCACGCTCTCTCTATCTCGCGCTCTCGCTCTCGCGCTCTCGCTCTCACGCTCTGTCTCTCGCGCTCTCTCTCGCAGGCTCTGTCTCTCGCGCGCTCTGTCTCTCGCGCTCTGTCTCTCGCGCGCTCTGTCTCTCGCGCTCTGTCTCTCGCGCGCTCTGTCTCTCGCGCTCTGTCTCTCGCGCGCTCTGTCTCTCGCGCTCTGTCTCTCGCGCGCTCTGTCTCTCACGCTCTGTCTCTCGCGCTCTCTCTCGCGCGCTCTGTCTCTCGCGCTCTCTCTCTCTCTCTCTCTTTCTCTCTCGCTCTCCCGCTCTCTCTCATCTCCCTGTTTCACGCCTAACGAGCGGCGGCCGGCCGAAAATTCGCCCGGCTGGACCGTCGCGCGACCGGCTTTACAGGATCCCCGGCTCCCTCGCCCCCGTCTTTCCCTCTATTACGGTGGCCCATAAGTGTCCCGACGGCCGGTAAATGCAGACTAACAGCGCATTAGGGGGGCATTCTCGTGCGGCCGTCCTAAAAGCAACTGATTTTCGGGAATTCTTGCGGGAAATACAATGGAGCGTTGATTAGTACCGGCTAACGACTGGACGACGCCGTTCTGATAGGTGACTCTGCGGATAATTGCGCCGGTGGAAGGGGTTTTTGAACGGCCTTTATTTTATAGGAAGCGATATATCTTCGGCGTGGCGATCGGTAGACTGCGGATTTGATGCATTTATAGGCGAAACGAAAAGTCAAAAGCGGGAGGACGTTCGAAGCATTTTGGGGGTTATCGTTGAATTATTTTCCATTTGTTAGGATTGTTAAGAGGGGAAGATATGTTCAAGTAATTTGTTTTCCTTCGAAGTAGCTTAGACGATTTTTATTTTGCACGATGATCCGCAGTCCAGTGATCAGACTCGAGGAAATGTTACTCGAAATGGAAATAAGAATGAAATGAAAACGACATTTTTCACAGTAGAGCCTCTCTTATCTGAACGCTTACATTTGCAATGTTCCGATACCGAAACGTTCTGTTATCTAAAAATGTCATTCGAGTTTCTCTAGCGCGTGATAATGTATCTAAATAATGCAACGCTTGTTGTCAAATAATAGAACGTTTGGGCACCGGAATATTGTAAAAATAAATATCCGGATATGAGAGTTTCTACTGTAATTCATTTATTATTAATTATATTATTCAATTATTATTAATTATTTATTATTTTTTAGTAATAATAATATTACTAAATAATAATAATGTTACTAATATTTATTCAATCAACGGAAAAAGCTCGCTGTGTTACGATAATATAACAATGTGTGTCGAACAAATAGAATATCAAAGAGAAGTGAAGAAAAGAAATGGTACAATAAAAGATGCAACAAAAGATAAAGTAAGTGATTGAGATACTATGTGAAAAAGGACATATATAAAGGAGAGTAATACAGTAATTCAACGCCGTTATTTGAAAATAAAAATAACATTGATCCTTGTGTGTGATACACCTAGTTCTGTTTTTATACGGTATTTTCCTACACGGTTTTGATTTAAAACGTTCCAGAAAAATAAATTCAGTTTCCTTTTTACATGATCTCATTCGAGTTAGCGCGGTTAGAAGAGTTATTTGATTTAAATTTTACGGGCCCTAATTTTCTATTTTTTTTTTCTATTTTTTTTTTAATTTTCTTTTTTTCTATTTTGAGACACGAAAATACTCGAACGCCTCTAAAAAGCAACTTTTTTAAAACTGGACCAAACGAGTTGAATATTTTTATATCATAGAAAGACTACTCTACTAAATAATGACTAAAATGCTTTTTTAAATTTAGCTGTTACTTGGAATGTCAAAGAAAATGCGAAATTCGTGTATTTTAACTTTTTTACCTGAGCGTATCACGAAAATTTGCGAAACATTCCGCTTCAAAGGGCATTCGAATACTTTCGTCTCTCACTGTACGTACAATTCTCTTTGTAACCGATTGCAAATATTTGCAAACATTCTTTTGCTCATTGCCTAGTAAACTGCGCTTTCCAGCATCTCGAAAAATGTTCAGGTTGTTCGGTTGAATTTAAAATAGTCGACATCGTATGTGCACGCATGTACACCGAGTGACGATATTTAAACATTTATATAACGCTACTACTAAAACAATTGTTAAAACTATTAATAACATTTTTAAAATTGGGTCGCGCGGCTTGATTTTTTTTTGAGATATTGGATTGTCTACCTCGCTGGAGAGTGAGTGGAAAAATGTTTGCAAAAATTGCAATTCGTTGGAACAGAAAAAGAAATTGAAAAAAACGAAGCGGATGTCAATGAAGCGCTGCTTGAATTTTGAATTCGCCTCCGAAGATGAGTCATCCTGCAGAAATGAAATTCACAAATTGCCATCGCGCGTTTTACGATGGTACACGGATTATTTACCGCGAATTTTACAAATGAAAATAACGAACATATACATTTCAGTCATTAGGGAATGCAATAAAAGGTAGCAGAATCCGGGCACCTTAAAATCTCTACAAATATACAAGTTCAGTTCATATCAGGATTTAAAAAACCAATCACGATTTTTACATATAGAGCGCAGATTTGCAAACAGAGTGCAGACACACACACACAAAATATCAAAACATCGAGGTAATTAAAAACCGTTCTTTCATTGTATTCAACATAAATAAAAAAACAAATTCTGAAAAATGGACATCTATCTCTCGCAGCATAAAATTTGTATGTTTTATAAAAATCCACAGTGTCTGTGAAAATTAGGATGTGCCGACGAGGATTTCTCATTGGCAGACTGCGGATTTTATGCAGAAAATATGAGTAGCAACAATTGCAAGTAATACAACAGTTGGGATGATCGGAGAGCTTCGAATTATCATTGAATTGAATTATCATTAATTAGCATTGAATTATATGTATATTATGGATCAAGGTTACCTTTGATCCACTGAAATTACAATAGAGACTCTTTTATTCGAGCAGTTGTTTTTACAATATTAGTCAATATTAGATAATGTCCACTATTATCTAATATATATATTAGATAATAGTGCTACATTACAATAATAACTGCAACAATAATAACATTAGAAAAATAACTGCTATATTACACTAATATATATATATATATATATATATATATATATATATATATATAATAGTGGACATTGTCTAATATTGACTAATATTGTAAAAATAACTGCTCGAATAAAAGAGTCTCTATTGTAATATATATTATCTGATATACAATATTAAATACTTAGATAATTAGATTATTTAGATACATTAGTAGAGAACTATAGTAGAGTGTCCCAAAATTATGGTATTTCCTAGAAATGAAGGGTTCTTGAGGTGATTTGAAACAACTTTTTCCTTTACAAAAATTTTCTCCGTGGCATCGTTAACGAATTATTAACGAAAAACACTGACCAATGATGAGCGAGCTCGCTTGGCGCTAGGCGGCCGAGCCAATGAGCGGAACTGGGCTTCGTGCGCTCGTTGGCTCGGCCGTCGCGCGTCAGCCGAGCTCGTCTCTCATTGGCCAGTGTTTTTTCGTTAATAATTCGTTAACGATGCCTCGGAGAAAATTTTTGTAAAGGAAAAAGTTGCTTCGAATGACCTCAGGAATCTCTAATTTCCCGGATGTACCATAATTTTGGAACATCCTGTATATATAACCTATACATATACATATCTAATCTATCATATTATCTAATAATCTATCATATTATCTACAATATTAGATAATATCCAAACTTTGTATCCAAACCTAATCATTGCATTATTTGGAATCATTATTACCTAGCAAAGAACTTGAATGAAATTTTTAGATAATATAACGTTTTTATATCGGGATATTACAAATATAAACGTTCAGATAAGAGAGCCTCTACTGTACCAAAAAAAAACCAGAAAATTCTCAAGCAGCTTCCTTGCAATCGTTGCGATGAATTCGTATCTTCCGCGCGGATCCGCAGTCTGCTAATTAGAAATCCGAAGATAATCCCTGCGGAATCGTCTGCGAAAAGTCTGCTCGCCCCCCATTAATCGCAAACCTTCGCCGCGATTTTTCCGGTCGCGTTATTTTTATTACGTCCCCGTAGCTCACCTGTTTCTTCTATGCCGATACAGGTGATCAACTACGACAGTCCCCGGGGCGGCGTGTCCGTGATCACGGAGAAGGGCGAAGTTACAACCTCGTATCTCCTGGTGCAGCGTGCTCAGCCTGCAGATAGCGGCCAATATACCTGCCATCCTAGTAATGCTAATACAAAGACTGTCTTGGTGCACGTACTTAACGGTATGTATGTAAAGTTCGCTGAAAGTTTAAATCTGCCGATGGTGGAGTCTCCTACGCCGTTCATTCCGACTCGGCTTTTCTCTATTCCCACCTTCCGTCCTCCTCGCCCGCGCTTCTCCATTTTTTTTCCTCCCCCGTTCTTGACTCACGGGCTCCTTCATCTTCTTTTTTTTTTGTTAATTCGAAAGCTGTTCAAATACGCGCCCCCTCGCGCTCCTCTGCGCGCGCGCGCGCTCGTTGAACGCGGAACGAGGAGACGTAGCCTCGAGTGATAGCGCGAATCAGAGCCGGGCATACGTTACCCGGAATGTAAAGCGAAAGAGTGATGTAATGGATAATAAGTCATTTCTTATGCAGTCAGCGAGGAAAGTGGTTGAAGGAGCCGCGGGGATGAGCACGGGCCCGTTATTAGATCCGGCGATCTTGTTTCATTAAATACGCGGCCGCGAGGAAAATTACGCGAGCCGAGTGTTTCGCCGCGAAAATTTCAGTTCCCGACCTTAAGAGGATTTTCTGCTTCCGACGCCTCGAACGATCAACTTTTCGAACGGTCCGCAATTTTTACCGGACAGTATACGTCATAAACGCGCGGACACGCCGCGCCGTCCTAACGAAATAACAAAGGTCGCAAACTCGATGCGTGTAGCCAATGTAATACATGAAAAGGCTTGGAATGAAATTGTTCAAATCGGATATTGTTGATATTTTTCGATTGGTTCCGATGCGGCAGTTATTTATCGGATTCGAACGTTTCTGTTTCACAGGGAACAGTTGCAAAAAACCGCTGTAACTTTTATTCCATACGTTTGTGCACGAGCTTGACGAACAGAAGATTTTCATTTTATCGGAAATGAAAAAGCGTTGTAGTTCGAATCATTATTCGGAAAGTTCTTTCGAACATAATTTTCCGCTTTGTATTCGAAGCGGCTGGATTACGCATTATACAGGATGTCCCGGAAATATGGTACTTTCGGGAAATAAGAGGTTCCTGAGGTCGCTCGAAGTAACTTTTTCCTTTACAATAATTTTCTCCGAGACGCCGTTAACGAGTTATTAACGAAAAACAGTGACCAATCAGAGGCGAGATTGACCGCTCATTGACTCGGCCGCTTCGCGGTGAAGTGGTGATTCCTGAGATCGTTCTAAGTAACTTTTTCCTTAGCGAAAATGCAATCCGCGGCTTTGTTTGCGAGATATTAACGAAAAAGACTGACCAATCAGAGGCGAGCTCGCCTAGCGCTAGGCGGTCGAACCAATCAGATACGCGCTCGCCGAGCGCTAGGCGGCCAAGCCAATCAGTGGAACTGAGCTCCGACCGCTCGTTGGCTCGGCCGCTTCGCGTCAGCCGATCTCGTCTCTGATTGGTCACTGTTTTTCGTCAATATCTCGTAAACGAAGCGGCGGATTGCATTTTCGCCGAGGAAAAAGTTGCTTCAAATGATCTCAAGAATCTCTCATTTCCCGGAAGTACCATAATTTCGGAACATCCTATATAATGATTCTTTATTTTGCTCAGTTTTCCTTTCAATGCAGCATACAATATAATATATACATAAAATATTTATCCAATTTCCAGTTTCTTGAATAATGCTAAGTAAATTGAAAAATACGACTTTCATATTTTCCTCGAAAATGTCTGTTAACAAATAAATATTCCCAGAGAATTTTCAAATACAAGTCAACCGTTAATATTGAACGTTTATAACAGAATTAGAATCTTAACCCGAAAGTTCGCTTGAAACGGAAGAAGTAATAATTCAGAAGTCAGAAGTTAACTAGAGATAACTTATATTTGGAAAACATCACAGTTAAATTACTCCGGTTAAAATTGCCGTAGCTGGTGGAAGTTCGAAAGCTCGCGTCCATTAAAGATGATCAAAGAACCCTTGAAACTGGTAATCCATTTTGATCTGATCAAAATAAAATCCAATCTTTCTATTATCGATGTCCGGCCCCTAATTCGTTTCTCTTGTAGAAAGTTATCAGCGGGGAAGAAGAAGTTCTACCGATCGATCTCATTTGTACTTCCACCGCGACAGAAGGAACGAAATGTTCGATTCGTATCGTTTCGTTCGCCTGAAAATGTTTTGCGCGCGGATGCAAATTTTTCCTAACGAAACCGTTTCGCATCCGGCCGACAAAAAAATCTGCCAAGTGCAGAAACGAATTTCTGTTGTCGTAACCTCAAGAAATAAACGATGCAGGCTTCGATATTCGTTTCGGGGAACGTTGTTGCACGTCGGACGAGATGCCGGGACTTCGTTGGAACTATCGGCGGCCGCCGCGTTGTCCGGCGAATTATTATGCAATGGAAAATAAACTTTGTTGCGTTCCGGTGCATTTCCTCACGCAATTTCGCGGACGACTGTACACCTGCGCGTACGTGAATAATTCATAGCAGAAGCACTCATTTTCGTGGCCCATGAATGAAATTCTTCCGAGCCATGTTTTCATTCAATTAACGCTGTTAAACGCAACGATGAACAAAGGTGAAATTACAAACACGGTGTACGCGATACATTAAGCAGCGGAGCCGTAGTTTAGGATCGGATAAAAATAACCAACGCTGAAATCGACCGACGTTGGTAATTACGGTCGAGAGATGATCCGACCGAGCTTTACTCGCCGCGGAGGAAACTAACAATTGGACCGCGCGTAATTCGAGACGAATTCCGTGCCCGTTGTGTTGTGGGAATCAAAATGGAAGGGGGGAGGGGAACACTTCGAATAACCTTGACGGGCGTAACAGAGCAAAAAATTAATGCTCGTTAACCTTTTAGGCACGACGCGCCACTATAGTGGCTTTCGCGGATGTCATCTCTCTGGACGACGCGCCACTATAGTGGCTTGCTCTAGTAGCTCACTCGCTCATCGTTTGAACCAAATAATCGTCTTCATATGCATTGTTTCACACTTCTTTTGTCTACGCATCGATTTACAACAGTCTACAGGGTGTCCCAAAAATGTCACGCAATCCGGAAAAGGCGGGTTCCTCGGATCATTTGAAGCAACTTCTTCCTTTACAAAAATGTTCTCCGAGGCACCGTTAACGAGTTATTAACGAAAAACGGTGACCAATAAGAATCGAGTACGGCTGACGCGAGGCGGCCCAGCCAACCAGCGCGCGAAGCCCAGTTCCGCTCATTGGCTCGATCGCCTCGCGCCAGTTGAGCTCATTTTGATACGCGATTGCGTACGAGGCTCCGTAGTAAAAATTGTTAATGTATTATCAATTTTGACTACTTCTCATTGTAAAAATTTGTAGATATCGTTGAAATAGTAACAAATATACAGGGTGTCCCAAAAATGTCTCGCAAACCGGAAATGAGAAGTTTCTGGGATCATTTGAAGTAACTTTCTCCTTAGCGAAAATGCAACCCGTGGCTTTGTTTACGAATTATTAACCAAAAACACTGACCAATGAGAGGCGAGCTCGCCTAGCGCTAGGTGGCCGAGCCAATCGGCGGAACTGGGATTCGACCGCTCGACCGCTGGCGCCGTTGGCTCACGCGAGCTTAGCTGGCGCGAGGCGACCGAGCCAACGAGCAGTCGAAACCCAGTTTCGCTCATTGGCTCGGCAGCCTTGCGCCAGCATATCTCGCCTCTCATTGGTCACTGTTTTTCGTTAATAACTCGTTAACGGTGCCTCGGAGAAAATTTTTGCAAAGGAAAAAGTTGCTTCGAATGACCTGAGGAACCCGCCACTTTCGGATTGCGAGACATTTTTGGGACACCCTGTATATACAGTATCGGAGTCTGTACAGTACACATCAGACTCTGCCGTCCAGAGAAATAGCCTCGCGCAGAATTCAGCCGTACCTAAAAGGTTAATGGGAACGTCGCCTCGCGCTTGGCGAATTCGTCGCGAGCGTCGCGAGCACCGCGGAAATCTCTTGGCCATTTTAATAGCGCGTTGTTGTGAAATATTTTACATTCGCACGGGCCCCGCCTCAAAAGGAAGAATGTACGGCGCGAAGTTTCGAAGTCGCAACTTCGACCACGGCGAAGCACATTACGCGGTGGGACACGTGAATTTTAACGAGGGTCGTGTTCATCCACTTTTGTTATCTTCTTGCGCTCGAACAGCTCGTTTGCAACTTAATCTGTCGCGACACGCCAAACGGAAGTATTAAATTTTAACCCGGTACGTTCTGAGATCGTTTAGCCGGAAATGAAACTGCCGAATAAGCTGGAAAAAGGGCGCGCTGTTGTCGAGTAATTAAAGGGTTCGCGCACGTTTCGAAGCGTGACAGAGGAAATGGTGGTTAATGGAATGTCTCTCTAATTGACGCTCGGATTGTCCACAAAAATGGACGATTTGGGAAGAGAAGATACGATTATTCTAGAGTTAAAAAATTTTAATATCTTGAATATAATACAAAAGTATCTTAAAATTCTTTAAACGTATGTTCTCGGTTGCAAATTCGATTACGATCACGTTATGCACTTGCGAGAAAAATAATTAACTGAATTATAATATCGTAGAGAGATATAAAAACAATTTTTTAACACTGTTATACTGTTTTCAACTTGTCAAAATTATTGAGAATAATTTTGAAAATCAATCACTTTTAACCCTTTGCCATATTAAGTCATATTAACTGCAAATTTCCCGATTTATGGAATTTCCATTTTAATGACAAAGTGCATTTTATGCACATGAAATTGAGTCTTGTGACTCATACAACACAGTTAGACTTTTAACAATTCTTTATACTAAGCTTTGTTATTACAAAAATTATCTTGGAACGTGGTGTAACAATTTTAGTAGTGCCTCAGTGTCACCACTCGAGTGCAAAGGGTTAATCGTTCCAGTATACAGTAATGTCTCCCTAACTGACGCTCAGATTGTCCACAAAAATGGACAATTTCGGAAGAGAAGATACGATTATTCGAGCCTTGCAGCTCGTTTTTATAGTTATCAATTGCCAATAACTATAAAAAGCGGCTCGTTTTTATAGTTATCAATTGCCAATAACTATAAAAAGCGGCTCGTTTTTATAGTTATCAATTGCCAATAACTATAAAAAGCGGCTCGTTTTTATAGTTATTAATTGCCAATAACTATAAAAAGCGGCTCGTTTTTATAGTTATTAATTGCCAATAACTATAAAAAGCGGCTCATTTTTATAGTTATTGGCAACGTGATAACTATAAAAACGAGCTGCAAGGCTCGAATAATCGTATCTCCTATTCCCAAATTGTCCATTTTTGTGGACAATTTGAGCGTCAATTAGAGAGACATTACTGTAGGTGAAACCTAAATTAATTCTTCGACTTTCTAGTTTTCGAAACAATCGGACGTGAAGATTTTTTTAGATATCTTTAAAACTACATCATCGTTGTTATATCTAGTACATTGTCTTTCAATCTTGCGATATATTATTTCTAAAATAACGGGCTAAAATTATTTATTTCTTCGTTTATTCGCGAGAAAAAACATATTAACGCGGATTAAAAATATTTTTCGCTCGACTAGCCGAAAACCGCTCTAATGATCCAACACAAAATTCCTGCGAAGTCGAAATAACTATTACACGACACTCATCGTATCCTGTTTCCACAATTTGGCCGTTCGTTCGCCGGAAAGCTCGCAACTCTTGTTACAACGTAAACAAACACCGCGGTAGAGAATTCTGCAATTTAATGTAAAAAAAAAAAAAGGAAACAATCGAACGTTCTGAAACATAAAATCAATTTCCAGAAAACGATCTACAAATTCAATTTCAATTTTTTCCAACGGTTCTAACGACGCGCGCATGCCTGCGATGCGACATTGGGTCGCATCGATCGAATAGATTTTCCAATTCGATTAAATGATTGACGAAGTCGATTAAAGGCATTAGTCGCCGAAAAATCGACGACTGTACAAATTGATTGATGGATACATTCATTTGATCGTTGATTAAAGGCATTTATCGGTTTATATTCGTTTACTTTAATGGACAAAGTTCTTTTAATAAGTATAATATTATACTTATATATTATATATATATTATAATTAAATATTATAATAATACAATATATATAATAATATAATACTATTATTATTATATTATTATAATATTATAATATTTA
Source organism: Megalopta genalis (assembly GCF_051020955.1). Taxonomy (NCBI): domain Eukaryota; kingdom Metazoa; phylum Arthropoda; class Insecta; order Hymenoptera; family Halictidae; genus Megalopta; species Megalopta genalis. The sequence continues at coordinate 10,112,602 of NC_135013.1, forward strand.
ATTATATATATATATATATATTATGATTAAATATTATAATAATATAATAATAATATAATATATATTATTATATATATAATAATATATAATATATATTATAATATTATATTAATAATATTATATTATATTATTATAATATTATTATACTAAGTATAAGGAATTTTATAGAAAGATTTCGTCAATTAATAAAATTAATTATCCGTCGTCGATTGAAAGAGACGATTAATAACCGTTGATTTTTTTTCTAATGTAATTGGAAGAGTATTTCCACTTAATTCCATTACGAATTGTCTTTATCTTGTTTATTGCTTTATTATGCTTCGGTCGTTAACGAACAATCGAAAGAAATTTAATAGTTGACTGCGATTAACGATTAACAGCGATACGTGCCTCGAACGTAATTCAACGATTATTCGTTGAAACGAATGTGATCGTTAATTGCGACCGAACGATTAACGGCAGTAATTCCGTCGTTAGTCATCGATTAATTTTTTGCCAGGCTCCGCGCCGATGTTGCACCGCCGGTTGTGTAACTGTTTGGGCGGGGTCGTTCGGCCAATAAACAGTGTGTTCGATGTTTTCGCACGTCCGGCGGGACTCTATCGACAGAGTCAAGACAAAGTGAGACGCGGTCGAGCGAAAATCAATTTGATCGTTCAAGGTCATTGTCCCAGTTGCAAGAAACTTAGCAGTTTGACAGTCGGTATCACGTACACGCGACTACGGCCAGCTGACGGTTATCGGCCGGTGTCACGCGAACGTGATTTAGTTGTTCCCGATGCAGCCCCGCGCGCGCGAAGAATCTGTCAAATAGTTCTGCTAGCTTTGACATTCGAAAAATCCGCCTGTCTTTATAGACACTGGGAACGTTGTCGCCCAATAGCTCAATTTATGTCAACGGCTTAAGCGACCAGATCGTGAAAAAATATTTAATCGAATCGAATATTATTACATTAAAATTATATATTATTATAATTAAATTATTATATTTAAATTATTACATTTAAATTATTAAATTATTATATTTAAATTATTAAATTATTATATTTAAATTATTAAATTATTATATTAAATTATTATATTATTATAATTAAAACCTGACTCTTCAATTTTCGTTAAATAGAAACACCGCGTTACTTAACACACCATTTAACAGCAGAAAAAGGCGATAAGCAATTTTAACTATTAATCGCTATCGTTGATATCCGCGAGACCGCTAGTAATTACTAGACTGCGGATTTTGTGCGTTTATGACAAAAATAAGTAGATGAAACATGAAACGTGGATAGCACTAGAAAAATTTAGTAATTTGTTTATATGATTTATAACTTGTCAAAATTATTGAAAACGTAATTTAACCTTTGCACTCGAAGGTCAATGTTATATATATGTCAAGGTTATGTCAAGGTTATTAAAATCACTTTTCTAACTCATAGTATTTCCACTTTTTATGACAAAATGCATTTTATGTCAAGATTATCTCAAGGTTATGTCAAAGTTATGTCAAGGTTATGTCAAGGTTTTTAAAATCACTTTTCGAACCTATAATATTTCCACTTTTTATGACAAAATGCATTTTATGCATATGAAATTGACTCTTGGGACTCGCATAACTGTTAACAATTTTTTAAACCTAAACTTTGTTAATATCAAGATCATCTTAAAAGGTAATATAACAAATTTTCGTGGTGCCTCAAAGTCACCACTCGAGTGCAAAGGCTTAAATGTTTCTTGGAACGGACGCACGGAATTACTTATTCATCTCTGGCGATGATCTAATTGTAGGAAAAACTGTATAAAAACGAAAAAGAAGCGTTTTTAATACAACTTGCTTCTATTCGATCGAACTTGGACCGCTTCGTTATCGATGCGCAAAGTGAGAACAATTGCTTCTGATTCTTTATTTGACACTTTTGCGTCGATGATAACGCAACGAACATTAGCGATTCGTAAGACCGCTAAATAATCCGTAAATATTAATAGGTGCGGTAGTTAAGGGTTGACCCAGATTCTTGATTTTCGCGGATTGCCGAACAGGCTCGAATAATCATTCCGTAGACTCGTTATTTTCGAGCGGGATTTCCCAAATGATCGGGTTAATTGAAAATAAACTAAGCATCGTGTTCTGTGATTCCCGAAAATTAACAGACACTGCGGAATCCCACAGTTACACGGACACTTGATATTCGACACTTGATACACTAACCCGCTCCCATATTTGCCCCAGCACGATGAAATCTATTCACAACGAATCAAGCCCCGATATTGACGTAGCACTCGGAACGTTAAACCGTGATCTCGCCGAAATGGAACCGGGCCGGTAGCAATTTCAAAAATATAATCAAGAATTCTCGCGCAGCATCCCGGAATCTCTATCGTCGGACCCTTGGCGTCACGCGAACACGTTCCTGCCCCCCCTCCCCCGCAATTAGCTACGACAACGGGGTTTCCATTCTCGTGCGCGGAGAGCCACCAGTATTAGCAACAAGTACATCTGTCCCGAGAAATTGCGGGCGCGAAGCTTTCCGAGAAACGGCGGTGGTAATCGAGAAATTTCCCGAGGAGATATACGACCGTCAAGACGCGGCGGTGGCGGTGGCGGCGGCGGCGGCGATGGCGGCGGCGGTAGCGGCGGCGATAGCGGCGGCGGTGGCGGCGATAGCGGGCGGCGGTGGCGGCGATAGCGCCGGCGGTGGCGGTAGCGCCGCCGGTGACGGTAACGACGGCGGTGGCGGCGGCGGCGGCGATGGCGGCGCGGAACAGGAGAGATTCCGCCGGTATTTCAGCCGTTATTACATTTTTATTCTAGCTTCGAAGCGAGATCCTTTTCGTGAGTCCGCGGGGCCGCGCAAAACGGATCCCTTTGTGCCCGTCCAACGTTGTGCTCGCCTAATAGTCAATAACGGGACGCGGCGGAGCCTCAGAGCCGGCTACGTTCCGGCTCGTTTTGTCTCGCGCGATACAAAACCTCGTAAATCGAGTCCGCGCCGGTATGGAAATGAAAAAAGAGAAACATACCGTCGAACGGGCAACAATAACCGGGTACACGGCCGAGCGACGAGCTAGGGTAAGTGTGGGTATTACCGCGGACGGCCTAAATACCGCGGTTATTTTGTAAAAGTGATGAAATGCAACATTTTATAGCGTGTAATCTTGTGAAAATGAATCTCGTAATATTTTTGTATGTTTAATATTGTTAATTTATGAGATACGAGTAACAGCGATCGCGGTTTTAATTCATTTGTCGGCTTTCGATAGTCGGAAACTTATGAAAACGTTGAGTCTTCTGAAATACTTGTAATGACAGCTGTGAACGCTGAATCGAAAGGCATTTATATTTTGGTGATTAACGCTAGATCTACGGAACTCGTCAAAATGACGGGTCACTGATTTTTTAATTTACGATTATTCATATCGTAAAGATACATTTATGAGTTATTTATTCGATTCATATGTTACTTTATATGTTATACTTGTTAAAAATCAGAATAAATGTATTATTGATATATTATATATCAATATATTATATATTATATATATTATTATTATTATATAAATGTCTTATTTTATAAGCTAATATAAAACAGCTGTTTTTTTTGTGCCCCGTAAATCCAGTGTTAATAACAAACTATTCATATCAGCGTTATTTTTAGTGCAGTTATGTTTTTCGTTAACAACTCGTAAGCGAAGCCTCGGAGAACATTTTCGCAAAGGAAAAAGTTGCTTCAAACGTCCTCAGGAACCCCCCATTTCCGGATTGCGAGACATTTTCGGGACACCCTGTAGATCAAGCTCGTAGGTATAGCTCAAGCTTCAAGGTATAGCTCTCAATTTATATTGTCGTAAAAGGTCTCATTCTCTCTATCAAAGTTCTCCTTCATTGAAAAACCGCAGTAATGCCCACACATACCGTGCACGATCGGTGGCGACGGGCGTTCGATGTAACACGCGTCCTACACGTTCTACGTGCGCGTGGAACGCGGTGCACGTCTAGCCGTCCGTATGTCGCCCTATTAACTCGTAAACTCTTTGACCAATCTCGGCGAAATTTCGCGCAGCTACTCGCTGAAACCTCCTGCCGATAATCAGCGGCGGTCGCCGGCGAGCCGAGCCGAGCCGCGCCGCGCCGTGCGAAACTCTGGATCGATCCTCGGTTTCAGCCTGACGCGAGATCCTTTGTGGTAATTAAGTTTAGTGCATTATTATTTCTATCCGTACGCCCGGCGACCCACTTCTCGACGCGACGTTATCGCCCGGCCCTTCGAACGATCGCGAGAATTGAAATTTACCTCGTTATTATCGCTCCCTACGTATCGCTCCCGGATTTCATCCCCTTGATACATTATGGTAAGTCGGATCCGCCGGATCCGGCTACTTTAAATTATTATTCAAGAAGATTAACCCCGTGTTCGGCGTCCGATTCGCATATCGAAACTGTTCGCTCGAGACTTCTAGAATTTTCGGCGTCTACGGTGGAGGGGGGCCGATTACTGTGCCGTTTTGACAGGCTCGGAGAGTTCTCGCTGCTGAAAACAATTCTAGCAATTTATAATTGAAATTTGTTAACGTTTAAAACTCTCTTTTGCGTGTCGGGGTTCTTATTATCAAACAAAAAATAGAGTTTCAACTATTAAGTTTTTTCTTTCTTTATTAACCTTTTGCACTCGAAGCCATTTTAACTGTAAATCTAAAATAATTTTTCTGACCTACGCTGCCTCTATTTTATATGACGGAGCGCATTTTATGCGTGTGAAATTGAGTCTTGTAACTTTACTTTTAACAATTTTTCGAATCTAAGTCTTCTTGATGTAAGAATTATCTTGGAATGTGATATAAACATTTTTTAGTGGTGCCTCGGAGTGCAAAGGGTTAAATTTTGACTATCCTCAATTTTCTGGCACTTCGCGAGCAATCGATAATACGATTGTTTTTAGTCATCCGGCATTTCAGGAGCAATCGAGAAAATATCTATTTTTAGATATCCTGTCGATATAAATAATAATCGATATAAACAAATATCAAACTTTCTTTTGATATGATCTACGATTGGAGAGAATTTACTGTAACAAAGAACAGTGTACAATACTTGTATACATTTCACGCACTAAACATGCATTAAAAATCGTTCTCGTCCGTATTATCATTATTATACTATCTTTAAAGAAATTTCATTCTGAAAATGTGGAATATCCGATTTTAAGAACTCTTCTCTGCTTTAACCCTTTGCACTCGAATGGCGACTCTGAGGCGCCACTAAAAATTGGTGTACTATTTTTCAAAATCATTCTAAGAGCATCGGATTTGTTTCTACTTGAAAAGAAACTATTAAAATTGCATTGTACTTGTCAACAGGATCAATTTCATGTGCACAAGTCGCAATAAATTATATAAAATAGAACTACAGTAGATCAGAAATCATGTTTTGGATTTCGAATTCGAATAGCTTCGACCGCAAAGGGTTAACAATGTAAGCTGTACAAATGATTCTTTGGTAAAACGATTACAAAGGCACTCGTAAACGTTCGAGCATGTTGAAAAGACATCCGCGAATCGGGCATTGTTCCCGCATATTCATTAATTTCCTCATTAGCCAATTTTCTCGAATATTTTTCAGTTGCGAATAGACCGCGCGCGCGCTTTTTCGTGTTCAATTCTTTAAACGACGTCGCACACGTATGAAAAACTGCGCGTTGCGAAAAAATGGGGGATTCCAAGCGAGGTTTAATTACGCAACGCGGCGGGGTTCAGCTAAAACCATATTACGGCGGCCGAATAATCATCTAAAACACGTCTCCGCAGCGCGGATGATAATAATTTTCGGGGTGGGCCGGACGGCGAAACGATTTCATGGCCCCTAATAATTACCGCTTTCTTCCAATGAATAGCAAGTGTTCCTAAACTTCAACCCCCGGCGTCTTTCATCGTCCCCCTCCAGCCGGATCCCTCTAACGACTCCGAGCAGCCACTTAATTTCCATCGGACGACACTCCCGCCGCTCCTAAGTAGAAGGACACTTATCGAGTGCGAAGTAGGCTTGACAAGAAATTATTAAGTTCTCGAAGATCTTGAATGAATATTGTATGACTGCTGGAAACAGCGAGCGGACTTATAATAAGGCCGGGGCGAGTCTTCTCTGCGAGCGGATTGATCAGCCAGGATAACCGCGCGAGCCCTTGCTTCGGACGCGATTAACGCGATTATTTTATTATTAAGTTAGCTTTGCGAATCATTCGTTGAACTGTGCTCGGATACAGAATTATTTCAATTAAAATATCATTCATGTACTTTGTTAACCTTCGCTGTACGCCTAGCTTAAAAATTTCATACGGTACGCACGAGGTGTCATGCACACCAGAAAATTAAAACGGCCGTCACGGTTAACCTTTTAGGCACGACGCGCCACTATAGTGGCTTTCGCGGATGTCATCTCTCTGGACGACGCGCCACTATAGTGGCTTGCTCTAGTAGCTCACTCGCTCATCGTTTGAACCAAATAATCGTCTTCATATGCGTTGTTTCACACTTCTTTTGCCTTCGCACCGATTTACAACAGTCTACAGGATGTCCGAAAAATGTCTCGCAATCTGGAAATGGCGGGTTCCTCGGATCATTTGCAGCAACTTCTTCCTTTACAAAAATGTTCTCCGAGGCACCGTTAACGAGTTATTAACGAAAAACAGTGACCAGTAAGAATCGAGTACGGCTGACGCGAGGCGCACGAAGGCCAGTTCCGCTCATTGGCTCGATCGCCTCGCGCCAGCTGAGCTCGTCTCTCATTGGTCACCGTTTTTCGTTAATAACTCGTTAACGGTGCCTCGGAGAAAAGTTTTGTAAAGGAAAAAGTTGCTTCAAATGGCCTGAGGAACCCGCCACGTTCGCATTGCGAGACATTTTTGGGACATCCTGTATATACAGATAGAATATACAGTATCAGACTCTGCCGTCCAGAGAAATAGCCTCGCGCAAAATTCAGCCGTACCTAAAAGGTTAAATTACCTATTATTTCGGATTCAAAAAATTAGTAAATATTCTTCGGACATTCTGAAATAAGGATGAATAGCGTTTCTCTTAGAATTATCACTGTAACGTAGTTAAATAAAATTCGGAAGTGCACGCACCGTGACTTGTTCGTTGATTCGAACGCAGCACGGATCCTTCCATCTTCTATCGCGCTCCACGGTCGAAGCGCGTTTCACTCGATCGATCGACCACGTTGTAATTCGCGGCTTCGCCTCTCATTGGTCAGTGTTTTTCGTTAATAACTCGTAAACAAAGCCGCGGATTGCATTTTCGCAAAGGAGAAAGTTTCTTCAAATCACCTCAGCTACCTCTCATTTTCGTCTGTTAAAATAATCGTGGAACTTCCTGTATATCCTGTGATCGATCGGCCGATGGTGTACACAAAGTGTCTCATTTTATTCTCTGACCGCGCGGAGCACGCGACCTTAAGGGGCCAAGGGACCCCGATTCGCCGACTTTGATTTTAATGCAGTTTGCTCGCACGCTAGTGCACGAATCTGCGCTGGCGCGCGCGGAACGTTGGACGCGGTAACTCGATCATTTTCGAGGTGTAGATAAAGTCGACTCCGTTCTGCTGATGCACCCTGACACCCGAAAGCTGTCGCAACGTTACTCGACGCTGTTCGAAGCGTAGGACTTTTTGACGGCCCCGACGGATCCAACGGAAGCTCCGCAATTTTCTTTCGAACAAGAAATTCTCCGCAATTGTCCCTCGGCTTGTACACGAAAATGTACAATCTAGAGAGTAATATTAATAATATAATATTAATAATATAACATTAATAATATAATATTAATAATGATAATATTAATAACATAGTATTAATAATATAACATTAATAAAATATAATATTAATAACATAGTATTAATAATATAACATTAATAATATAATATTAATAATATAATATTAATAACATAGTATTAATAATATAACATTAATAATATAATATTAATAATATGATATTAGTAACATAGTATTAATAATATAACATTAATAATATAATATTAATAATATGATATTAGTAACATAGTATTAATAATATAACATTAATAATATAATATTAATAATAATAATATTAATAATATAATTATATATGATAATAATATAATCATTACATTATATATATTATCGATAATATTATTATCCGAATTAAAAATTTCCTTATTAAATCTATTTTTTCAAACATTTCATTGAAACAATTGATTGACCATAGTTATTATTATTGTGACCATACATTGATTATCATTTCGATCATCATTTCTCCTAAATCGAAGCACAATTTACAGTAATGTCTCACTCTAATTGACGCTCGGATTGTCCACAAAATTGGACAATTTGGGAAGAGGAGATATGATTATTCGAGCCACGCGACTCCTTTTTACAGTTTCCGATTGTCAACAATTATAAGGACGATATATATTATTATAAAGATCGCATTACTGGAGCAACTATTATAGTAAAAACTGTAGACGATCTAAATAAATCGAATCTTCTCACTTTTATATGGCAATGCACCCCAGTCAATTTTACTGATCGGTAGGTTTCGTGTTAAATTGTTTAATAGTATCACTGTTTCACCGTTCAGTCTGCTTATTTTTAATAATAAATCCATAAAATCCGCAGTGTGCACTGTGCAGTGTTTGTTAATAATAAATGCATAAAATCCGAACAACCGCTTCTATGGTTTTGATAGCATGAATCTGGAATGGAGGATTAAGAAATCGGTTCTTCTAAAAAGTTTAATGAAGCGTCGCATTCTTTTGAGACAGAAAAAAATCGTGTAACGTTACAAGGAGGTTTTCCCTCTCGGCTACTTTTTACTTAGCTGTTTCAATAGACTCGGGCACGCTTTGCCAGTATCCTTTGGCAGCCATTTTATGGTCGGGCTTCTCGGCTGCACAAAATCGAGTAAATTTCAGGAGGTGGAAATTGAAAAAATCTTTCTCATAATATTTTGCAAGCAAAGCTTGCACGGTGTAGCGCACGCGAAATCCTCGTCCCTTAAGAATTCCGCGAATTCAGACGTCTCCGAGACCGTTGAAAAATGATTCTCTAAATCTAAATCGTTCTCTTATCGTTATTTATATTTAATGATCGTCCACGATGAAATTTCCACGATCATCCACGATCCGCTATCATAAATCGTAACTTTTTACAGTAATGTCTCCCTAACTGACGCTCAGATTGTGCACAAAGATGGACAACTCGGGAAAAGACGATGCTATTGTTCGAACTTCGTGGCTCGTTTTTCCACTCGCCAATTGTTAACAATTATAAAATCGAAGCGCGAGGTTATTTTGCGCCTCCTCCAAATTGTTCATATTTTTAATACAATCTGAGCGTCAATTAGGGAGACATTACTGTAGTTTCAGTTTTACTAGGGCGCATTTAACTAGGGCGCTCAAATATTAACCCATTGCACTCGAGTGGTGACTCTGAGGCACCACTAAAATTGTTAACTCACGTTCCAAGATCATTTTTATATTAATAAAGTTTAAATTTAAAAAATTGTTAAAAGTATAACTGTCGTCACAAGTCATCGCAAGACTCAATTTCATATGCATAAAATGCACTTTGTCATATAAAATGCAAATACCACAAGACAGAAAAATTATTTTAGATTTACGGTTAAAATGGCTTCGAGGGCAAAGGGTTAATGACAGAGCAACGAATATTATTCCGACTTAAAAAGGAAACGGACTAACATTCGTACTTAGCAGATATCGCCTAACCGAGGATCGCCATTACGAGTCCGTACCATGATCAGAGTATGGCAACAGACTAATCAAATTACGTCAAATATTAATGACATTGCAACGAATATTATTCCGACTTAAAAATGGAAACGGACTAACATTCGTACTTAACAGATATCGCCTAACCGAGGATCGCTATTACGAGTCCATGCCATGATCAGAGTACGGCAACAGACTAATCAAATTACGTCAAATATTAATGACAGAGCAACGAATATTATTCCGACTTAAAAAGGAAACGGACTAACATTCGTACTTAACAGATCTCGCCTAACCGAGGATCGCTATTACGAGTCCATGCCATGATCAGAGTACGGCAACAGGCTAATCAAATTACGTCAAATATTAATGACAGAGCAACGAATATTATTCCGACTTAAAAAGGAAACGGACTAACATTCGTACTTAACAGATCTCGCCTAACCGAGGATCGTCATTACGAGTCCGTACCATGATCAGAGTATGGCAACAGACTAATCAAATTACGTCAAATATTAATGACAGAGCAACGAATATTATTCCGACTTAAAAAGGAAACGGACTAACATTCGTACTTAACAGATATCGCCTAACCGAGGATCGCCATTACGAGTCCGTACCATGATCAGAGTACGGCAACAGACTAATCAAATTACGTCAAATATTAATGACATTGCAACGAATATTATTCCGACTTAAAAATGGAAACGGACTAACATTCGTACTTAACAGATATCGCCTAACCGAGGATCGCCATTACGAGTCCGTACCATGATCAGAGTATGGCAACAGACTAATCAAATTACGTCAAATATTAATGACAGAGCAACGAATATTATTCCGACTTAAAAAAGGAAACGGACTAACATTCGTACTTAACAGATATCGCCTAACCGAGGATCGCCATTACGAGTCCGTACCATGATCAGAGTACGGCAACAGACTAATCAAATTACGTCAAATATTAATGACAGAGCAACGAATATTATTCCGACTTAAAAATGGAAACGGACTAACATTCGTACTTAACAGATATCGCCTAACCGAGGATCGCCATTACGAGTCCATGCCATGATCAGAGTACGGCAACAGACTAATCAAATTACGTCAAATATTAATGACAGAGCAACGAATATTATTCCGACTTAAAAATGGAAACGGACTAACATTCGTACTTAACAGATATCGCCTAACCGAGGATCGCCATTACGAGTCCGTACCATGATCAGAGTACGGCAACGGATTAATCGAATCACGTGGCTTTTGTGCGAACTTTCGGGCGTCGATGTTCGGCACTTGCGTTAAACAGTCGTGTTCAATCGAATTATTCGAATTCGGTAGAACCGACGAGGAGGACGTTGTCGCAGAAGGCTGACATCAAAGAGCCGATTAAACCGGAGTTCGCTACGGAAAGTTGCCGCCGCGTCCGATCCAACGTTAAACGCATTAATAATAGCGAAAGCACCGGAAATATAAAGTGCTTGAAGTGTCCCGTCCGCGTGCCGGCCAGCTGCCCGGAGCATCAAAGCCGAATAAACTTTATTTATAATAGCGTAAAGAGCAACAGGTGTAGTCAAAGTGCGTGGCCGTTATAAAATGGCGGTGTTCCCCGTTTGCACAGCAGGTGTCTCGACGCTTACGGCCGACAGTTTGCGTTGGTCCTGCGACAAACGCGCTTCCCCCCCCCTCCCCCCCCTCCGTCGTTCGTCCAATATCAACAAGCTAACAAAGTGTCTTGAAAAGACGAGAAGAAGCCGGAGTACAAGCGGAGCGGGAGCATCCGACACGCAGCATCTGTTTGTTAAGCAAATGTTGCCGTAATACCGATCGCCGCCGGGTCCGGAGCACACCCAGTATATCGATTTTATGATAAACCCCGTCGCGCCAGACGTCGATAGACGTTTTATCCGTCTCCGTCAGGCTCCGGTCCAACCACCTCCGAAGCCCACCCCCACGGCACCCATCCTTAATCCCGAATTCTACTTTCCGGCGGGCACGGACGACGTTTTGCCGCGGCCAGGACAGAGGACGCAACAATGGCTGGTCTCCGGGCTCGGCGAAACGGCGAACGGTGTGGCCCGAAGTGACCAAGTTCTGTCAAAATCGAAGAACTTTTGGTGAAAGAGCGACGATCTTCTCTTCTAACCCCTTGACATACCATTCTCTGCGCAGTTACTGCGATTAGATATTTTTTGATTGCCATCATTTGAGCCGTTTATTTTGGAAGTGGCGTAAGTCACTTTACCGTAATGAAAAGTGGTGATTTTTTAATGTTTATGCGACATTATTTATACTGAGAAAAATATCAGTATCCCGAGATAAGAAATACAAGTAAATCTTCTCGAAAGTTAGCATCCATATTTTTATCGACTTAAAAACAAAGCGACTTATGCCACTTTCAAAGTAAACGGCTCATTTCTTAGAAGGGAAAGAAAATTGATGCTTATTGTGTGCCTTAAATTTACTTGAACGCATAAATATTGATGACAAGACATCAGGATTTTATTCAAATTTTAATGGACAGAATAACATATATACTCGATATACTTAAAGCTGAAACGATGCAGAATTAGGAAAACCTTGGAAATTTGTGTTGAACTCGAAATATTCTAAAATGTGATTTATCCGATGACATGTATAGTTGGATTTTTTGATAGTCCACGCATCATTTCCCATAGATTTTGTCGCGCCGATTTCATATTCGGTCGCCAAATTGGTCTACCACTTCAGGATTTCGAGATGAAATCAATCGGTTATCGAATCATTACAACGAAAAAAATCACGATTTCGTTAGCGTTTTTACTTGCGTCGATTTTTATGTAGATAGTATTTCTGTATAGATAGTGGAACCGATTACTGTAGGGTGACCAATTGCTGCGCCTTTGGATTGTCTTCGGGATTAACTTTATACTTATATTTATAAATAACTTTATATTTATCGAATAAGACCTATCAAACCTCGTTATTCCCTTATTTTGTATACTTTTGAATAAAATAATTTAATACGTCTTGTTGGATAAATATAGTTAATTACCCCGGTAAACGAACCAACGGCACAGCAATCGATCGATAAACCTCGTTATTCTCTTATTTTGTTTATTTTTGAGTAAAATAATTTAATACGTCTTGTTCGATAAATATAGTTAATTACCCCCGTAAACGAGCCAACGGCACAGCGATTGATCACCCTGTAATAATCGACTCCACCCCCCTACACGGTATTGAACAAATCGCAATTTGGAATAATTCGAGTATAACATAAATCGTCGAGATAAAAAAATGTTAAAAAAAACGTTCATGAAACGTTCTCTCTACTTTTCCCTTATTCCGCAACATTTCATCTGCAGCGTAAAAGAAAAGATCATCTTTATCTCGCTCCTGTCGAAAAGTTCCTCGATTTAGACACAACTTCGTGACCGCAGCCCACTGTGCGCCGCGGTCACGCTCCTGAGAGAAATCTCTTTAATTACTCTTCCCGGGCCGGCTGAATGGTTTTTGCTAAGACCTGTTATCTTCTGCCAAGAGACCGATCGGGTCCATTCGTTCCGCGAACGGCTCGGCCGAGCCAAAGCTCGCGGAAACGTACGAGCCCGCCTCGTTATGAAATAGTGGCGGACTTTTTTCCTGTTTCGCTCCGGTTCGGAACAAAAGGGGGTGGTCGGTGGGCGGGGCGCCGCGTCGCGGAGCTCCGGTGGTGGGGGGTCGGAGCGGGCGCGGCGGGTCCCCGGGTAGTTTTGCAGTGGAACACGATTACGACAACGAAGCAGTTTTTAACGAGAATTCATTAACGGGCCTGTTAATTGAAACTCGCGAAATCTCTCTCCCTTGTGTCTCCCTCGCTCGCTCTCCCCCTCTCTCTCTCTCTCTCTCTTTCTCTTCCTTGCGCCTCCCTCTCTCGCTCTCCCTCTAGCTTCCTCTCTCTTTCTCTCTCTCTTTATCTATCGCATTGACTCCAGCTCTGTTTCCCTTTCACTCCCCCCGCTGTTCTCGCCCCAGCGAACTTTCTTCATCCCCTGCGCTGTGTTCCGCCGTCCCTTCGTTCCGGTTCCGTGAGAACGGCCGTTCGCTAATTCGTCTTGACCAAATAATCCCGGAACACCGGACGCTGCAACGTCCGGGAATTTTGGGGACATGCTGAACGAGCTTTCGGCTCCGACAACGGCAACCTTCGGCGGCAACAGCGGGAAGAAATCGAACGACACCGAGCCGATCCCTCGGCTCGCTGTCGGACACTCGGCGACCCGGTCTAATTGCGCCGCCGCGCTGTGACTCCGGCAAGCGGAACCATTGAAGTGCCAATCGAGGATTTTCACGGAGCCCTCCTCTCTAATCCAGTTTTCATCGGAATATTTGATTTGTTGCTTTCCCATTGCCTGGCAAGTTACGTCAAGGGCCGGTGAACCGCGGAATCATTTTCGCGGAATTCCATACAGAAACGCTTCGAAATTCCGCGATATCCCCGAGTCGCTTGTTTCTCGTCGAGATCAGAATTGAACTTCTTCTTCCGCCGCAAGAACGGGTGAAACGGAAAGATAAATAGTACGACTAGCGAGAATTCCTTCGTTTTAAATATAGAAGACCGAGGTGAAATTTTTTCCCGTACAAATATAATAAATCGATTGCGACGGAACGTGTTGTTTATTCAGAACCGGTGGGAAATGTGTCGAATTGAACGTGCCACGGATCCGGTTGCTTTTTTCTAGCAGCTGTGTCGGCCAGCCCGCGGAATAAATTTTTAAATTATGCAAAACTCGAAATTTCAAGTTGTCTGTATTTATGAAGAACGTGCGGCAAAGATATTCCGCGGATATGTTGCAAGAAAATATTTGCAAGAACGTATCGCACGGCGAGTTGTGAACAATATCGCCGGGGACGGTGCATCGGCAGTTTTATATATATATATCCGGAACCGGGAAAACAATAGATTCTTGAAATATTAAATAGGCTATATATAAATATTTTCATCTTCTCGCGTAATACAGAATTTGGCGAATAAACTTCTTTTGAAATACAGTAAAGTCTCTTTAATACAGATTGGCCACAAAAATGGGCAATTTGGGAAGAGAAGATACGATTATTCGAGTCTTGTGGCTCGTTTTTATAATTGTTGACAATCGGTAACTATAAGAATGAACTGCAAGGCTCGAATAATCGTATCTTCTCTTCCAAAACTGTGCACTTTTATGTACAATCTAAGCGCCCATTAGGGAGACTTCGCTGTAGGTAGCTACACGTGGTAATAACATTTCAAATGTATTTAACCCTTAGCGCTCCGAAGGTTCCGTTACGGAGACATTTGTCATTTGTTCCGTAACTCCGAAGGCTCCGCTGCGGAGCCAAATGATTTTAGCATACGTTATCGTCGGCGTTAGCAATTGTTATCTGTAGTTAAAACGTGCTAAGTCTGTACCATTACGATTAAACCATTTTTTGACCTTTTCTATGGTCAGCAACATGGAGAAAAATAAATATTACGATGAGAATTTAGAGCCGAGCGATACCGAAGACGTATTTGATTTTGAAGAGTTAAAAGACATCGTGGAAGACGATGTTGGTTATGATTCTGACACTTCGAGTAGTAGTAGCGAAATTATGCTACCAAAGAGACGAAGAATGAGAATTATTGAAAGCGAAAGCGAAGATTCGTCACAAGACTTAGACGAACGGCGCGATGTTACGGAAGAATTACATATTCCAGATAGAATACCTTTTAGCGTATTGTCACGGGTCATTGGACCACAAGTTCCTACAAATATTGAACAGCCGATACGATATTTTAAATTATTTTTCACGGGCGAATCGGTAAATGAAATTATAAAGGAAACCGACAATTACGCGGAAAATGTTCTAAACTTGAAAGAAATATCTGGTAACTCTATTTGACAAAGCGAATACTGTGACACTTGTCCAAGTAAACCCAGAATGCACATGGGAGATTGTTACCAAAGATATCGCACCATGGAGAATTACCAAATTAAAAATTTATCTTTTATTTAGAATAGGAAAATGTATATTTATAAAATAAATAAAGTGTCAAATGCATTCGCAAGGACGTGTAATCTTTTCTGCTCAAAATAAGACTTCCTTTATCTCGGACGCTCCGCTCCAAAAATGTGCCGGAGTTGCTTGCAGGCAGTACTCGAGAAACGTGTGGAGCGCTTAAGGGTTAAAAAAATAACAACAAAAACAATATACAGTAATTTCTCGCTAATTGGCGCTCAGATTGTGCACAAAAATGGGAAACATTTGGGAAGAGGAGATATTATTATTATAGATATCATTATTCGATAATATATCTATAATAATAATATCTCCTCTTCCCAAATGTTTCCCATTTTTGTGCACAATCTGAGCGCCAATTAGCGAGAATTTACTGTATATTGTTTTTGTCGTTATTTAATAAGAGAAGATAAAATTATTCGAGCTTTGCGGCTCGTTCTTATAGTTGTGTCGAGAATCGGTAGTAATCGTATTTTCTCTTCCCAAATTGTCCATTTTCGTGCGCAATCTGAGCGCGAATTCCGGAGAAATTACACTATTTTCAGACAATTGCAATGTTATACACATTTGGATTCGACTAATTAGGTCGCAAACATTTCAAAGCTGCAAAACTGTAATAAAACGGTTCAGCTGATGAACGCTCTAAATGCATTCGCAAGGACGTGTAATTTTTTCCGCTCAAAATAAGACTTCCTTTATCTCAGGCGCTCTGTTCCAAAAATGTACCGGAGTTGCTGATAGGCAGTACTCTAGAAACACGCGGAGCGCTAAGGGTTAACTACGAAACATACGTAACTATTATTTCAAAAACAGTTTACAGTAATGTCTCCCTAATTGACTCTCAGATTGTCCATAAAAATGGACAATTTGGGAAGAATAGGTATGATTATTCCAGCTTTGCGGCTCGTTTTTATAGTTACGAATCGTCGACAACTATAAAAACGAGCTGCAAAGCTCGAATAATCCGTATCTCCTCTTCCTAAATTGTCCATTTTTGTGGACAATCCGAGCGTCAATTAGAGAGACATTACTGTATTTGCCGAATCCCGTGTTACATGAGAAAATCAAAATATTATATTTATAGTCTATCGAATGTTTCAAAGATCTATTTTTTCCCAGCCCTGCTTTTACCGCACCCTGTACAAGACGCTGCAAGCGAAGCGACTTTGTTGTGCAATTAGTTGCTCGGTCTCGCTTGCTTTTAATGCCCGGTTTAGCGCGTCCCGAGCAACAATATACACGAGAGGAATCAATCGACTGAATTATAGATCGAGATTCTACCAGGTTGGAATCTTCGTTCGAGATTGCCTGAGAAATCTACAGAAATCCGCGGAAGTTCTTACTCTGTTTTGTTAATTTATAAACGGATGCGGAGCGTCTCGCGAAGAAACAGCTGACCTACATTCGTCTGGCTAATGGTTATTAATAGATTGAGGATCCTTATAGATTTACACGGTTCGCCGAATCCGCGGTTCGTCGTAGAAAGCTGCCGTTCAGATTTTAATTTCTACCATAAAAGATTTTTTTAAGCCGCCGAAGGAAAGTTTCCTCTTAGCCGGTGTCTCGTAAAATAATTGATAAAAATGGGAATTTGCACGGAAGGGGTTCGCGGTTTAATCATAAAAGGTCTCGAAAGATCTCAAAGTACTCTAATGGCTTGAATAGTTCAAGCACCTCGCGTACTTCGGAAAAAATAAATGGGAAACTTAGGTGACTGAAAAGCTTTTGTGCCGCGAAAGACTCGAAAAAGTTTTAATTATTATCTCGAAAACGTCTCAACGTGTTTTGACGTCTTGACCACCACGGATTTATTCTCTGCGGAAATTTTCGTTGATTAATTCTCCCGAAATGTCGACCTTTCCGCAAGAAGGCACCGCGGTTCGTCGTTATTCTATTACGCGTCGTTTCATTAAAATTTCATCGGAACAGCCGGAATTTTAATGTTAGAACTCGTTTATTCATAATACACCCGTAGCTTGCCAAGATCGCGTTGAATCAGGTCAGTACCTTCAAGTTGCTCCAGCCTGTTTCGGGTCGACCTGCATTGTTAGATGCAATTTTCAGGTCGTCTGCGTTTAGAAAAAGTCGCTGCCAGTTCGAACCTGTCCGACGCATCGGCGACAAATTAAATCGAAACAAATTTGATCGATATCTTCGAGACGCTTTATTTTGCACGGATTAGCGCGCGCGTCGAACGTGCACCGTTTGCAAAAAGGATTTCGAGATAAATTGATTCGGTGTGTCAAATAGAGGACTCTCTTTGCTCCGCGAATTAGCGCACGTCGAAGTCTGCCAGTTCCGCGACACTAATCCGGGGAATCCTTCAAGAAAAACCTCCCCTGCCATCTCCTGCTCAGCCTTCGAGATCCTATCAATCACAAGTTTAAATTCTTTATTATCTCTAATGTTGCCGACGCGAGACCGATCTTTATCCGATATACAGGGTGTCCCAAAAATGTCTCGCAATCCGAAAGTAGGGGATTCCTGAGGTGATTCGAAGCAACTTTTTCCTTAGCGAAAATGCAATCCGCGGCTTCGTTTACGAGTTATTAACGAAATGCAGTGACCAATCAGAGGCGAGATCATTTGGCGCGATACGGCCGAGCCAATGAGCGGAACTGGGCTCCGTGCACTCGTTGGCTAGGCCGCCGCGCGCCAGCCGAGCTCGCCTCTTATTGGTCAGTGTTTTTCGTTAATAACTCGTAAACGAAACCTCGGAGAAAATTTTCGCAAAGGAAAAAGTTGCTTCATATGACCTCAGGATCCTCCCATTTCCGGATTGCGAGACATTTCCGGGACACCCTGTATACACTGAGGAGCGAAACTGAGCCGTCGCATTTTAAAACCGATATAACCTTTTTAGAACTGTACCAAACTGTTTCATCTTTCTTTTTAGATTCCGATAAAATTTTCAGCAAACATATAAATTACCGCGTTTTTCTTCAATCTTCGCTACAGGTTCGGATGAAAAATTCGAGGAACCTGAATTTTGAATATTTTAGTGAATAGCACGATGAATTGGTCCCTCTGACGTCTCCGAAAATTTCAAGTTTAGTTAAATCCTAACAGAATCGCACTGTTCCGAGGGCCGTCCACCGTACACGTAGTTCGCGGGGAACCGTGATCGTATGTCGTCAGCCTCGAAACGCTGATCCGAGGAGAGCCCTACGGAAAATTTGCTCTGTCTTTCCCTCTTCAATTTCTAAAGCCGGTTCCCGCGATACCCGTGCGCGGAATTTTTCACGATTTTTCCGACCGCCGCTATTCATCGACCGATTTTTCCCCCTTTTTTTTTTCTTTTCTTTCTTTTTCTTTTTTTCTCGTAACGCGCGATTCACGAGAAATTGTGATAATTTCAGTCGCCGATGAGGGCCGCGCATTTATGCGGCTAATTGAAATCAATTTAGCTCTCGAGGCGGGGCTGAATATACTTTAAACATAACTGGCCATGCAATTCCACTCGAGGTGGTGGTGCTCCTGAAATATCGAGCAGCGAACTGGCTGCCGCGAAGTGGGGTTGTCAATAAACAATACAGTTAACTTGGCGTTCAGTGGCAATTCAACTTCTTCAAACTTCACTCGAGGGGCTCAACGACGAACTTAAAGCAACGCACACAAAGTTTCCAGCGCGGTTGATCGCCGTGACCAATCAGAAACGAGCGTTTTAAAAAGAACGATCGCTCTGATCCTATCCAATCGGCCGCGGTTTACCGGAAAACGAAATACACCGGCGTGCTTACATACGTGGACGTGTGTACATATACATGTACACACACGCTCACACACACACACACACACACACACATATATATATATATATATATATATATATATATATATATATATATATATATAAAATATATATATACACATATATATATATTGGAGCACCTCCATTACACGCAGCTCACGTTCGAGATATCCTACTTCGGCGCAGAACAAAATTGCCGGTCTTACTGTTTCTCGATACTTACAGTTTTATTAAATTGTTGCCGGACAAATTGCTGCGGCCCAACGATTGCCAAATCGCTCCGAAAATCACTAACAAGATTATTACCGGCCGGATATTCAGGCAAATCCGCTATTTCTTTAAGCCACTTCACGCGGCTCGGAATTACGGGATTACCAAGTTTTATTAGTCGTTATTTTTTTTTTCCAAAATTAATGAGCTTATCGACTCGAACCTGTCCGGGGCCATATTTAGCGGTCCCCGTAGAATGCGAAAATATTTGCCCGGAGAGAAATTCATGGATCTGGTTAGCGCGAAACGGGAGATGAAAAATTACAGTTTATCTACGCGATCGCTGAACCGCGCGGATTACCGGACGCGTTTGTGGCTTAAATAAAGATGTTTTAAAAGACGTAAGACAGAAAGTTCCCGAGGAGTTAACTTAGTTTGACATTACCATAAACGTTCCCCGAACTTGTTAACGTGGGGAGCTACGGTTTACCTCGGTTTTATAATTCCCGAGCGTAAAAATTAAAGTTTCCATGGGAATCCGCCGTCTCTTGATTACTCTTTCAATCTTGTTGCGTCTCGAATGTTCTAATCGAATTTGCTCGCATCAACGCATAATTTAATATTCAAATTTGCCCAAGTAATTGCGCCGCTTCTATCCTAATCGAAGGAAAAAGGAGGACCGTCGTACGTGGTCGTAAAACAAATGCGCTGCTAGAGGATATTGCTTTCACGACGGTGGTTGTAATATTCGAATAGCATGTTTTCCAAATGCTCGCACTTAATCACGCGAAATAAAAATGTTATGGTTATCGACAGACTGCGAATATTGTGCATTTACGGCGAAACGAAGCATTTGCAACTCGAAGTAGTAGATTAAAATAAAATTTGAAAAGGTTGACGTACTATTTTTAATCCGTTTGAAAATGTTGACGTACTATTTTTGATCCATTTGAAAATTATCACAGAAAAAAGAAACTTTCTATTCCGTTTATATTTGCATATCGTACAATATTCTGCGAATATTGTGCATTTATGGCGACACGAAGCATTTGCAACTCGAAGTAGTAGATTAAAATACAATTTGAAAATGTTGACGTACTATTTTCAATCCATTTGAAAATTATCACAGAAAAAAGAAACTTTCTATTCCGTTTATATTTGCATATCGTACAATATTCTGCGAATATTGTGCATTTATGGCGACACGAAGTATTTGCAACTCAAAATAGTAGATTAAAATAAATTTTGAAAATGTTAACGTACTATTTTTAATCCGTTTGAAAATTATCGTAGAAAAAAGAAGCTTTCTATTTCGTTTATATTTGTATATCGTATAATATTCTGCAAATATTGTGCATTTATGGCGAAACGAAGCATTTACAATTCAAAGTAGTAGATTAAAATAAAATTTGAAAATGTTGACGTACTATTTTTAATCCATTTGAAAATTATCACAGGAAAAAGAAACTTTCTATTCCGTTTATATTTGCATATCGTACAATATTCTGCGAATATTGTGCATTTATGGCGACACGAAGTATTTGCAACTCAAAATAGTAGATTAAAATAAATTTTGAAAATGTTAACGTACTATTTTTAATCCGTTTGAAAATTATCGTAGAAAAAAGAAGCTTTCTATTTCGTTTATATTTGTATATCGTATAATATTCTGCAAATATTGTGCATTTATGGCGAAACGAAGCATTTACAATTCAAAGTAGTAGATTAAAATAAAATTTGAAAATGTTGACGTACTATTTTTAATCCATTTGAAAATTATCACAGGAAAAAGAAACTTTCTATTCCGTTTATATTTGTATATCGTACAATATTCTGCGATTATTGTGCATTTATGGCGACACGAAGCATTTGCAATTGAAAGTAGTAGATTAAAATAAAAATTGGAAATGTTAACGTACTATTTTCAATCCATTTGAAAATTATCACAGAAAAAAGAAACTTTCTATTCCGTTTATATTTGCATATCGTACAATATTGTGCGAATATTGTGCATTTATGGCGACACGAAGCATTTGCAACTCGAAGTAGTAGATTAAAATAAAAATTGGAAATGTTAACGTACTATTTTTAATCCATTTGAAAATTATCACAGAAAAAAAGAAACTTTCTATTCCGTTTATATTTGCATATCGTACAATATTCTGCGAATATTGTGCATTTATGGCGAAACGAAGCATTTGCAACTCAAAGTAGTAGATTAAAATAAAAATTATGGAAATGTTAACGTACTATTTTTAATCCATTTGAAAATTATCACAGAAAAAAGAAACTTTCTGTTTCGTTTATATTCCTCGCAATTGATGAAGACGGTTTTTATTTTGCATAAATATCCGCAGTTATCTAGTTATCGACATCGTAATTTTTAATAGCACGATCCTATTAGCACATTACCGTTCGGATGACTGAAAATATTCATTTTCTCGACTGCTCGTGAAACACCGGACGACTAAAAACAGTCGTTTCCTCGATCGCTCGTGAAACGCAGTTTAAAATTTAAAAAACCCAATCATAAAATGTATTTGTGCGATCGAATCAAAGTCGAGTCTATTTCGAACGAACCAACGTACCTTATAATTTAATTCAACTGTCCGCTATGTTATTACATCCATTTCCGTAAAACGGTGCAACAACCTCAAAAATACATCGAAATGCACTTTTTCGCGGAAAAGTTTCCGCACGAACAGCCCGGACCGTTTTGCGTCCGATTCGACGATATCTGGAGATCGTAAAAAAGGAAACGTCCAATGTCTCCATAAATAATTTGCATCCGCGAGAACGGCGAGATACAAATGAATTTCTCCGAAAAGAAATCGGAAAAAAAATTCAATCAAATTCGACGGTATACACGCGACCGCGACCTCTCTGCTTGTTTAGTTACCGTGTCCCGAGTTACGGCGCGGCGCACCGACCGGCCAATAACTTTGTCATTGCTGTCAATTTAAGAAATCGAGTTGTCGAACTTGTTACGCGAGAACGATCAATTAACCCGCGCCTCTGCTCGCGTTACATCGTCGAAACACGGGGGCCCGCTTATTACCCGATACCTCGGCTCGCGTCAGTCTGCCCGACTATTGATCGTCATTTCCACTTGCTTGAGAGTTTCGAAAGCGCGTCTGGCCGATGCCCGATATTTCTCCTCGCGGACGGTACGTACATATTCCGAAACACGTCTGCCGAACATTCGCCGTTTCCACCTGCGGGCAGAGAGTCCCGGGCCCGGTGTTTGATTATTATGCGTCATTTCCAGCGTCGCTCAAGTTCCGCGCAGCGATTGCGTCCGCCGATGTTTCCTCGTCCGATTGTTATTACGCCCCGCCCCGCCTCCGCGCTTCCCTCGTTCCTCGGCGCGGCGTTTCCCGGCGCGGCCTTCGCCGTGCTTCCCCCGCTCCCCGGCGCGACGTTCCCTCGGTCCTCAGCGCGGCGTTCCCCGTGCCTCCCCCGTTCCCCGACGCGGCGTTCCCCCGTTCCCCGGCGCGGCGTTCACCGTGCTTCGCCAGCTCCCCGGCGCGGCGTTCCCCCCTCCACTGACCGTCGCTTGATATTTCTACTTAAATCACTGTTGCGAAGTATCGACAGCCGCGGCACTCGTTTCACGGGGAATTGATCTACTCGGAACTTATCGCGACGTGCTCCGACGGATAACGATATCTTGCCGGCCCTGTTTTCGAGTCGGCCGTTGCAAACAGCCCCGGAAAAACTTTCCGACATGTTGGATCCCCTCTGTTCTTCCGCGCCCGGTGTTCCGAAGCCTGGCCATTACCACGGTGTTTCGACTTGTGTATCGATGTTCCCCAAGTATCGACAGCGAGCTCGTTTCATGAACGTGGAATCGAGTTAGCGCCGGAGTCGGTCGGCGGCGTCTGTGTGGGTGCGGGCGCACCTAAACCAGGGAACGTTGTCCGAATGAGATTCCGCGAAAGACTTCGGGGACCGGTTACCGAGCGGAAGAACGTCCAACTCGTTTTCGCCGCGATGAATAAATTATGTAACGGGGATAACGGAGCGGCGACGATTTTCGCAAGTTACGTTTCACGGGGGCTGGAAGCGACGCCGGATTCGTGGCACGCCGTTTAACTTGCATCAATGTTTTAGTCCCGTTATCCGACGGATTTTTGAAACGTGGCGGACACCGGTCCGGGACGCGGCAATTTTTCGCCGGGTAAAGAATTCGAAGCGGCGCAGCGCGTTCCTTTGCTCGCCGTCTTTCGAAGAAGTCGCGATCCGTAGAGAATGAAAAGTCGACGATAGTCACAGCTAAAAGGGCCTAAACGATTAAGATGGTCAAAATTATCTTTAGAGATTTTTTCATGACTAATATACCGTTTTATAGCTGACCAGGAAAAACTCTGTGCAAAATTTCAATCCTGTAACTTGAGGATAGTCACAGGGTAAATTAGATTGCGCGCTTTTTTCCCAAAAAATTTCCAAAAAAATATAGCCTATTTTGGACGTCGAGTCTCGTATTACAGAATTTTTTCGGATTTTTCGGTTGCAAGCTGTGGTTATTAAAAATACAAAACCAGTAAAAAGTCGGAAAATTGAAGATTTATCGAAAACAAAAATATCGACCATTTTTATATTAGTTCCTTGATGAAGTACTATCGCGAGCAGTGTGCTCAAATTTTTGCGGATTTTTCGTAAGGCTGCGCCATTTTCAAAAACCATGAAAACCGAATTTATCGACGTTTTCGCTGCGAGGAAAAAGATCGCTACTTGTTGATTTAACCGCGAGTGTAAATCAAGTAATTTTAAACGTTATTGCATCGCAATTTTTTCGAAATTACAACCGTATAACGTTGCATTTCATCGCGAAGCCATTTGACGAAAGTAATATCTCGGTTATTCGAGTCTTAAAGGATTATCTGCTCGCGGACGAATGAATTTTTTCCGAAAATTAAAGCCGAGAAAAATTACCACGTCCCCGTTCCACGCTGCGCGATGAAAAATCGGCCACTTGTCGGTTCTGTCGCGAGTCTAGCTCTCCGTGTGTCTCGCAGGAACTTCTTGCGCCTGTACTTTCGAGTTTCTTCGCGATCACATACGAGCTTCCCACTCGTTTCCATTAATGCAGACCGGCCGAGATACCCACGGCTACGCTATTACGTTGTTGCGTACGAAACGCCCGGAGTGCTCGGGATCCTTGACAGCGTATTAAACTTTAGATGAATGTGCCGCGGTCGAACCAACGTTCTGCATTAAGGAATTAAAATTTATGAAACGGATTAATGAAGTTTTAAGGGGACCTTACGGATAGACGCTGCTCTTGAGAGCGTGCCTCGAATCTTTTAGGAAATCCGATGGAGATCATCGTACGTTTCGTAAGTCTTATCCGACGTTAATTCGCACTTTTTTCCTAGTTTCCGCTTCATCGCGCGGTCGCCGAACCGCCCGAAGTCCGATGAGTTAGGCGAGGCTTTTTAAAGTTTTTTTTCGAAGTTTTCGGTTTTTCGCACGCGGACGGCGCGGTTCGGGTCCATTCGGACCCACGGTATAGATATCGTTATTCGAATAATTTCGGACAATGGATTTAAAGGTTCGCATACTTCATTAAGGTCATTAAAAATTATGTTGAAAAAATAAATAAATATAAATGATGAATAAAATATGAGTGAAGTAAATAAAATGATGAATAAAATACGAATGAAGTAAATAAAATGATGAATAAAATGCGAATGAAGTAAATAAAATGATGAATAAAATACGAATGTAGTGAATAAAATGATGAATAAGATATGAATGAAGTAAATAAAATGATGAATAAGATATGAATGAAGTAAATAAAATGATGAATAAAATACGAATGAAGTAAATAAAATGTTGAATAAGACATGAATAAAGTAAATAAAATGATGAATAAGATATGAATGAAGTAAATAAAATGATGAATAAAATACGAATGTAGTGAATAAAATGATGAATAAGATATGAATGAAGTAAATAAAATGATGAATAAAATACGAATGAAGTAAATAAAATGATGAATAAGACATGAATAAAGTAAATAAAATGATGAATAAGATATGAATGAAGTAAATAAAATGATGAATAAAATACGAATGAAGTAAATAAAATGATGAATAGAATATGAACGAAGTAAATAAAATGATGAATAAAATACGGATGAAGTAAATAAAATGATGAATAGAATATGAACGAAGTAAATAAAATGATGAATAAAATATGAATGAAGTAAATAAAATGATGAATAAAATGTGAAATGAGTAAATGAAATTATGAATAATCCTAAGCATACTCGTCGTCAGTTATGTTTTTATCAAAAACCATTATTCAAGCATCCAACATTATTCAAACATTATCAAAGATGATCGAAACTGTGACAAAAATCTCAATAATCTGGCCTTGCAAAATAATCATTGTTTTAATTAATCGAAGAATTAATCTGCATCCATTTCTGATCGTAATAATTTTAACGCTAAACCTATTATTCCCAAATTGTTGAAATCGCGAGGACTCAATTTTGCAAAACAGTGAAATAAATTCGTTCGTTCGAGCTTACATTATAATAAAAACGGCGAAAAGTCGAAATATAAAATCAGTCTTATCATCCTCATAAACCGACACAAGCGTTAATCGCTTTCGAAGCTCGCTAGATTTAGCGTTAACGAGTTTAAGAATAATGAAACAGTATTTTCAATCGCGTATAGGAATATAAATTGAATATAACTGAGAACTTAATGAAACGCTAAACTTGCCGCGGTCGGAACGACGGTTTCCTTATTCCGCGTATTCCGCGAAGTTCGGAGACTCTTTCACGGAAGTATGCTCGAATAAATTACATTATCGGAGGGAGCAAGTATTATTATTTATTCCAAGCACTTTCCACGAAAGGCATCCCCGAAGTTCGCGGAATCGGAGAAAACGGGAAGGAAGCGGTCATTTCGACCGCCGCGGGGATTCAGCGTTAATTCTCGATACACAAAAGGCTCATCGGAATTACCCCGATTTCAAGGAAGTTTCGCAGCGGCCACTGTCTCGACAGCCTCGTTAGACAATGCGGCGTGCCGGGAGAACGCTGGAAATCCGTAATCTTTAAATAACAAAACCATGTTCCCCCGTCGTAATTGTTAGCGTTATTTTGACAAACCCTGTACAATAGACAAACTTCCCAGCTTCCGTACAAGGAGCGTTCCCTGAGAGTTACTCCACAAATTATACCGACGTTTCTCCCCCCCCCCTCTCTTCCCCCCTCCGCCGTCCTCCGCCGCCGTCTGTACGTATTCGCGGAACTACTCCGAAGAAGTTCGCGCAAAAAAGAAGACGCCAGTCCGGAGAAAGCATTAAACCGAACCGCGTATCCGAGACCCGGCGTTGTTCACCTGCGACAGAAACCCCTTCGGCCCATAATTCCTGCTGAATCAGTTTTTCCCGGACGTCCATAATTCCCGGGAACGTTAGCGTTCCCGTGTTTACCACCCCCCTCGCGACTGGCGTCGTCCCCCTGACCGGGTGCGCCGGTTAGGGGATACCATGGAAACAATTCCAATAAGACGGCGAATGCCGGGACGGGAATTCAATTTGAATTTTAATCATTGATCCGCAGGGGAGCATCCGGCGGCCATGCAGCACGGCGGTCAACTCAGGCTGGCCAATCTGCCGTTCGTGATGATCTCGACGACCCTGCTGGCTTTCCTGAATCATCGTTATTGAACGCCCGAGCTCGCCGGGATCGCGAGAGTACGTTCATTTTCAGCAGAGCTCAACGGGACGAGAAGAAGTGCGGTAGATCGGAGAAGAGCGCGATAGAGAGAGAAAGAGAGAGTCAGAGAGAAGGAGCGAGAGAGAGAGAGAGAGAAAGAGAGAAGGATATTGCGAGAGGAGAGCCGGATAGAACGAGATAGAGACGGACGAGCCGCTAAAATTCATTCGGCCGGGGAGAGCTAAGGTTAGCAGCAGACGTCGAGGCGATCCAGGGATCAAGGGGAGAGGACGACGGTCTTTCTCTCGAGACGTGGAAACGAGATTTTTGTTCGGGACCGTTGTTTCGCGGATCGAGACAATTCCTGGCGACCGTGCGCGGAGGAAAAACCGTACGGAAAAAGCCTCGGCCACGGGAAACCGCGCGCGGGTTTCACGACTGCCGTCGTGAATTCGCCGGCCGGGGACACGACGTTCGCCGACGTTCGTCGCGGCGCGCCGCTGCGGCAGGAATAGCGCCGGTGAAAAATGAAACGTTAAAGTGATCTCCTCGCTGCGTTCTCCGGTTGAAGAAGTAAAACGGTAAAAATGATGTAGGGAACGGGATCGTTTGCGGCACCGCGGAACCGTATGAGAAAGGAACGGCGGAATTGGACCAGACTGCGGCACGAGCTTGTGCTGAATGTATCATAAGAAATGTAGTCCGTTGTAACGAATAAAATAAGAGATAACGATGCGTCAAGTGTCGCAGAATTGAGAATCAGCTATTTCAGACGCGGGGAGCTTCGTCGGGAGTTTCGTTTTTTTCTCTCTGTTCTTTTCCTTTATGTTTCTTTTTCGTTTTTTCATTTTTTTTTCTTTTTTTGTAAAACGAACGGCGAGCGCGACAAAATGGCCTCTCCGTCGGCTCGCGACAACGGTTTCGTTTCTTCGCGCAGATCAGAGCGAATTTGTCGACGGTTCTTCTCTCAAGGTTCGATCTTGATTCTGGGACACTCTATATACAGGCAGCAATTTCAGACGCGGGGAGCTTCGTCGCGATTTTCGTTTTTCTCTCTGTTCTTTTCTTTTATATTTCTTTTTCGTTTCTTCATCTTTTTTTCTTTTTTTGTAAAACGAACGGCGAACGCGACAAAATGGCCGCTCCGTCGGCTCGCGACAACGGTTTCGTTTCTTCGCGCAGATCGAAACGAATTTGTCGACGGTTCTTCTCTCGAGGTTCGATCTTGATTCTGGGACACTCTATATACGGGCAGCAATTTCAGACGCGGGGAGCTTCGCCGCGAGTTTCGTTTTTCTTTCTGTTCTTTTCTTTTGTGTTTCTTTTTCGTTTTTTCTTGTTTTCTGTCAAACGAACGGCGAGCCCGACAAAATGGCCACTCCGTCGGCTCGCGACAACGGTTTCGTTTCTTCGCGCAAATCAAAGCGAATTTGTCGACGGTTCTTCCTCTCGAGGTTCGATCTCGATTCTGGGACACTCTATATACAGGCAGCAATCGATGTTAAGAAAACGCTAAAAGGTAAAATTAATGGTTCTTTGGGACGAATCGTTCGGGGCCGGGGACAGAGAGGCGGCGCCATTTTGTTTGCTGTGTTACGGTCAACAGACAATACATTGTATGCACATGCCAAAGGGAAACGCGCGACTACGACCGTTTAATCGTTTATTTGCGTATTTGCGCGAAAGTGTCCGTTGGACGCGGAGCGAAACGCCGCGAGTCACGCGTTCTCAAGTTTCCACTGCCCTGTTCTACTGTTCGTGTTTTCAAAACGGCAATCGCGTTTCTCCTCCGCCCTTCTCTACGCTCCTCGGAAACGGTCGCGGCAAAGGGACGAAACCTGGCTGCCGTTGTTATCGTTTTTTTGCTACGGATGTTATTGAATTGTGCGCTAAACCTATCGAGCGGTGCGGATGTCCGACGCGTGTTCGTTCGTAAAAATTTGCGAGACTGAACTCGTTTAGAGATCTCGCTATTTTTACTGTAATCTGTGGTTGAATCGCGAAGTTTATTTATTAATCGTTTCCTACGGAAGGCTCTTTACGATCATTTTGAAAGAGGAAATGCGGTCATTTCGACCGGCTGAAAGTAGGTTTTGTGTTAATCCTTTGCGGTCGACTGGTGACTTCGAGGCATCGCTAAGAATTGCGGTTTTAACCCTTTGCACTCGAGTGGTGACTCCGAGGCACCACTAACAGTTGTTATATCGCGTTTGTGTCGCAAGATAATTGTTACATTAGCAAAGTTTAGATTCGAATAATTGTTAAAAGCGTAATCGTTGCGCAAGTCGCGAGACTCGAGCTCTCACGCATAAAATGCACTTTAATAAAATGAAACTCGTATAAAATGGAAATACTGTAAGTCAGAAAAATTATTTTAGATTCACAGATCAAATAGATTCGAGCGCGAAGGGTTAACATTACCGAATTCGCTTATATTCAAAGAACTGTTCGTTTCACACGCATCGAGTGCACTATAAAAGTCGCGCAAAGTGAACAAAATTGTAAGTCAAAATTATAAATATTTAAATATTTTGAATTTACAGTTAAAACAGCTTCGAGCGCGAAGGGTTGACATTGCCGAATTCGCTTATATTCAAAGAGAACTGTTCGTTTCGCGCGCATCGAATGCACTGTAATAGTCGCGCAAAGTGGCAGATTGTCGCGCAAATTGTAAGTCAAAATTAGAAATATTTAAATATTTTGAATTTACAGTTAAAACAGCTTCGAGCGCGAAGGGTTGACATTGCCGAATTCGCTTATATTCAAAGAACTGTTCGTTTCGCGCGCATCGAGTGCACTATAAAAGTCGCGCAAAGTGAACAAAATTGTAAGTCAAAATTATAAATATTTAAATATTTTGAATTTACAGTTAAAACAGCTTCGAGCGCGAAGGGTTGACATTGCCGAATTCGCTTATATTCAAAGAGAACTGTTCGTTTCGCGCGCATCGAATGCACTGTAATAGTCGCGCAAAGTGGCAGATTGTCGCGCAAATTGTAAGTCAAAATTAGAAATATTTAAATATTTTGAATTTACAGTTAAAACAGCTTCGAGCGCGAAGGGTTGACATTGCCGAATTCGCTTATATTCAAAGAACTGTTCGTTTCGCGCGCATCGAGTGCACTATAAAAGTCGCGCAAAGTGAACAAAATTGCAAGTCAAAATTATAAATATTTAAATATTTTGAATTTACAGTTAAAACAGCTTCGAGCGCGAAGGGTTGACATTGCCGAATTCGCTTATATTCAAAGAACTGTTCGTTTCGCGCGCATCGAATGCACTGTAATAGTCGCGCAAAGTGGCAGATTGTCGCGCAAATTGTAAGTCAAAATTATAAATATTTAAATATTTTGAATTTAAAGTTAAATTGGCTTCGAGCGCGAAGGGCTGATTGCTGGCCCATCGGAAAAGTGAAAGTTCGTAGGAAAACCGGGGCAGCGACCATGGCAAACAGGATTTGTTAGAGCCGAACGAAACAAAAACATTTCACCGATAATTTTGTATTACACGCGAGGAGCGTACGAGAGTTCGGGGACTACGTCGCCTAAGCTAGCTCAATAGAAACGAAATTGTTTTTACCGCGAGTCAACGATAAAGATAACGTTGCATCCGAAATCGAAACCGAGAAAACTTGTTGAATCGATCACGGTGTGGTCCGTAGCCCTCGATCTATTTTTCTCATCACAGAAAACGCGACTTTCGTCTACCCGAGGCCACGATTAAACGCTAAACCTACCACCGCCGGTCTCGCAATACTTTATTATACATACACGTTAGCAATCGGTGTGCAAAGAAGCTGTCCGAACGAATTCCCATAGCGCGACGCGGCCAAATTTGGACCGGCAGCTTGTTGTTCCCGGCGTAAGCGTCGCGAGAGAAAATTACTTCCGGCGTTATTAACGACGCTAATTGCCTATGAATAATGCTTTCGGTCTCGTTCCGCTGTGTACCCATCCGAGATGAAAAATATTCGCAGTATCCCCGCTGGAATAATAAAGTCGCGCGAAAGGGGTACAGTAATGTCTCTTTAAATTGACGCGCAGATTGTCAACAGAAAAATGAACAATTTTGGAAGAGGAGATACCATTGTTCGAGCCTCGCGGCTCGTTTTTATAATTATTGACAAATCGTAACTACAGAAGCAAAATCGCAAGGCTCGAATAATCGAATCTACTCTTCCCAAAGTGTCCATTTTGTGCGCAATCCGAGCGTCGGTTAGGGAGACATTGCTGTATACAATCTTCCCTCGTATCGCTTTTAACCAGTTAGCTGCTTTTGACGAGTATACTCGTCGCAACGCGGCTGTATGCTCGTCGAAAACAGCTGACTGGCCGAGAAGATTGTATACAGTAATGTCTCCCTAACTGACGCTCAGAACAATGGACGTGCAGAAAAATGGACAATTTGGGAAAGAGGAGATACGATTGTTCGAGCCTTGCGGCTCGTTTTTATAATTATTGACAAATCGTAACTACAGAAGCAAAATCGCAAGGCTCGAATAATCGAATCTCCTCTTCCCAAAGTGTCCATTTTGTGCGCAATCCGAGCGTCAGTTAGGGAGACATCACCGTATTACCAAATTCTCGTTTCTCTTTTTTCTTTTCCGGGACGACGTGGACCGAGTTCGTTTCGGGTGTTTGTGGTAGGTTCAGCGACGAGGATCGAAGGAAGATTTTACGGAGATCTGCGACTTCTATCGTTTCGCGGAGATACAGGCTACACGTTGGACCTCCGAAAAGCGGAAGAGGTCGCTGATAGTTTGGTCGGCTACGGGGGAGAGGCATGCACCGCGAGCGTGTGAAAATCGTCTTCCACCGCGTAAATTGAGAGTCCGGATTAGGGGTTCCGAAATAAATCTGGATTATCTCGGAATTCGGGCTGGATGCGCAGCGAGCCGCAATTTTTGAACGGAAGCGAACGGCGATATATCCCCGCGGAGAGGCGACACGGCGAAGACGGGGACAAAAGCGTCGCGATTCGATGGATCGGCCATTCGACGGGGAAAAGGGACACACAGCGATCGTTCCGTTCCTTTCAATTTTTGTCGATCCCGCTTGTTTCTTTCGATTCTTTTTTCTTCTTTTTTTTCGCGTTTCTTCTTTTCGTCGATCGTTTCGTTCGTTCGGGAACACACGCGAAAAAAAAAAACTGAACAGGGTGTTCCGCGAC
The DNA here is from genome assembly GCF_051020955.1 of Megalopta genalis. Taxonomy (NCBI): domain Eukaryota; kingdom Metazoa; phylum Arthropoda; class Insecta; order Hymenoptera; family Halictidae; genus Megalopta; species Megalopta genalis. The sequence goes on from NC_135013.1 coordinate 10,145,167, forward strand.
CGAGGATTAAAGCCGTACAGCCGGACTAGGTTCGTGCTCGGCGCGGCGCATAACTTTAGCACCAGTCGCGTTTCCAAATCTCCTAGACGCTCCAGTGAAAATACAAAAGAGAATACGATCGACAGAGCTTTCCGCCGCTTAGGCGGTCGATAAGCGAATCGCTGTGGCATTCCAGATCTGCGCGCCGTATCTATGGCATAAACCGATTGGACCTGCTTCGAATAAGGTCGAATAAACAATTTCATAACAGAACGTGTCGCGATTAAATCGAAGCGTACGCCACTGCGTTCTAACTGCGTACCCGGAAACTTTCTTTACTTAATCCGAGAGTAAGTTATTCGAGCAATAGTTAAGAATTTAAGCTACTCGTTGTTGTCGTGAATGCGTAAAATCCTGTTGTCACTGTTTCGTTCGAGTTCTACCGTCGAGCGACGAAAATTGTGCGACAATGTAAACGCCGTTTTCTATCCCGTGAGCGAATGCAACGTTTCCACATTGTTTTTACAGGAGACTCTGATAATAAGTAGACTGCGGATCTTCGTGCAAAATGAAGGATCATCTTCGTCGATCGCAACGAACACGAATCGAATAGAAACTTTTCTTTCTTGCTTGAATAATTTCGTCGAAAATAATGCGTGGACGTCCTTAACCGTTCGAGTCGCAGAGGGGTTATTCAGAAAGCACGGTCGAAAAGTGGCGAACAGCGTGATAGCGCTTGTCTGAATCGATTGCGAAGAGAACCAAGCGGCGCGACAGCGCTCGTCAAGATTGACGAACAAAACGAGAAGAAAAAGAAATGAGAAAAATCAGCTAACGCGATGTACGCGCGTCGCTAAAGTTTGATCGCGACGCAAGATCTGAACAGCGCGATCGCGCTTGCTTGAGACTCGAACGGGGTGAAATTCTTTCGACGTTCTCATTGCTTCAAACGTCACCTAAACATTTTTATTACGAGCGCATCAAATCCGCAGTGTAATCCGATCAGTTCGAGAACGTGTACGGTGCCAGAAGTTATGCATCGCGCAAATTCGCGGATGGCATACGGGTGTCGACGTAACTTAAGAAACTTGCCGACGTAGGGATCGCGAATTTAAAAAAAAAATGAAAAAAAAAGAGATCGATAAGCTAAACTCTGTAGAAAGCTTGTTATACGCGTCCGAGTATGTTTCTGGATGATAAGAATGTCGGTCGCGAGGAGTTTCCGAGAACAGCCTCGATTAACACGTTCACCGTCTCCGTAACGAACGGAAGTGTCCAGCGGAGCGTCAACCGAACTTGTATCAACAAATTTCATTATACCAAGTCCACCGAAATGTGCTGTTCAGTTTCGAACGCTCGCGGACCTTTCCCGCCCGAAAATAAAAGCAGCTAGAAAAATGATTCGTCGCACTGGTCCGTTTTTCTCCGTCGTGCGCGACGATTTAAACGCAACAATTTCTACGACCGTATCTGCAACAATTTTGTTATGTAAATTTGAACCTCGAATTCGTGGAGACTGCGCGGAAAGCCGCCGAAAGGGACGATTGTATTGGGTTCTGCGGAAATAAATTGTGGTTTTCGCACGCGGTGTATATGTATATATAATACTCTCTACATATATATATGTAGAGAGCTATAGCTGTTTAAGCAAAAATTTTTGCTTAAACAGCGGTAGTAAAATGTATGCGATCGAAATAGCTTCCACCCTTTCCCACGCAATTTTTGCAACATTTTACAAGCCTTCGCGTCTCGTAGAACAAGAATCGGGGCTTCTGGAATGAATAAATTCACGTGCAATATCGTCGATTCGCATTCAAACTGCGAAACAATTTGAATCGAACTGTACGCTCGCCGATCGTATCTTCAAGATCGTTGCGAGATTAACATTGCGTGCTCCGCGTTTGATTTTTAAATTCGTATAAAAATATCGCACGAATTTTCTTCCCTCGCGTGGCAACATTTGTCGGAACAAAATGAACACGGAAAACAAAAAATCGTAGTTCGCGATCGAGACTGAAAACCGTACTCTATACGTGATACAGAACGAAACGCGCGCTCTCGAACGTGGTATGCAACGTAACAACCGTAAATTATAATTATCCGGTGCGCGGACGCTGCGAGTACAACCGATCGGGAAACTGCAATCCATTTCCGAGCAACCCGATAGACAACAAGGGAACTACATCGCGAAACGACGAACGTCTTTTCAACGGTGGCATGGTTGTTCGAAACTGAACAGGACGGTCCGGTGGAGCCGATAGTTAAATCGCATGAACCGCGTGTGTTCCTTCGAACGGGGATCCGTGTGTGGTAACCGGATTGATTAACGCGCGGGTCGTTAAAACCGGAATCAAAACCGACGTGACCCACATACGAATTCATGAATTCTCCGACGAAACCCCGGCGTGACCCGCGCGGTATGGTTCGCGGATATTAAAATCGACCTGGTGGACCGGGTTCTGGTCTCCGGTAGAAGACTCCTTGGGTAATGCCGGTCGACCCCATTTTCTATGGGATAGTGAACGTGTTAGAAACTCTCTTCTAACAAGGACATAGTCCCCGACCTAGCTATAGGAGACGTTAACTTCGAAACGTAAAATGAAATTTAACCGATTAGGGTATGGCAGATCAATTATTCGACATCGGCACGTCTACTGTTCCACGGGGTTTTCAGTTTCACGTTGCCCGCTCTGCGATACTTCTCGAAGCGGCTGGCGGCACACGATCCACAGTATTTGGGCATCTAAGCTCAGGGTATACTTCCAACGGGTTGCGTTGCAACCGCGGACACGGGTCTTGGCGGCGATTTCTAGACCGGCCAGGTTTCAGGGACCGGGTTTGACCGGTAGCAATGTTAATCGATTACGGAATGGACCATTGACTTGTTATATCTATTGAAGATGCTATATCTTCAATATGAATCTCCGTTATTATTACTGCTAAACGATGTAACAATGTAACGATGCTACGGCGATTTTAACCGAGTGTATTCTAAGGCTTGGTTGAAGGATTGTACTTTCATTAAAATCTGAAGGGGTTAGCTGGATGCAAGGGAGAACTATGCAATGAAGAACGCGTCAGAAAATGTGTTAATGATTTTAACTGGGTGTATTCTGCATCTTGGTCGAAGAATTGTACTTTTGTTACAATGATAAAATGAAGAAGAACGCGTCAGAAAATGTGTTAATGATTTTAGCTGGGTATATTCTACATCTTGGTCGAAGAATTGTACTTTTGTTATAATGATAAAACGAAGAAGAACGCGTCAGAAAATGTGTTAATGATTTTAACTGGGTATATTCTACATCTTGGTTGAAGAATTGTATTTTTATTACAATGATAAAATGAAAAAGAACGCGTCAGAAAATGAGTTAATAATTTTAACTGGGAGTATTCTGCATCTTGTTTGAAGAATTGTACTTTTATTGCAATGATAAAATGATGAACGCGTCAGAAAATGTATTAATGATTTTAACTGGATGTATTCTGCATCTTGGTTGAAGAATTGTATTTTTATTACAATGATAAAATGAAGAAGAACGCGTCAGAAAATGAGTTAATAATTTTAACTGGGAGTATTCTGCATCTTGTTTGAAGAATTGTACTTTTATTGCAATGATAAAACGAAGAAGAACGCGTCAGAAAATGTGTTAATGATTTTAACTAGGTGTATTCTGCATCTTGATTGAAGAATTGTACTTTTATTGCAATGATAAAACGAAGAAGAACACGTCGGATATAATAATCTTGACATTCATTAAAGTATCTTGGATTAAGTGAAGACTATTAGGGATGACCAATAACTCCAGCTTCGACAATTTGATGCCGATACAACCCTCGGCAAACACTGCTGGTTAATACTGTTATCGATGAATATTGATATCGGGCAAATCCGGTTCCGGTGAGTTTTTGTCCGTCGAAATGCTGTCCATGGAGGCTGCGCCAGCGATTTCAATGCAATCCACTTCGAGCATCGTGAATCCGGTGATGTAGAATCGCAATTTATAAAGTGTTCATCGTGTATTACGCATTTCGTCGTCGGTGTACATATACACGCACACAGACACACAACCCACACTGGAAACACGCACACACGTACACACACACACAGCATCGTAATAACGCGAGGAATCGGTTGTTAGAGATGTAAACTCTATACCTACGTTGTATCGGGTAAGCCATGTTGTATTTACAGGACTGTTACGGGCGAATAATTTTTCATCTATTGTTGAAGCGAAACAAGAGGGACGGAGGATGTGGCCCGTCGGTGAACGGAAGATTTGTATGCGTGGACCTAAATTACGAAACGTTCCGATCGGACCAGAATTACGACTGTTGTATTTTCTTTAGATAAGTTTTCAACGAATAAAAAAACGTCGACCGTTACATACGTTTGTTGGAGACGAGTTCTTTCGTTTGTAACCGCCGTGCGTGAACATTGAATGAATGCGAGCATGTGTTGGTAGCGGGCGAACGAGGAACCAAGCGATGATATTTCAATAATCAAAATAAGGGAGATGATGAATTCTAACGGTTACACATGTTCAGAGATTAATTGCGTAGTAATCTAAGCTCGTTACATAAAATGAGAAAGGAACCTAAACGCTGTTTCCGTTGTAGCTGAAGTGATTATTTCTGTTGAAACGATACACGCAGTGTACAATGATTGTGTTTGTGTAAACCACTTCCCTCTATTTCTCTGATCAACTTTACCAGATTGAAATAAAAATTGTCAATCCATTAACTGGAAGGAATGATTTATAATAATATTATTAATAAAATTTTATCACGTACGACAGAAACAATTCCATCCCGTTCTTAATACCAGCTTGTTTTCCCTTCGGTACAGACGTTAGACAGTTGTCAGCGGATCAGCATCGGCTTTGGATACGCTCACCACGACAGATCCGTTTAACAGTTCCAGCAAGGTACGTGAAAACGAGCTCAAGAATCCGCGTTCGGAATCAGAATGGTTTGTTAATATCACATTGACTCCCTTGTGGACAGCGTCGAGAACGTCGTGGTGCAGCATTTCCCCCGTGAGATACAAATCTGCAGGAATGTCTTTTAAGACAGTTGCTCCGGATCCAGCACAAAGCGCGATAGTGTTGATGAAACCATCTAGAAATTCGTAGTCAAAATTTCAGTATATTTTCATTGTTCTAAGTAAATAAAATATTAAAGTACAAATTATATATATATATATTGTACTTGTCTGACGAGCCCGGGCCAATCTAACGTGACTTAGGCCAGTACGTTTCTTTACTAACTCCACAGCTTCTTCAATAGAAATTTGTTTCTTTAAAGTGCATAATCTTCCAAAGCCATACTCCTTATTACCACTATTTGCTTCTATCGGCTTGCTGCTTTCAAGTACTGAAAACACAGCGGTGTTAATTAGAGGATAATCTGATGAATCTCGGATGATTATTGACATAATAGACCTACCACTATGAAATGATGAAGCCAACCAGTCATTCACACCGCCTTTTACTGAATCAAAAGAGGTGTGTGGTGAGTACACAGCAATTTTATTCTCCAAGCATTTGGCCACGATTTTTTCCTAAGAAGAAAGGAACTTTCCAGCATTTGTTAAGTTAATTAAGCAAAATTTTATTATGGTAATAGAACAATATTGATACCTTCCATGAACGAGTTGTTACAGACTTCATAGGTGCAAATATTAGCGGATGATAAGTGATTATCATATCACTCTTCAAGTTTATGGCTTCTTGCATAACATCTTCGGTTAGATCGTTCGTTAGAAGAATATGAAATACCAATTTTGGATCTGTAGGTTCAATGAGCAATCCTACATTATCCCAAGATGCTGCAAGCGATAGCTCAGCATATCCATTCAATGCATCCACAACTTGTGTCAGTGGAACACCAGCTATGCTAGGCTTTATCTCACCCATCGTATGTAGCAATTTATAATGAGAAGCTAATGTTTTGCAACTTTTGCCCAGTCCAATGAGATGCCTAAACATTTAGATACCCCTAGAAACAAATAACAGATCCAAGCATAGAATAGAATTCTAAATACTGAAGCTGAAAATAACAGGTAAAGATTTATTGTAGTTACTCTTCATCTGTTAAATACGTTTATTATTAAAATATATATTTACATTAAAAATTACGATTATGCTATTCATTATAAAACCACATTTTCACTAAGCCGTCATCGCTGGCTGATACAAGTTGTCCAGGAACTGTAGGATCCCATTGTACGCAATTCACATCCTGTGTATGAGCAGTATCCATTGTACAAACCATTGTAAAAGATGGTTGATGAGGATCGGAGTCACTATCCTCCTTGAATATTCTAATAATGTCATCACCACATGCAGTCACTAATAAACCGGTTGTTCTACACCAATCAATATCATAAATTGTTCTTGTATGATAACCAGATAATGTACACACACATTTCCAAACTGGTTCATTGCTTGTTGTAACAATTCCTGGGTCATTACCAGGTTTATATTCTTGCCATATCTTCACTGTCTGATCATCACTGCAAGTTGCTATCCTATTTCCAGTTTTATCCCATGCAAGACTCCAAACTGTCGACGTGTGAGACGACAGTGTTGCTATGCATGTCCAGTCACTATCTGCTACATCTTCTTTGAATAACTTTATTGTATTGTCATAACTAGCTGATGCAACAATTTCTTCATTAGGATGCCACCTGACCTAAGAATGAAATTTGTACGTTATAATATATTCTTTACTTGTATGTTTTTATGTTTCGTCTATGTCCCACCTATAACACCTAATATTTAGATTTTCTTTCTTAGACGAGGTATCCTATATGCTAGCAGCTGAATACGTTAAACTTAAAAAACTCATTTTTATAATGAACGGTAATAGATAACATGCACTTACCTTTTTCACATCTTGAGTATGAGCATTAATGACGGCAGCACATTCGTAATCACCATTAGTCACTTCCCATATCCAAACTGATTTATCTCTGCTACAAGTAGCCAACAGTTGTCCACTAGAAGACCAACTAACACTTTTAATTTCATTCTCGTGACCTTCTAATGTAGCATTACATTCGAATTGACCCGACTGTTTATCCCATATAGCAATAGTAGCATCAAAACTAGCAGACGCTATATAACTTCCACAGGGGGACCATGCTATTTCTCTAATAGTTCTCGTATGTCCTTCAGTGAGGATGGTTTTTATAGCCCACTTTGAATCTTGTAATCCCCAAATTATGATAGTTTTATCTTCACCGCAAGACGCAAAACATGAACCTTTTGGATGCCAACAAACATTCCACACCCTTCCTCTATGACCACTCAAAGTTTGTTTTAATTCCAATGTACCCATCTCTACCTGCAACAACACAATGATTCTTTAGATTTCATAAACAGAACTTATACATGTGTGGGTATTTAATATATCAAACACGAATATTACTGACATTAGAGGAAATGTTGGTGTGAAATGTTTGAGCATTACCCTCAAATAATCAAATGAGTCGTAGTATTGTCGTAGCATTAAATCTATGAATGCAAATAACGCGAAATAGTTAACCTACAAAGTAAATATTAAAACATAATTATAGCTTAGAACAAATTATCATTGAATTATTTTGAAATAAGGTTTCGGAAATCAAATCAATATTTAATTATTATTTTTTTAAAGATGTGTAACAATATATTAAACAGGCTAGATGTTCCCAAATAATCCGTATATAATATTCTATGCAACACTTACGATAATCGTTTTGGAGGCTTTTTACTTACAGGCTGTAAGAAAAAGAATTTTCTGGAAGTTGATTTGTCTGTACGTATTTTGTAACAATTAGCATACGAAATATATATGCACACGACTGATAAGAAAATGTACTATCATGTACATGTATCAACACTATGTACCATGGCGTATACTACGTAATATCATATCGTTTACTACGTCAGTTCTGAAATATCACGTGCGCTACATACCATGAACCAAATCTGGATACAATTGAAAATAGAGAGGAAATTGTAAGGTACATATCTGCAATTAAATATATAATACAGTAATAGGTCCTACTCCTGCATATCTCCAAGCCGCAGCTTGATTCGTTAGCGAAGGGTCGACGTAGAAATTTCCTTTGCTCTGATTGGCTGACGATTCACTGCTGAGTCAAGATTCACTGCAGATTGGATACGCAGTAAAATGGTGGGGATGCTTATAAAAGCTAAGAGTACTATATTACTATATTGACATAAAGCTACTGTATGTATGTCCTCTACATCCAGTCCGTACAAATTCTTTCATTATTGAAATCAACAGATCGGTATGACAATCGTAATTCATCAAGACAATCAAAATTATAGTCCTTGCTATCAGTCACTATCAGCGCCGAAAACCAGGGCGTGGGCGTGGATACTCTCCTGTTCACTATGTTGTTATTGGTGGCTTGTTGGCGGGAAATTACAAACTTATATCATGATATGAGTTTCTATCTTCTTATACAAAATTAGAGCAGCATGTTGTTCATAACGAGCTAAGATAGATTACATACTACAGCTTACAATAGGTTTATTATAATATGTAAATACAAAATAAAATTACATTTTATTTATATCTATCTATTAATATAGTAGTTATTAGTCTGACGTAGCATTATATTGTGTAGACACGGATAATGCGTCTGTATCAGTTAAAGGTAACATTCTGGTACAAGAATCAGGTGTACTAGAATGACAATAATAATAATATTAATGTCACACATACAATTTAATAAAGAAAGTAATACTTACACATCTTTTAAAAGGTGTAGTACATGCTTGTGTTCAATTCCCTCCAACCACAAATTTAATAACTCTTCTCGTTTACACCTCAACAATTGTTTACAGGCGTTCAAGTTTTCTTTGACTGCATGAATTTTTTCTCTCGAAGCTGTTACTTTTTCTGACAAGGCACTAAATATCTACAATGAAAAATATTATACACATCGTTATAACAATGCACAAAAGTTCACTAAATTACATTGTTTAGTAAGCGAACCTACTTGCATAACTTGTGCCAGATCTTGATCGTGTAATGAGACCAACTCATCAAGTCGTTGATCACTTTTCTTATACTCTTTCTCAAGTTTAGCTTTCTCTATTTCTCGCTGCTCATTAGTTTCACTTGCTGATAAAGCACGAATTACAGAAATCAATAAACCACTCTAAAACAATTTCAGATAAAAGTACAAAAATGTAATAGTCAAATTAATTGACATAAAAGATGACGTTAAGTCTTACCGTTTCCTTTGTTGGTTTGATACCTCTTGGAGGTTTGGTAGGAGGTACTGAATTCATTTTTTGTATTATATAAACAAGAAAGAACAAGAACAATAACTTATAATTTAATTTAAATCGCTTATATATTATACAACGAAAAAAACATTTCGAACTCTGTTGTCAAACGTTTATTAATAGGTTATATTCTGATATTTTCAATTTCACTCGAGAACTCGAAATATTTTAAGAATATCTGCTGACACAATGATTTAAAGATTTCAGTGTGTATTTAAATAATTGCTATGAATGTTGTACAAATTTTTATTGTTTTTATCTTTGTTGATACGTACAGTCAACTACAGAATGACATTACTCAATGTGACAGATGACAAATACACATGTTTTTGAATCAGATTCTATAATACATATGTAACTATATTACAAAGGGATTAATGAATAAAATTTCTTAAAATTATTGTAACAATTCATTTTATTGACATATAACTTCAAATACTTAAGATATGTGTGTCTGTAAGCTTAGGATATAATTTCATAAAAATCTTTTACATAGCACTTTTCAAGTTTCTACAATTAAAAATAATTTGTAGGTACTTTTGTACTAATTTTTATTTCATTTAATGAAATTTCAGAAATTTATATATATATATAAGTAAATTAAACGGACTAAAAAATTTGTTTTTTGCTTCTATTTAAATGTTCACATATGATTGTTTCGCAATTTCTTTTTTAATTAACCGTGAAAGTTGAAAATATATGACATTGTTAAATAAAAGATCACAGAATTTATTTTATAATTGTATCATGTGATACTTTCACTTTAAGGCCTATTGTGTATTACTTTTCACAGAATACTCAAAATACTTTCTTAAAAATCAAATACAAAGAAAAATATTGTGCTACACTATGTTATTAATTTTAAGTAATGTTTGAAATTAAATATTCCATTGGAGGAAAGGCGTGACATTAACCACAATTGTCTTATCTGAAACATATAAAAACTATTTCCACACTATGAAAATTTGTGTACAGTATACATCTGACGTTTTTCTTAGTTCCATCTATAAAAATTGTAGTACAAATCCTTTTTTCTTTGTATTTGAAATATTTTAATGTGACTGGATAATGCCTTCTTATTTATTCTATTTTTTGTCAATGATAATATACTACATAAAACATTTGCAAAAGTGAACTTAATCGTTATTAATATTAATTATCCACACCAGATAAATTATCAAGTTGTTGCAAATACCAATATTGTAGGAACAAAATACAGCAGAAAAAAAAAGAAACAAAATGTACTTAATACATAATAAATTAAATAATACCAATATTGAATTGATCACTTAGGAATGTATACTGTAGAGAAAGGTTTGATTACTTATAAATGATTACTGTAAACACATTAACTATTGCTTCAACGTGATAAAATATACATTAAAATAGAAGGCCATGTATTAACTTTACATTTGCGGCAACTGATCGATAGGAGTCGCAAATCTGAAATCCTCTGGGAACAATTTCCCTGCATGAGGATACATTAACTTATAAGACTGTCTGATTGTGACATCAGCTACACCAGCAATATCACCAATTTCTTTTTGAGATCTTTTATCTTCCGAAGCCTGAAATATGACAATACAATATATAAATGCTATGAAAATAAACAACAAAAAAATGAATTTTCATAATTATATTATATACCTGTGACGCCATGTATATCGCAGCAGCTGCTACAGAAATAGGTGACCTTCCAGGTACAATATCAATTTCTACTGCTTTTCTTGCAATATGTGTGGCAGCACGTTGCACCATATTAGGAAGACCCAAATTAGAACAAAACCTGGACATAAAGTCTCCTGTAGTGATAAGATCCACGCTGGTTTCAAGTGCTTTTAGAATCAGTTTGAAACATCTTCCAATTTCTTTTTTACTGATTTTACTGACTGCACAAATTTCTTTGAAAGTACGAGGTACACCTTCTTGTCTACAGGCAATGTACAAACAAGCTGAAGCTATTGCATCATTGGAACGACCTTTTAAGTTTTTACCATCGTGCACTTGTTTAAATAAGTTATTAGCTCTATCAACAATAGTTTTGGGCAAATTAATGCGGTCAGCCATTCCATTAATTTCACGAAAAGCATTAATCAGTGCTCTGTCAGAACTGCTCATCTGAAAGGAGTATAATTAATTAACATACAGGACAGTCGGTTACATAACACAAAAAAATCCATTATACATACTGTACGTCTATTCTGGTATTTTGAAGCACCAAAAGCATCAAAAGATGCTGCACCAGTTCCAGGGCCAATCATGGTGGATAAATCTGAACCATTAAGAAGTGGATTTTCTGGTCCACCCACACGAGATGGGTCAACTCCCGCTTTTTCATTACTAAACGTTCTCCACTCTGAACCGACATCTATTACCCTATTGTCAAAAAATATTAAGATAATAATTGACAACAATAACAAATATATTATTTTATATATTATATTTACCTATCTCCTACAACTAAGCCACACTCCGAACAAATTTGATCACCTGCACGATAATCTTCAATCAGTGGTGCATCTGGATGTGAATAACAACAAACTTTGTTTGTTTCATGTCTGTAAGTAAAATATTAAGAAAATGTATTGCAAATATTAATCTATATTATATCAATGTAAGAAAGTATCTTCGCATCATGATAATACCACGATTTATACTTGTTTCTAATTTATAAACGAGTGTAATCTTGATGTAGTATGTTTTTATATAAAGGTAATAAAGTTACAAAAAATATCCTCTCCGTTAAAAAGAAAACAAAGGAATCGAGAAAGATATGAATCTGAATGCAATTGTGTAACACGATCTCCTACTTGAACTAATTAATCAAGAGCACATTAAAAACAAACAAACACTGTCAGATTTCATAACCAAAGTCCATGACATTATTCTATTTTCAATCAAATCCGATCTAATATCGATTAACAACACTTAATAGAAGAAAACACTATTATGAATTGCATCAATATTAATTTAAATCTACGAGGTAGAACTTCTACAAAATTTACCTTGACGAACTTGCCATATTTTCTATTCGTGTTTTTCCACAGTGCCGCGTATGTCAATGCAGACATTTAACGCCACTACGTATAAGCACTCATGTGCACCAAGTTACACTCAACGGTAAACTGAACACTCACCATAGTAAACCATTCTGTTTCACGATAGGAAGCATTTCTATCCCCACCATTTTAATGCGCATCCAGGTCTGCGCAGTTGCTTTAGAAAGAGAACGGGCGATGATCGGGAGAGAGAACGAAACCAGCTAGTTCTATGTGTGAGTGTCCACACGGACGAGAACCTAAGCCGTCTCGCTTTATCGTGTTTACGGTCTCACTCTTTTCGCGCATCCGTATTCCTGACGCTCCATCTGAAATACGCGGCGCGATAATCGACTTGTACTTTTCTTCCCGACATTCTCAGCAAGCTAATTTGAAAACATCTTGAAACGACGATCATTAAAATACGATTAGTAAAATTTTCGAAAACCCGTAGATTGCACGATTACGAAGGTCGTTACTGCACACTTCGTGGCCCAAGATTTGAGGTTGTAAACCGCCTGTCGTTAAAAGCCGGAACGCGCAGGGACCCGAAATCGAAAAATCGTAGGCTCGGACAGAAAATCTTTTCGCAGGTATGGTTAATCGTTTTATTGCTCGCCCAAATACTTTCTTCCCCGGAACCATTATTTCATAGCATACAAATTGAAAAGCTGCTTATTAGAAGCATGTTTATTCCACGAAGAAAATTTTTTTCAATCGGAAGAAATTATATCGGAAGAAAAGCAGTTTTTCAATTTGTACGCTTCGAAATAATGGTTTCGGGAAAGAGAGATTTAGACTAGCAATAAAATTTAGGCTACGAAAACTCCTTTTGTCCGAGCCTACGACTTTTCAATTTCGGATACCTGGGCGTTCCGGCGACGGTTTACAACCATAAATCTCGGGTCACGAAGTAATGATCTGCCTCTATCTATTGGGTTGGCAATTAAGTAATTGCCGATTTCAGTTATATAGATGTCTCTCACTCCCATTTTTATGATATCCGTAAATGTTATATTATAAAATTATTATTATTATTATTATTATTATTATTATTATGTTATTTTCTATTATCCGTGAATGTTAACAACTGGACAAATTGAATGCAGAGGTCAAAGAAAAGCGAGCAGAATTGGTCAATCGTAAAGGTGTCATTTTCCAGCAGGACAATGACAATCTTTGTCCACTCGGCAAAAATTGATGGATATTGATTGGGAATCGATGTTACATCCACCATATAGCCCTGATCTCGCGCCATCGGATTACCACTTATTTCGATCCCTGGACAACTCCCTTCGTGGTAAAACTTTTAACGACGATGACGCTGTAAAATCTCACTGAACTCAGTTTTTGGCCGAAAAGGATCAGACTTTCTACGAGCGTGGAATTTTCAAGTTGTCAGAGAGATGGCAAAAGGTCATCGAACAAAATGGAAAATACATTACAGATTAAACTTCGTTCCAAGTAAAAAAAATTTTTTATTTCATTGAACAAATCGGCAATTACTTAGTTGCCAACCCAATACTTAATAATAAAACAATTAACAAAATTTTGTAGATTCATCAACTAAAAAGTATTATTTAAAATGTACAGGTTTTTGAAAATTTTAATAATTGTAGAAATGATCGTCGTTTCAAAATATTCTCAAATACGCTGAACTGTGTGGTGAGAATCCTACGAGGTGAAAAGTACAAGTCGAATATCGCGCCACGTATTTCAGATGGAGTCACAGGTATACGAATGCGCGAAAAGAGGGAGACCGCAAGCACGGTAAAGTGAGACAAGCTACATCGGACGTCGGTGTGACTTGTTTCGCTTGTGGTTGTGTTGACATCGTGCTCTCTTGCTCACTCGCTACTTTCCCTCTTTGTCTAGAACTGTGAGAGCAGCTGTTCAGCTGTGAAGCGTCAACCAATCAGAGAAGAAGCAGTTTCTCTACCTGCTTCATATTCCTAAGCCGGTTGCCCCCAGCTTAGCTTACTATGGCGAGGCACTACAGTTGTAGTTGTGTGTATGTAAAGCCTCCTTTACAATACCTTTTAACACTAGAGTTATATTGTTAAAAATAAAATGTCTAGTTATAAACGTCATAACATTTTTCATGGTTTTTAAAACATGTTGGAAGTGATATACACATACGTGTATGATTTCTTTGTGAACGAATGAGGTTACAATACCAACAAATTTGTCACGCCTTGAGATGGTGCTGTAGTGACACAAAACAGTCATTATCTATGGACATGTAACTGTTTTATCCATTAAGATTCATGTGGTATATACGCACATGTAGTTCACAATCTAAATTGTTTCCATTTCACGGAAATGGTTTTGTATTTGCAAACTCTCGATACGTCATGTCAACTTTATGGTTTTTCTTTGAGAAAGCGCTTCTAAATTAGAAGTATATATTAATGAAATAAACTTTCACGAAGTATGGCCAATATTACGAATGGTGTACAAAATATAAAACAACTATAAAGTGATACTTCTCATTATTTATATTGAGGTTAGTGTTTTGTTTTATTTAACGAGTATTGTAGTGTAGTGAGTAATGTTGAATGTTGAATTCCACTTGTATATTTGACAATCTGTTGAACAGCTGACTTATCATAAAGTATAAATGAAATCACTTTTTATGTTTCTTCATTTGTTGTCTTTTGCTTCTTTTGTGCCATCATATGTATCTCTGTAGTATTGTTCTTGAACATTCTGTTGCTTCGTTTCTGTGTTTTTAGCTCCTGCAATAATTTAATTTTTATTTTTTTTTTTAAGTATGCATGATTTCATTTAGTTTGTTGGTGGTAAAATGTCCACGTCAGAGTCTGGTGTCGGATGTATTAGTGAAGTAACGCTTGCAATTAGTAAAGCAAGAGGTTCTCAACCAGGAACAGTGAGAGTTCTTGATAGTCCTGATTCCGATGGATCCAGTCATTCAAATTCATTCACTGTACAACGATTTAATTACCCTGACAATGACAATGTAAATCGAGATATTTTACATCCACCGTTGACCAGCGATGATTTAAGAATACCAATTGTCGGATATGAAGTTATGGAGGAAAGAGCTAGATTTACAGTTAATAAAACTCCTAATTTATTGTATTATAATTACTTATAAATATTTGATGTATTATAATGTGTTTCTTTTGTAGGTTTACAAATTACGTGTAGAATTAAAAAATGGAGACTGTTGGTTCGTGTTTAGACGATACACAGACTTTGTTCGCCTGTTGTCACAATTAAGGAGGCAAAAAGTACCAATCTCACATTTAAGTTTGCCAAGAAAGAAATGGCTCGGTGATAATTTTGCTCCAAGCTTTTTAGAAGAAAGAATACGCCGTCTTCAAGCTTTTGTTAATGGAGTTTTAAGTAGCCCCATTCTGATAGGTACTGCATGTGTCAGAGAATTTTTTTGCTTAGATGAACCACCTGCTTTATCTGATACTGCAGAGGAATCTAGAGTTAGTATATCTAATTTTTTTTATGATATTAATTCTTTAATATATTCATAGAATTTCATTGTACTTTTTTGTATAGGCAATTTTTGAAGCACTAGAGGATACAATTTATCATTTGCGTCAACAGTTAAGAGAAAGAGATGCTGCACTTGCAGCTGAAACGGCTTTATGTAATGAACTGAGGAAGAAGCTACATCAGTTATTAAGGTAATTAATTAGTGTTATAAAATAAAATGGAAGTATATGTTTAAGTAAATATTTGAAGTCATCTTTATCAAATAATGTTTTAGTGAAAGACAAACCTGCTTAAAATGTGGTGCACCTCAATAACAGTTTCGACCTGTGAAGTACTTGGTACAAGTTATTGGTATAATTAGTTGACTTCAATTTGGCTATACAGGTTTCGTTTTGAATTCCTTACACTAAAGATATTTAAAGAGAAGATGTTACACGTTAATGATATATTTTATGATTTTCATTGCATGGTATAATTATCGTACATACAAAACAAATTAACAACTACATTTGAAAAACGTTCCTTAGAGAAGTAAGTACATTGAGCTTTCTTTGCATTGAATGTACTTTTCAATCCAGTTACATAAAAGCCTCGAACAGGTGCCTTAAAGTAATAATACACGAATGTCTATTTTTGTGTCTTTAATAGTTGCAATACTTTGACAAAAAGAAGAAACGATAGTGAATGAAATATTACAGTAACAAAATTACGAATATATGTCAAAGTATATCCATTTTTTAAACAATTAACTTTTTTATAAGTCAACATATTTTATAGTTTTGTTTATATCGTGTTATAATAGTCCTGAGGTTGATTGCATTTTTACAATTGACATTAATATTTATAATATTTATTATCACAATATTGTAATAACATTTTTTATATACCATAAGAAGAATTGGTATTACAATATTTTGACTTGCAGAGTATATTTATGTACAGATATAATAAATATTTGATATTTCTGTAAATTATATTTGCAGTTTTACATGTTGAACATTGTAATATAGTTAATATTTATTATATCTCCGCGATAATTTTATAAAACATTTACAATACTGCACAATATTTTAAAAGAGCTGTTATACTTTTGAATTAACTCTACAATTAAATCTCATGGAGCTGCAGAATTTTTTATTAAAAATATAAAACTGAGTAAAATGTTATTGAATATTATATATGACGCAGTATATCCATTGATTCTACTGTTCTTATCATGTAAAGACTGAATTTCTGATATGATTTGAATAATGATAATGACAAGGAAAGCAATCTCGTTTCTTTATGATGTCGAAACCCAGCCTTAACTCGTATACTAAAACTTCTAAATAACTAAAAAACTTAACTAGAATATTACGTAGATGAATCGTGTTTCGATATGTACATACATTAAATGTTATCTATAAAATTACATCATGTCAGTCTTCTTTGTCTGGGGCAACAACTAAACATAAGGCTTGGATCAGGTACGTGATCTTGGCTGAAAAAAAAACAAATAATAGTCAAGATTACGATACTTGTCATGGAAATACTTTGTTACAGTTAATTATACTCACCCGCCAAAGTACTTCTGACCTTTTTGTACACGTATGTATGATAAATGACAAGACCAAATAAAATAAATAATAATGCAAAGAGGTATTTAGGCGTTGGTTCAGACACAATCGGTGTCACAGCTAAGAAGATGGAGACACCCAATACCAACCACGGTATTACAATCGGCACCTTGTACGGCCTGGGTGCATCTGGCTTTGTCTTCCTCATGATTAACAGGGCCACCATAGCAAATCCATAAAACACCCAAATCAAGAAACTGGCGAACTCAATCAGTGCATTTATGTTTCCTAGAAGCATGCAAATTAATGCCAGGATTCCTTGGAATGCTACAGCCGCGGCTGGAGTCATCTTTTCTATGTGAACGAAGCTGAACACTCTCGGCACATGGCCTTCTCCTCCAGCCACGTAGCAAAGTCTTGACACTCCAAATTGAATGCTTAAACTGCAGCCGAACGTAGACAAGGCCACGCCAAGAGGAATCGCAAAACCTAGCCAAGAAGGTAGAGCTTTGTCAGCCCAGACCACAGCAACAGCTGGAGCACTGATCATTTCTGGCATCGTTAATACAGCCATGTACATTAAGTTCATCGAAACATAGAGCACAGTGATCAGAGGTACAGCGATTAAAATACTTCTGAGAATATTGACTTCTGGCCTTTGTACTTCTTCTGTAACAATGGCAGCAGATGTCCAACCATCGTAAGCCCATAATCCACTATAGAAGGCCAGAGCTATGTCACCGGTGGATGTGGTAGTGCCATGGAATGGTTTACTCAGGAGCTCTGTATGACCACACCAGAGCCACCAAGCTCCACCACCGATTACTACTATGCAGGCAACAACTTTGCAAACTGTGAATATATTCTGTACTTTCACGTAGAGCTTCACACTGGTCAAATTGATGTACGTGATCAGTCCAAGAGCCAACATTGCTATCAGCTTCTTCAAATGCTGCATCGTCTCCTCTGGCAGCTCGCTTAGATAATGGGAAAAGGGTTGCACACTGTACTCTGCAAATGTCAACATGACCACTGCCACTTCAGCTGGCCTCAGCAGAACCACATAAACCCAAGAACATATGAACGCTGGTATCTGGCCAGCATATTCGTGCAAGGGTGAGAAGGCTTCGATGAAATAAGCATATTCAGCACCTGACCGTGGAACCACTGTACTCAATTCGGCAAAGGCCAAAGCCCCTAGTAGAGACAGCAGGCCGCAGGTAATCCAGACCACCAGACAGAAACCCACTGATCCTGATCTTTCAAGAGCATTGGTGGGTGACACGAAGATTCCGGAACCTTGAAATAAAAAGATTAAAAGCTACCAACTGCGTTAGAAGATACTTAAAATGTTCAAAAAGTACTAGGCTTGGTCAAACATGAGTTTAAAATTATTTAGTTCTTTAGATCTGAACATATTCTACCCTGATGAAAAAGAGGTCACCAACTCAATACATTTTTAAAGAGTGCTATATAAAAATGCGTATTTATTGGCAATATTTAATATGTGGCAATCTTTTCTCAAAAAAAGCTATAGCATGAAATCAATTAGCAATCACAGTTGCTTCACTGTGTGTGAATTATGATAAGTATAATCTCTGCCGATGTATTATGTAAATCTTCCTGTTTGAAGAATGAACTACGCGTATTTGTACGATTATCAGAGCCGCAGGAGATAAAATTACGAGATAAAGTAGTGATGCATTGGCTTGAAACGAACTTGTTTTACGATCGCTTATCTCGAATTTATAAAATTAAAACATTAAACAAGTCTCGTAATTGGCAAATGGCATGAGTTCAATAATCAGGAAAGTTTTTATTGCATAGTAGTCATAATGCAATTAATTATAATTAGCATGAGTATCTTCTCCAGTTTTTTCTTTTTTGTATTTGTTTTTTTGTAAATTATCGATAATTACAGCTGTCACAATTATGAAAAATGTTGCCGAATCGTCGAAGACAAAGGAAATTATACTGTTGTATTAAGAAACGGTCACGTACAGCTTATTCAGCAGCATAATCAGTATAATACCTACATGTTGCTCAACACAGGTTCCACTTAAGATACCGAAAGTATGTAGGAGATCTCATTGATAATTTTATTTTCTTGAAAGGAATACTCTCGTTTCGAAACTGTTTGCATTAACTATTTAACTTCTTCCAGATCCTTTCAAATAATTAATTGAGCGCTTTATAATTGAAATTTTAAATTAAAGTTTCACGAATACAACATTTAATTTACCAACAATTTTCTTTCTCAACGATATAAAAATGATGGGACTTTTAGAATTGAAGAAAAAGAATGAATAACAAATTAATTTCAAATTTTTGTATTGATTTAACAAAGCGTTTTGTACAAATATTGTTTGATAAAACTGTATCTAAAATTCAAATACTATCAGAAATGATTAATTAATACTTTATTACTGGGAACTTCGTCGCAGACTTATTGTTAGATAAATTATTCACGAGATAAAGATTTGGGCCCCGAATAATTCGACGTGGACCTATGGTTCATTAGCTCCGCGGTGTTCGTAGATAAAAAAAATGGAAAGATGACAGATTTGCCGGTCTGGAAAAGTTGATTAAAATCAGCGGTATATACTTGAGAAGGATGTCTCGTAATGCTCATGCGTGTGGGTCAGTAATTAACCTTGATTAACCCTCTTGATTCCTAATCGTGTCAAACTGGTACGCATAATTACTGAAATGTTACGTCAGTTTTCATGTAGCAGCTTTTATAGGTGCAACACGATGTCTCAACTAATTTTCACGGACAGGGAGAAGAAATCGTCGACGAGAGACCGCCGATGCCTATTGCCCATATTTTTCCTTTCTCGGTCCCAATAATCTCGATCGAACCAGATCGACCGGATTACACCGGGATAATCTAGAATCTAGACGTTTGAGAACACAATTTGATTGTAACGTAATGCCTTAGATAAAGTATCGAGGCTTTGTACTCGTGGACTCGACAAAATGAGGTTACCGGATTGATTGTGAACGTTCGTGGTGCCGTTGGATAAGTCAACATGATAATTCAATAGCTTATACTTCTCAAAGATTCCGCAATCAGTCGATTCAATTTTCGCGAAACTCTTAGAGATTTGTGTGTAAGCTTCGCCGTAAAAAAAAGTCACGTACATCTTTTCAAATAAGTACTGGAAGTTCAAAGTATCATAGTAACACGTGCCACGCAGATCAGGAAATACATACTTTCAATACTACTTAATGTCTAAGTGGAGTCTAATCCGAGCTTAACGGTTCTAATAAATGTAAAAAAATAACGTCCAATATAAGGAACAAGTGTTCGATACGATGGTACCGTTGATAAAAATAGTCCTACGACATCTACTTATGGACTAAACGATTTGAATTTTTCATTAGACGATAGAGCGACCAATCCACTGTACCATAACTGGGATACTTTTTTCAAATTTTACCATTGCTTAGAATAACAAAAGAAGATAAAAAGCTCTTTCCTAATTTTTTTTATCTGAACCTGTAACGAAAATTTAAACCGAAATTCTCTCATTTTGTTTCGTCATTCCAAATCCTAACAAAGTAGTTTAGTCATTGTCTAGTATACTAGTCTTACTATCATCTAAAAGAAAAAATGCAAATCGTTTATCCCAGTTTTAAAAAAGTTATTGTGTTTCAAAAAGTATCCGAATATCAAAAATAAAATATTATATATAATATTATATAAATAATATTAATAAATTAATCTTTATTTATTTAATATTATATATATTATTAATATTAATAAATATTAATAATATTATTTATATAATATTATATATAATATTTTATTTTTGATATTCGGATACTTTTTGAAACACAATAATAATTAATATTAATAATAATAATAATATTACATTAATAATATTAATATTAAACAATATTATATATAATATTATACAAATAAAGATTAATAAATAAATTATTAGTTAAATGAATAGATGAACATTAAACAAAACAAAATATTAATCATTTCATATAAGTGGTTACAAACCGAGTAAGTTTTCTCATTCGGAGGAATCAGCAGCTGAGCTGTCATTTCTCGAAAGAAGAAACAAGCGACTTTTATGTCTGTCGCCGTGGCAATGAAAACAGCATTCAACAGCTTAAATGCAACTCTCGGCGGCCGTCGTGAGAATCTGCGGAAGCTCTTTGACTCCCTATTAACAACTCAGAACCCGTGGTCATTATCGGCGTAAAAGCCGAACCGTATTCAGATCCGCGCAATTATGCAATTACTGTTAACTGATCTTGAACACACCGTCTTGGGAACCAATCGAGCCGTCCGCGGCTCTTCAAATATCGCAATATTCTCGCTAATTACCGCATTGAACCGTTTAAAACGTCCAGATAAACGGCCCATAACAAGCCGTTATCTATCTGCAATATGTTAGCTCGCGGTACACGAAGGATACATATTTACATTTATTCCGTCATGGTCGATCAACCGCGTCGGGGCGATCATCGGGAGACAATGAACTGTCCGTCGTAGTCCGTGGCGGTCGGCCGGCGCAAAGATTCATGACTTCGTTAGCGAATAATTCAATTTAGATAGATCTGGACCTGTTACCGAGAACTTCCTATCCTTTCAGCGGCGATCGCGACATTTGA